>NC_083223.1:16327586-16642309 GCF_032191835.1 Heteronotia binoei | reverse complement strand
GCCAGTCACAGTGGGCAGTCTTGACCTTAAGAGGCTGATGGTCTGATTCAGCATAAATATCTCTGGGGGGGGGGGGGGGTTGTGCATGCACAACATACTGTGTGTACACCAACATGGCTCTTTAGCTTGGAAAAATGTTGATTCAGGGGGTGACACGATCAAAGTTTATGCACAAGAAAGAAGTACTTTTCTCCCTTTCTCACAAAACAAGAACTTGTGGGCATTCCGTGAAATTGCGGAGCAGTCGGGTTAGAACGGATAAAAGGAGGTCCTTCTTCACCCAAAGGGTGATTAACACGTAGAATTCACTGCCGCAGGAGGTGGTGGCGTCTACAAGCATAGACAGCTTCAAGAGGGGATCGGATAAACATCTGGAGCAGAGGTCCATCAATGGCTGTTAGCCACAGCGTATTGTAAAACTGGGGCAGTGGTGCTCTGTATTCTTGGCACTTGTGGGGGGGCAACAGTGGGAGGGCTTCTAGTGCCCTGGGCTCACTGATGGACCTCTGATGGCACCTGGGTTTTTTGGCCACTGTGTGACACAGAGTGTTGGACTGGATGGGCCATTGGCCTGATCCAACATGGCTTCTCTTATGTTCTTATGTGACACAGAGTGTTGGACCTGGATGGGCCATTGGCCTGATCCAACATGGCTTCTCTTCTGTTCTTATGTGACACAGAGTGTTGGACTGGATGGGCCATTGGCCTGATCCAACATTGGTTCTCTTGTGTTCTTATGTGACACAGAGTGTTGGACTGGATGGGCCATTGGCCTGATCCAACATTGGTTTTCTTGTGTTCTTATGTGACACAGAGTGTTGGACTGGATGGGCCATTGGCCTGTTCCAACTTGGCTTCTCTTCTGTTCTTATGTGACACAGAATGTTGGACTGGATGGGCCATTGGCCTGATCCAACATGGCTTCTCTTCTGTTCTTATGTGACACAGAATGTTGGACTGGATGGGCCATTGGCCTGATCCAACATTGGTTCTCTTGTGTTCTTATGTGACACAGAGTGTTGGACTGGATGGGCCATTGGCCTGATCCAACATGTCTTCTCTTATGTTCTTATATACACTGAAGATTTTGGCCAACAAGCTCTGTGCTGCATCACTGGTCCTAAAATCCCAAGGGTCTTGATCAGAGTGCCATACAGGGGTCATTTTGTAGAAAAAGAAGTGCTAGAGCTCATTAGCACAACTCATTTGCATATGTCACATACTCCTGACATCACCGGAAGGTGTACTAAATAATATCAGCTCAGCATCTACCTCAAAATGCTTCTTGAATTACAAATTATAATAAAACCTTACTCCCATCGCACTTTTTAAATGACTTTCTCCTTTGTGGCCACAGTGGCATGAGGAAGATTTCCATCTGTCTGCTTTATATGTTTTTGGTTATTCTCCCATTTTTTTGTGGGGGGAAATATTAGAAAGTTTGTTAAACCTTAGAGCTCAGCAGAATTCGCACAGGGGGGTTTGAACAACGGAGCCCAGAAGCAAGTATTTGGGGGGGGGGAGGGGTAAGAAAGAAAGAAAGCACAATAAAATTTAGAGGTTCCGGAGCTCTGCTCTGTGAGCTCCTGTCCAAAACGAGGCCTGATTCCATGAGCTGCGATCGCACAGGCAGGCAGAGAAACGGCAGATTATGGTGTATTGACTACTGATATTGCATTCCATGGTAGTGATAAGAACATAAGAGAAGCCATGTTGGATCAGGCCAATGGCCCATCCAGTCTAACACTCTGTGTCACACAGTGGCAAAAAATTTTATACATACACACACACTGTGGCTAATAGCCACTGATGGACCTGTGCTCCATATTTTTATCTAAACCCCTCTTGAAGGTGGCTGTGCTTGTGGCCGCCACCACCTCCTGTGGCAGTGAATTCCACATGTTAATCACCCTTTGGGTGAAGAAACACTTCCTTTTCTCCGTTTTAACCTGGCTGCTCAGCAATTTCATCGAATGCCCACGAGTTCTTGTATTGTGAGAAAGGGAGAAAAGTACTTCTTTCTCCACTTTCTCCATCATCCCATGCATTATCTTGTCAACCTCTATCATGTCACCCCGCAGTCGACGTTTCTCCAAGCTCTAAAGAGTCCCAAGCGTTTCAACCTTTCTTCATAGGGTTGATGGGGTGGAGTGGGGGACAGTTTCTGGCTCTTCGTATTGCAGATAGGTTTGAAAGTGTGTCAACGACGCCTGGTGAAATCTCAGAGCAGGCAAAAGGAAAAAGTTCCCCACAACTGCTGTAGATCTTGGTGAAGGCTCTTGGTGATGGAGGAAAGATTTAGCCGCAGTCGGTTCATAGTAACCCTATAGGGCGGGGGCATCAAACTCATGAGGGCCAAATTGACATAAATGAGACCTTGTCGGGCCGGTCGATGCGTGTCATAAAATGTAATGCCAGGTGGCATAGATATAAACTTTATAAAGAACACAGACAAACCCAATTTTAAAAAAAACCCTTTAAAATAGGCTTACGAGATTATTGCAGTAATTTGTTTATTTAACGGTTTCTGAAAACGGACACCTCTCGCTCTGAATTGCTGTATCCAAATCTGGAGGCAATAGGTGCTGTAGCCGCCTTGAGTAGGTTTTTGGTGCTGTTCAGGTGCGTGTCTGTAAATTGCAAACCTACTTTTGATTTATCGACATTCATGACAGAAATCTCATGGGCAGTGCTTTGAACCTAAGACCCAGGAGAAAGCATGAAAAACACTTGGGCGCTGTGAGCTTTTGTACATAAGTTGCTTCATGTGCTGGTTGCCAGTGGAGAAAATAGAGGCTTTGCTCTGTAGCTCCTGTGCGATTGAGCAAGCCTGGCAAAGCAAGCTGTGATGCAGAAGAAAGCGAGAGAAAGAGATGAAAGCAGATGACAGTGAGTCTCTTGTGGGCCTGATAGGAGCCCTCCGGGCGCCTGATCCAGCCCTGGGGCCACATGTTTGACACCCCTTCATATGGTTTTGAAGGCAAGTGTGATGTTCAGAGTTGGTTTGCCTCTCACGGCATAGCAACACTGGCTTCCTTCATGGTTCCCATCCAAGGAGTAATCCGGACTGACCCTGCTTGGCTTCTGCAGCCTGACAAGATAAGTCTAGCCTGGGATGTCCAAGGCAGGGGGCTCTCATCTAGCTGGCTTTAAAAGAAAATTGGATCCACAGAGGAGAGAGGTCCATATTAACAATGATGATTCAGTCAAAGGCTCTGAGTTCAGAGGCAGTGAACCCTCTAAATTTGAATGATGGTGGAAAGAAGGTTTGGCTTCCGCTCCCTTTCTGGAGGTCTTTACAGGCCATTTGATTGACCACTGTATGAAATAGGATGCTGGACATGATGGACCACTGGTCTGATCCAGCTGACATTCTCAAAAGTCTGAGCGGAGATGAGTTTCAGAAGTGAAGCATCGGTCCTGTTCTGCACAACTTAAAAGGAAAAAAAAGGCAGTCCCCTGTGCAAGCACCAGTCGTTTCCGACTCTGAGGTGACGTTGCTTTCACAGCGTTTTCGGCAGACTTTTCACGGGGTGGTTTGCCATTGTCTTCCCTGTCTTTTACACTTTCCCCCCAGCAATCTGGGTACTCATTTGACCGACCTCGGAAGGATGGAAGGCTGAGTCAACCTCAAGCCACCTACCTGAAAACCCAGCTTCCGCTGGGATCGAACTCAGGTCGTGAGCAGAGCTTTGGACTGCAGTACTGCAGCTTTAGCAAAATCAGTCGAAACTGCAGTAACAATTGCAGATTGAACAGAATATAAGTTTGATTTGCATCAGGAGTGGAATTCTAGCAGGAGCTCCTTTGCATATTAGGCCACACACCCCCTGATGTAGCCATTCCTCCGAGAGCTTACAAAAAAGAGCCTTGTAAGCTCTTGAAGGATTGGCTATGTCAGGGGGTGTGGCCTAATATGCAAGGAGCTCCTGCGAGTTTGATTTTGTTAGCTTGATTTGCATCATATATGCAGACTGCAGAAGGAACAAGTTGCAACTCCTTCTCTGGATTATCTGCTTCATCTGGATGCCTTTCCCCCAGAAGCTCTACATGGGACATGTGGCAATTCTCTCCTCCGCGTTATCCTCACAGCAACCTTGTGAAAAAGATTAGGCTAGTTGTGTATGACTGACTAAAGCAGGAATTCTTCCAGTGTGGTGCCTATGGGCGCCATTGAACTCACTCCTTTCCTTGAGAGCCAGTTTGGTGTAGTGGTTGTGTGCGAATTCTTATCTGCTAGAACCAGATTTGATTCTGCACTTCTCCACTTGCAGCTGCTGGAATGGCCTTGGGTTTGTCACAGCTCTGGCAGAGGTTGTCCTTAAAAGAGCAGCTGCTGAGACCTCTCTCAGCCCCACCCACCTCACAGGGTGTCTGTTGTGGGGGAGGAAGATAAAGGAGATTGTGAGCCGCTCTGAGATTCGGAGTGGAGGGCGGGATATAAATCCAATTTCTTCTTCTTCTTCCCACCTGGTGGTTTTTAGAAAGTGGGTGGTGCCAGGTGGGGCTTTTGCCCATCAGGGCTTCTGATTGCCATTGGAGATTTGATTGGCTGTGCAGATTTTTTAAAATATAAAATTGCTTTGGCAGTAGCTGCCACCATAGCACAAGGATCTCCTCTGTGAGACTGAAACTGCGGCAGCCATTTTGTGGCTGCGTCCACCACACGGTGTCAGAATTCTGGACTCAAAAAGGTTGAGGACCCCTGGGCTGTAGGTTACCCGGTGGTTGAGTGAGGATTTGAACAGAGCTGTCCTCCTAGGGCTGAATCTTAACCACTGCGTCACACCGGCTCTTGGAAGAATGAATTCAGCTCCGATTTTGCTTGGTGGAGATCTTTTCTGTATGCGCTGGGATTCGCCATCTACCCCTCCCCCCGCCGCACAGTTCGGCTGGCGGTATGGAAGAAATGACCTTTTCCACTTGAGTACACAGCAAATTGTGTGCTACGTTTCGCGACAGCGAATATCAATTGAAAACGCATACTGTAGGCTATCTTGAGAAGTCCTCGTCTGCTCCGGGTTTGTCATCACAGATCCTTCAAGTTAACAATCGTAGAATTGTTGGGGCATTATGCATTCTCCGGGCCCTTGTGCCATGACATCAGCGGGGCCCTCTCCCTTTTCTCCATGGTGATTCATTACGGTTTTTTTGCTGCTTGTGCGAGCATCAGAGCCCATGCTGTATCACCGCCTTCCTCTGTTCTGCTGAAAGTCAGCCGTGTTGCGTAAGAGTCCTTCAGCGTTTTGCTTGCATTAACTGAACGCTCAGCAGATTTTAGCAGCGTATTTTTGCATCTGGTGCTGGACTTCTGAAAACAGCCAAGTTGCCTTTCCCGTGTGAGTGCTGCAACCAAAGAAGATATAAGCCGCTCGCCATTTGCAGTAGATGTTTCAGATACAGAAATGAGCTGTGGCTCCCAAAAGCTCCCCCCCACCCCAGCAATTTTTGTTAGCCGGTAAGGCAGGGGTGTCGAAGTCTTTTGTTATGAGGGCCGAATCTGACATAAATGAGATCTTGTTGGGCTGAGCCATGTCAGGTTGGGCCGGGTCATGTGTGTACCAATTTATGATTAGGTAGCAGAGAGATAAACTTTATAAATAAATAAATTTATAAAGCACACAGAAAAACACAAAGATTTTTTTTTTAAACCATCTTAAAACATGCTCAAAACATTAGCGCTCATTTTGTCTTAAAGGTGCTTTCTTTGTATTTCTCCCACGGGATCCCGGAACTGGGCAAAGAAGTTTGGGCACTTTCCTGCCTTCCCCAGGGGACCGGGAGGAGCTTCAGCCAATAGAAGGAAGAGAGGCTTGGCTCAGTAGCTCTGCTGTGTGATTGAGAGAGCCTGGCAAAGCAAGCTATTCCTCCCCCCCCCTTCCTCCCAAGGGAGGAGCCTCAGCCAATGGAGAAAATAGAGGTTTTGCTCTGTAGCTCCTGTGCGATTGAGCAAGCCTTGCAAAGCAAGCTGTGATGCAGAAGGAAGCAAAGAGAGGGAGAAGGAAGCAGATGACAGCCAGCTGCTTGGGGGCCTGATAGCCCTCTGGGGGCTTGATAGAAGCCCTCTGGGTGCCTGATTCGGCCCCTGGGATGCATGTTTGACACCCCTGCTTTAAGGTGCCACTGGACTCCTGCTCTTTTCTACTGCTGCAGACAGACTAACAGGTAGGGCGGGTGCTAGGGTTTTTGAAGCCCTAGACGAGTTGCCCACTAGCGCCCCCTGACCCCGGAAATTAAAAAAAAACCCAGAGAATTGTGGGAGAAATGAAAAAACTCGAAACTATTTACATTTTTAATTTACAGTTTTCTATTTTAAAATTTATTTATTTTTAAAAAAATTGTGAGACTAAGCAATAAAAATTGTGAGAATGCTACTTGATCCTTTTAGCTGGAGGTGCCGGAGACAAGACCTCGTGCATGCGAGGAAGATGCTCTGCCACGGAGCTATGGCTCCCACCCCACGGCTCTGCTAAAGCAGAGTAGGAAGGCTGAGCGGCAGCATGCAACTTCAACAGGAGCAAGTTTTCAGAAACTGTAATTGGCTCTTCTTCAGCTTTTATCTCTGCCGGGATCCGAGGAGTGCACTGCGCGGGCACTGTCTGCTTTCGCACTTTCTGGGTCTGCAACAGACAGGGGGAACACAAAACCAGCCGGGCAGAATCTGTGCTCCATGGAGCCTGCTTTCTATTGGGGAAGGCAGGCTCCAAGGAGCACACACACTGCATGTGGGGAGAGGGGGTGCCTGGCGGTGCCCTCTAGGCCAGGTGGCGCCCTAGGTGTCCACCTACTTAGCCTACTCCAGTTTCAGTTTATTTCAATTTATATCCCGCCCTTCCCGCCGAAGCAGCTCAAAGCGGCTCACAACATATAAAATCTAACATAAAATTTGGCTTTAAAATACATCGATTTACAACAATGGCTTTAAAAATACATCAACTTAGACAATTTGAAACAGTGAAATAGTAAAACCTATAGAACAAGGCACCAGCCATGCTAACAGAGCTAGTTGTCTTGATCTATCTCCATGGAACCCGCCTTTAGTTCAGCTTGGCTGGCTGTCGGTGTCCTGGCAAGAATGTATAACGATTTTAATTGCTTGGTAAAGAGAACCATTTTTGCATTGTTGTGTCCCCCCCCCCCCCTCCAATTTACCTTGGCTGTTCAACCTGCCTTTTTGCCCCTTCATATATTCAGATAAAAATTCCATTTAGAATATGCAGATAGCGATGCGTTTGAACGCTGACAGAACATGCAAACATGTACATGTCCGCGGACTTTGAAAGTACAAATGCCTTTGTTTTCTAAAAGCAAAATTGCAACTATACCAAATACTAGAGCAAGAGAGCTACAGACTGGTGCATCCCATACTACTTTAGCACATTTTACTCATAGCTGCCTGCAGGGCCTTTTTTTTGTAGAAAAAGCCCAGCAGGAACTTATTTGCATATTAGGCCACACCCTCTGATGTCACCATTGTTTCACATAGGGCTTTTTGGTAGAAAAAGCCCAGCAGGAACTCATTTGCATATTAGACCACACCCCCTGACGCCAAGCCAGCCAGAACTGCGTTCCTGCTCAAAAAAAAAAAAGCCCTGGCTTGCTGAGTCTCTGGTGGGGAGATGGCACAAGGTATAAATTTAATAAAATAATAATAAATAATTCCAAAAGGGGAGGGGGAAGCATAGGAATGTGGGTTTTTACCCAGTGCTTGCTGGAATTTCCCTATTTTTACAATGGAAAGATTGAACAAACAGCCTCAGACTGTACATAGAATCATAGAGTTGGATGGGACCCCCCAAGGTCATCTAGTCCAGCCCGCTGCGCAATCAGGAAATTTACAAACACCTCCCCCTAAATCCACAGGATCAGCCTTGCTGAATTCATAAACCCTTTTAACGCATTTCTAACGGGCGGGAAATATTTCATAGGCGCTCTTTTAGGACTTTCTCAAATTTTCCAGTTTTTCCATTGGAAAAAAATTGAATGCTGTTGAGTGAGTGAGTGAGTGAGTGAAACTTTGCCTTAAACATTTCACTAGTTTCAAAGGGGGAAAATTCGTATCCCCCCCCCCCCCCGGCGCTCCCTAAAACTTAATAATCGAGGAGGGGATGAAAACAGGAGAATACAGCAGACCCCCCCCCCCCCAACACACACACACACAGCATTCACATCTCCATATGGTAGAGGTTGCAGCTCCCCTTTGTCTGAGGAGGGACTGAATCGAGCCCATTGTAGGGCCTTTCAAAGGGATGCAAGATTGTTCCAGAATTCTTTTCCGCTTGCTCAATAGCTTGCAGCGCTGGCTGACTCGATGCTGTGCTAAAACGGGAATAGTCTGTTTTTCTGCAGATCTGGCAGATTCCTCCTTGAACCAGGATTTGAAGTGTGTGTTTAAAATGGCCGCATAAAGGTCTTTTAACCACTGGGTTTGATACAGGTATTGGGTTGCCAACCCCCAGGTGAGGCATCTCGTGGGATTACAACTGAGCTCCAGGCTGCAGAGAAGAAGACGACTGCAGATTTATACCCTGTCCTTCTCTCTGAATCAGAGTCTCAGATTGGCTTACAATCGCCTATATCTTTTTCCCCCACAACAGACACCCTGTGAGGTGTGTGAGGCTGAGAGGGCTCTCACAGCAGCAGCCCTTTCAAGGACAACTCCTACGAGAGCTATGGCTGACCCAAGGCCATTCCAGCAGGTGCAAGTGGAGGAGTGGGGAATCAAACTCAATTCTCCCAGATAAGAGTCCAGGCACTTAACCACAACACCAAACTGGCTCTCAGTTCCCCTGGAGAGAACGGCAGCTTCAAAAGGCGGACTGTACAGAATCACATTCCCGCTGAAGTCCTTCCTAGCTTAGATCTCCAGAAATTTTCCAAGCCAAATTTGGCAACTCTGTATAAGAGCAGTTTCTTATATATGAATTTTGGAGATTCTAAACCAGGGGTGTCAAACATGCGGCCTGGGGGCCGAATCAGGCCTCTGAGCAACTGACTGTCATCTGTTTCCTTCTCCCTCTCTCTTGCTTCCTTCTGCGTTGCAGCTTGCTTTGCCAGGCTCTCTCAATCGCACAGGAGCTACAGAGCAAAACCTTGATTTTCTCCATTGGTTGAGGCTCCTTTCCCTCCTGGTCCCCTGGGGAAGGAAGGAAAGAGCCAGAGCTTCCTTTGTCCTGTTCCCTGGATCCCATGGGAGAAATAAAACGAAAGCACCTTTAAGACCAACGAGCGCTAATGTTTTAAGCATGTTTTAATGTTTTTTTTAAAAAAAGATATTCAATTTTGTTTGTCTGTGTCCTGTATAAAGTTTATGTTTCTGCTACCTAATCTTAAATAAGTACACACATGGCCCGACCCAACGTGGCCCAGCCCGAGAAAGTCTCATCTATGTCAGATTCGGCCCTCATAACAAATGAGTTTGACACCCTTGCTCTAATCAAACCATGTGTCTCCCTTTGGACAAAAACCTTTTACCACTCGGGAGGAGGACGCCAGGACGGGCCCTCTCTGAAGCATCTTCCCCATGGCTCCTGTCGGCAAGGCAGCTTTTTGATCTTCCGCTCTGCATTTTCAGGGAAAGGTCAGACTGCTTGCAGCGAGCCCTTCTGCCCCGAGCTTCATCGCCACGGGGCTTGTTTCGAAGCCAGTCTCCCCCACGTCCTCCTCTTTCATTCAGTGCATATTATCAGATAGGTCCAGGTGGGCAGCCGTGATGGTCTGAAGCAGCAGAATAAAGCAGGAGTCAAGCCGCACCTTTAAGACCAACCAGTTTTCATTCAGAACGCAAGCATTCATGTGCTCTCTTAAGCACACTTCATCAGACGAGGGGAATCAGGTATTGTGAGCTGTCATCTGCTTCCTTCTCCCTCTCTTTGCTTCCTTCTGCGTCACAGCTTGCTTTGCCAGGCTCTCTCAGTCGCACGGTTTGTTGATTAAGAGGGCAAACTAACCGATCACCCGGTCACACGAAACAGTGTGGCTTGGCCGTTTGGTCTGGATAGCCGTAAAAGATAATAAAATTCCCTGCCAAATGGCGTTTCTGCAAATCTAGGTGAGACTGTGATATACATGTCCTTTTGTGATTCGCCTAGATTTGCAGAAACGCCATTTGGCAGGGAATTTTATTACCTTTTACGGCTATCCAGACCAAACGGCCAAGCCGCACTGTTTTGTGTGACCGGGTGATCAGTTTAGTTTGCCCTCTTAATCAACAAACTGCTTGTATTTCAGCTCACAATACCTGATCCCCTTGTCTGACGAAGTGTGCATATTATCAGAATTGGCTTCTGGTTTGTGCTGGGGGCTTGCGCAAGAGTGTCCTGTTTTGTTTTGCTGAGGGAAATCCCAGCCAAGTTGTTGGGTATTTCCACTGGTCTTCTGTTTTAGCAAACTCAGGGCCGGGTTGGTTGTCGGTAAGCAGAGGTTATCTCCGTGCAGGATGGGAAAATGGTGAACTGTACACAACAGCAATTAAAGCGGTGAAATGCAAAACAATGAACGTTTGGACATACTCGTAGGAAGAACAAAACATTGAAATACAACCCGAACATTTGGCCTTACTGATAGAACAAAAGCTGCCTTTTAAACCATAATTGGGGCTTTTTTTGTAGCTGGAACTCCTTTGCATATTAGGCCACACACCCCTGATGCAGCCAATCCTCCAAGAGCTTACAGGCCTTTATTACTGTAAGTTCCAGGAGGATTGGCTACATGGGGGTGTGTGGCCTAATATGCAAAGGAGAGCCAGTTTGGTGTAGTGGTTAAGTGTGTGGACTCTTATCTGGGAGAACCGGGTTTGATTCCCCACTCCTCCACTTGCACCTGCTGGAATGGCCTTAGGTCAGCCATAGCTCTGGCAGAGGTTGTCCTTGAAAGGGCAGCTGCTGTGAGAGCCCTCTCCAGCCCCACCCACCTCACAGGGTGTCTGTTGTGGGGGAGGAAGGTAAAGGAGATTGTGAGCCGCTCTGAGACTCTTCGGAGTGGAGGGCGGGATATAAATCCAATATCTTCTTCTTCTTCTTTCTGCTACAAAAAAGGCCCTGAGCATAGTAGTTAAATTAAAGGACTAAGTAGGAGTCAAGGAGCACCTTTAAGACCAACAAAGTTTTATCCAAAGCAGGAATCAAGTGGCACCTTTAAGACCAGCCAAGTTTTATTTAGAACGCAAGCTTTCGGGTGCTCTCTAAGGATCAGGTATTGTGAGCTGTCGTATGCCTGCCTACTTCTTCAGGCGAGGGGATGTGGTACAGTGGGCTGAAATACATGTAGTTGGTGGGTTAAGAGTGTAAACTGATAGCAAAGTTAGGATGAAATGGCAAAATAGTGTAATAAATTGGAAGGCCACTTGGCCTGGATAGTAATAAAAGGTAATAAGAGTAGCCTGTTAATTGCTGTTGCTGCAAGTCTAGGTAAAACAAAAGGACATGTATTTCCTAGCGATGTTCTTGTCCGCCTAATTTACTTTTTAACGTCATTCTATACATTATAAACATCATTCTGGTTTGCCATTAGAAAAAAAAAGAATACATAAACTACATATATATAACCCATTTTAGGTATTCTTTTTTTCTCATGGCAAACTGGAATGATGTTTATAATGTATAGAGTGATGTCACCATAAGTCAGCCATAATTTGACAGTCCTTGGTCCTGTTCGCACAGCGTGTTGAGTCCAAGTTAAACTGACCCGGTTCTGTTCCGAATATCTTTCTTCTGGATATTATCGATCAGACTGCCGTACTGCAATTCGAATCACTCCGCGGTGAAACCGTCTTCTGCCGTCCACACGACGGCACCGTGCAGTTCTTTTCTCCCCTCCTCACACATTATGCACTTATGCGCATAGGTTAAACATATGAACATATGAAGCTGCCTTATACTGAATCAGACCTTTGGTCCATCAGAGTCAGTATTGTCTTCTCAGACTGGCAGCGGCTCTCCAGGGTCTCAAGTTAAAACATTATGTGGTTTTTGCTAAGTAGTAAAAAAAAAAAAAATGGTGACTGTAAACCGGATGTCTGAGGCTCCTTTTGCTCTGGGACAGCTTTCAGACATCCGGAAGTTGGTTAATATCGCAGCAGAACTATCCAGATGGAGAAAACTACGAGGTGAAACCGGAGAACTCAGAAAACACCGCAAAGGAGCGGGTAACAAAATAATCCGGTTCAAAGAAGGATTGGGGGGGGGGGCCTACCACGAGTTAATATTGGGAGGCAGATGTTGCTGTCTGATCAGCCGCTTTAAATCCGGAAGGAAACAGCAGCGACATCTGATTATACTGTGCGTCTGAACAGGGCCTTGATTGTTTAGCATCCCAAATGGCTCCCGCTAAGCTGATCTCATCAAGTTAGAGTTAGGAATCTAAGCAGGGAAGGCCCTGGTTATTTCTTGGATGGGAGACCACCGAGGAAACTCAGGGCTCCTGTGCAGAGTCAGGCAACGACCAACCACCTCTGCTCTTCTCTTGCTTTGCAAACGCCCTGGTCTTGAGGTCACCAGGATAGGTCCTCTTGATACTAAGCAATAGATGTGGCTTTTTGTCTGCAGAATGGTTGAATCAGCCTGGTTATTTCTGCTGAAGCCTGCATGCTGCGGTTTAATGGCTCTTCCGACCTTACCGGTTCGCTCCGGTTCCAAATTGCGCTTCTCATGAAATGTAGGTTAAGGCAGGATTAGCTTTCTGACCTACTTTTTGCCGTGCCTCTGTGCAAGAAGCAGCTGTGGGGAAGAGTTTTAGGCGCAAAAATGCACAATTCCTGATCAATGTGTAGAGCGAGAGGCTGGAAGCTTAAAAATGCAGGCGCTAAATAAAACCTCCATCTCCAGGGCAGATGCGGGGGCGGGTCCTAGGAAGGGCTGCAGCCAGCCTTGACCCCTCTCCTAGCCTGACCTGGCCCCACAGGAGGGGAGGGAGAGCTTGCCTGGCCACACCCCAAGCAGGGTGAGACAGGAGGGTCCCCATTCCTTGCAGTGGCAAAGATGGTTCTTCTACCCAGGCTTCAGATTCAGCAGGAGCACAGCTCCTGAACCTTTCTGAGGGTTCCCCCTCTTCCTCCCCACCTACCTTGTCCATTGAATAGAAGGTGCAGCTGCATAACAATCCCTGGATTAGGAGAGCGGGCAGCCAGCCAGCCACCAGCAGCCTTTTGTGGAGGTTTTTTTTGTCTGCCCCACATAAACTAGCTCCATTTGTTACAATTACAAATAAATATTATTTTAAAAGTAAATTCTGTTTGTTAATAATTGTTTGGCTACACCGTATTTTTAATATGCTTGTTGTGATAATGTCATACCAAGTAAAATTGTCCAGAGTCATATTTTATGTTTTTAAAGTAACGGAATGACGTTTAATCTGGAAAAGAAAAAAGAAGTGCTAATGTAGCATTTTTTTCAATGTTTCTGAAAATTTCCGTTAAAAAAAAACAAACAGAAAAAACCTAGGTTTTTTCCCGAGGTTCAAAACTTCCAGAAATTTTACATCTCTAGTGCGGACTCTTATCTGGGAGAACTAGGTTTGATCCCCCACTCTTCCACTTGCAGCTGCTGGAATGGCTTTGGGTCAGCCATAGCTGAGCCATTGCAGAGTTGTCCTTGAAAGGGCAGCTTCTGGGAGAGCTCTCTCAGCTCCACCCACCTCATAGGGTGTCTGTTGTAGGGGAGGAAGATAAAGGAGATTGTGAGCCACTCTGAGGTTTGGGGTGAAGGACGGGATATAAATCTTCTTCTTCCTCCCCGCTGCATTTTAACTGCATTAAACAACTGCATTTTAACTGCATTAAAATCGGTTTAAACAGAAGAAGAAGATACTGGATTTAAATCCTGCCCTCCACTCCGAAGAGTCTCAGAGCAGCTCACAATCTCCTTTATCTTCCTCCCCCACAACAGACACCCTATGAGGTGGGTGGGGCTGAGAGGGCTCTCACAGCAGCTGCCCTTTCAAGGACAACCTCTGCCAGAGCTATGGCTGACCCAAGGCCATGCCAGCAGCTGCAAGTGGAGGAGTGGGGAATCAAACCCGGTTCTCCCAGATAAGAGTCCGCACACTTAACCACTACACCAAACTGGCTCTCCATTGCAACTGGTCTTCGTTGCAAAAAAAATAAATAAATCAAATTGTGTTTATTTTATTTTAATTTGGGCTGCTCTGTTCTCGGAACTTTCTTTGGACTGCTGATCCCCAATCGGTTCCATTAGTTTGTTTACGCCTGGAGCAGTTTTGGATTGCTGGGAAGTCTTCCAGCATTCAGCCAGCGCTCAGGCTGGGGTGTGTGCATGTGTGGGCGAGCACACTTTTTTACTGGTGCCGAAACAGCACTAAAGGCTAGGTTGCATCAGTAGCCCCAAACTCAAGAACCAAAGCAAACCCTTCCTCCCTCTCTCTCCAAAGCAGGACTCAAAAGTCGATAAATTTTTTGTGTGCCCCCCCTTTAAGAAAGCTGCAGCTAAAAACAGCCCTTCTGATGCAATAGGACTTGGCTTAGAGGCTGCACAGATGTTGCTGGATGCGAGAGGCTGAAATGCTATACTAATTTAGTGAGATTTGGCAGCCAACCGGGGGGGGGGGATTTTCTCTCTGAACTTCAGACACGTAATACTTTTTGACCTCTCAGCATAGGGATAAGAGGGAAAACTTTAATTTAAATGCTGGATGAAGGACGTATTTTAAAAAGAGGTTTGATTGAGGCTTAGCTGAGGCCTAGTCTGCGCGTGTAGCAGAAGGAGGCCGCAGAATGGCACAGAAACTCCTTGCAGGTAGAAATCTAGCACAGCAACTGGCTAGTTGTTCCGAGAACAGTAGTCCATTGCTGCTTTTTATGTGCAAAGAGGTTTGGGGTGGGCATTCAAGAATTGCTGTGAATTGACAAAAAGAATGGGGAGAAGCCTGCAGATGAAAGAGGAATCAAATGGTTTTAAAAGTAAAGGTAGTCCCCTGTGCAAGCACCAGTCGTTTTCGACTCTGGGGTGACGTTGCTTTCACAACGTTTTCACGGCAGACTTTTTACGGGTTGGTTTGCCATTGCCTTCTCCAGTCATCTACACTTTCCCCCCAGCAAGCTTGGGGACTCATTTTACCGACCTCGGAAGGATGGAAGGCTGAGTCAATCTGGAGCCAGCTACCTGAACCAGCTTCCGCTGGGATTGAACTCAGGTAGTAAGCAGTACTGAGTACTGCAGTACTGCAGCTTTACCACTCTGTACCACGGTGTTCTTCAAATGGTTTAATGCTCCCCTAAATAAAGTCGCATCGAAACCATGAAAACAGTTCTCCACTGAGTACCCAAATCCCAGGAAGTATTTGCGAGGTTGTGGTTTCCTGTTGTTGCATACCTCTCTGACCTTGACATTTTGTCAAAAAACCCAACAAATTTTATGATAATCTGATATTTTTCTAAAAGCACTGACAATCCTCTATTGCATTTCGCCTTTATTGTGTATATGTGTTTTTTTTCTTTTCCCTTTCCTCTTCCTTTTTTGGTAAGTTCGTTCACCCTGTGCATTCTCTAAGCTGAGCTCTTTTGAACTCTGCCAGTGTGTATTCTCTTTGTAGGGAGTTTATTATGCAGCTTTTTATTTTGATCCTATTGTCTTCTTCTTGTATCTATCTACCTCTTGAACTTCACCTGTCTGAATCTGATCCTGGGAGAATGGGATAGATGTGTTGTTATAGATTTTTTTGGCTTTGTGGGCAGAGGGAGATTTGAAGGGTTAAGCAGGACTTCTTTTTTTGTAGCAGGAACTCCTTTTGTAGCCAGTCCTCCAAGAGCTTACAGGGCTCTTAGTACAAGGCCTACTGTTAACTCCAGGAGGATAGGCTACATCAGGGGGCGTGGCCTAATATGCAAAGGAGCTCCTGCTAGAATTCCACCCCTGGACACCCCTGATGTAGCCAATCCTCCAAGAGCTTACAGGGCTCTTCGTACAGGGCCTACTGTTAACTCCAGGAGGATAGGCTACATCAGGGGGTGTGGCCTAATATGCAAAGGAGCTCCTGCTAGAATTCCACCCCTGGACACCCCTGATGTAGCCAATCCTCCAGGAGCTTACAGGGCTCTTAGTACAGGAAGAAGATGAAGAAGAAGATATTGGATTTACATCCCGCCCTCCACTCCGAAGAGTCTCAGAGCGGCTCACAATCTCCTTTACCTTCCTCCCCCACAACAGTCACCCTGTGAGGTGGGTGGGGCTGGAGAGGGCTCTCACAGCAGCTGCCCTTTCAAGGACAACCTCTGCCAGAGCTATGGCTGACCCAAGGCCATTCCAGCAGGTGCAAGTGGAGGAGTGGGGAATCAAACCCGGTTCTCCCAGATAAGAGTCCGCACACTTAACCACTACACCAAACCAGCTCTCCTGTACACCAAACCAGTACAGGGCCTACTGTTAGCTCCAAAAGGATAGGCTACATCAGGGGTATGTGGCCTGATATGTTTAATTAAAATAAGAAAATGTTTTGTTTTGTTTGTTTTTTAAAAAGTCCCTGTCTGAGGCCTTTTGAGGACATCTGCCCAGTCACAAACGACTGTACTGTATAAGGATACTGTATAAGGCAGTGTCACCCACTTTAAATGTTTTTAGGCAGAGGCTGAGTAGCAGGAGATACAAGGAATTGCTATAAGAAACAAGGACAGCGATTGAGACGCTGCGCGCGAAAGCTAAAGCCACGCACCACGAATACACAAAGATTATTATTATTAGTTTATTTATATTCCGCCCATTCCCCCCCGCAGGGGCTCAGGGCGGAGCACAACTTAATAATAAAATCACAATAAAAGCAAGTCAGTTTCAGTATTCAATAGAACAAAATAGCCCGGCAGAACAGTATGAGGAGATGGTGCAGCAGGACAGTGCAGCAAATCAGCATAGTAAGGTAGTGCAGTAGGGGAGGCCGACCGATCTAATGGGTCGATGCCTGCCACCTCACCCGAAGACCTGGCGGAACAGCTCCGTTTTACAGGCCCTACGAAAGGCTAGCAAGCCAGGTAGGGCCTGGATCTCTTTAGGGAGCTGATTCCGCCAGATTGGGACCAGGACGGAGAAGGACCTGGCCCCGGTAGATGCGTGAGCCCCAGCCATACAGTTCAAGCTGTTTTGTTTTTCATCTGAAGCAAAACACACCCAGGACCTTCTGGGCCTGTACCACCTCAGTGAATTGGGTGTGTGTGTGTGCAAGAGACAATCGAGGGTGGGGGGTGGGTTGTAACCCTGCTGAGGAACAAGATACAGGAGGAATCCTTGTTCACCACTTAGGGGACTGTTAACACCTTTGTAAAGCCCACTGACCCGGAGGGCCCAGGCTAACCCAGTCTTGCCTGATCTCAGAAGAAGGAAGAAGATAAGAGCCAGTTGCCCGGGGGCCTGAAAGGAGCCCTCCAGGGGCCTGATTTGGCCCCCGGGCCACATATTTGACACTTCTGGCCTATACCATCAGCTGTCCTCCCCCTCACACAGTGGGCTGCCATCTGAACTATTTATTCAGGCCACTGATTATACTCCAACCTGCACTATGAACCCGCCCGCCTTTGTTATACAGAATTGTGTTGTATTGTTGTTTTAACGGTAATTTATTGGTTTTATTGTATGTGACTGGTTTTATCTGGAAGTAGTCCGCCCTGAAGAGCCCCGTGGCGCAGAGTGGTAAAGCTGCAGTACTGCAGTCGGAGCCCTCTGCTCACGACCTGAGTTTGATCCCAGCGGAAGCTGGTTCAGGTAGCCGGCTCCAGGGTGACTCAGCCTTCCATCCTGAGGTCGGTAAAATGAGTGCCCAGCTTGCTGGGGGGAAAGTGTAGATGACTGGGGAAGGCAATGGCAAACTGCCCCGTAAAAAGTCTGCCGTGAAAACATTGTGAAAGCAACGTCACCCCAGAGTTGGAAACGACTGGTGCTTGCACAGGGGACTACCTTTACCTTTTTAATCTGCCCTAGCCCATCCAGGAAAGGGCGGAATATAAATTAACCAAAATAAAATAAAATAAATACATGGATGAGAGACCCCCAAGGATATCCAAGGTGAGGCAATGGCAAATCACATCGGCCCTGACCTGGATTGCCCAGGTTAGCCAGATCTCATCAGATCTCAGAAACTAAGCAGAGCTGAGCCTGGTGAGTACTTGGATGGGAGCAGGGGTTGTTTTGTAGGGGATAAAAAGGTGCAGGGGCTCAGTAGCATTTGCATATGCCCTGGGATCTGTGTGCAGCGGGGAGAGAAGTCCTCACTGCATGCAGGCCCTGGCTAAAAAACACTAAAAGTGAGTGACGCTGGCTTATACAGTCTCCTCTGACCCAGTACAGTCGTTTGTGACTGGCAGATGTCCTCAAAAGGTCTCAGACAGGGTTTTGCCAGGATCGGTTGTCGAAGATCTTCAGTAGAAGTGCCGGCGTTGGAACACCAACAAAAATCTGGGTTTTGGGGGTTTTGCCACTGATAAAGCAGTAGAAGAAGATGATATTGGATTTATATCCCGCCCTCCACTCCAAAGAGTCTCAGAGCGGCTCACAATCTCCTTTCCCTTCCTCCCCCACAACAGACACCCGGTGAGGTGGGTGGGGCTGGAGAGGGCTCTCACAGCAGCTGCCCTTTCAAGGACAACCTCTGCCAGAGCTATGGCTGACCCAAGGCCTTTCCAGCAGGTGCAGGTGAAGGAGTGGGGAATCAAACCCGGTTCTCCCAGATAAGAGTCCACACACTTAACCACTTCACCAAACTGGCTCTCTCAGTGGCAATGAAGCTGCCTTGTACTGAATCATACCACTGGTCCATCAAAGTCAGTATTGTCTACTCCAGGGGTGGCCAAACTGTGGCTCGGGAGCCACATGTGACACTTCCACACATATTGCATGGCTCTCAAAGCCCCTACCACCCCATCGGCTGGCTTGAAGAATGCATTTAAAGTTAAAGTTGCTTTCTTTCCACCTCTCCCTCCCTTCCTTCTTTCTTGCAACTCTCAAACATCTGATGTCCACATCTGGCGACTCTCAAACATCTGATGTCCACATCTGGCGACTCTCAAACATCTGACGTTTCTCCTTTGTGACTCTTAACGTTGAGCACGTATGGCCACCTCTGGTCTACTCAGACTGGAGACGCCGGGGACTTCCTGCACACAAAGCAGATGTTCTGCCACTGAGCCGCAGCCCTTCCCCATAATGGGATGCAAACATTTCAAGCCTGCTACCTAAAACCAGTTGCTTTATTTGGGTTACTGTTTTTGCAGGGCTGGAAAGCCCCTTGTGCACAAATAGCCACCCGACTGCTTTAAGGAGTGCAGTGTTGCTTTTGGAATGTTTCTTAGCTCTCTGTTAAAATGTGTCGGCCGTTCTCCTGAGAAGCCAGGAATTCCCGGGTGTCCTTGGAGAACTGCCTGTTTCCCCCTCAGCTCCTGGAGTTTTGTGCCCCCAATTCCTTGATGTGCAGCTTTTTGTGGGTGGCGCAGGGGAGAAGGGGCCAGCAAACTGCAGGGTGCGCTTCAAACCCCTTTTGCGGACTCTGAAGTCTAACAACAGGAAAGTGCGTAGGGGTGGAATTCTAGCAGGAGCTGCTTTGCATATTAGGCCACACACCCCTGATGTAGGCAATCCTCCAAGAGCTTACAAGGCTCTTTTTTCTAAGCTCCTGGAGGATTGGCTACATCAGGGGTGTGTGGCCTAATATGCAAAGGAGCTCCAGCTAGAATCCCACCCCTGGAAGTGCCTGTGTCACACAGCCTGCTCCAGTGGGTTGCAAGCCTCGAAGGTTGTCCAGTTTGGGCAGCTGCTCGACTTCAGCCTCGGAAACTTGGCCGAATTAAATTATTTATTGGGAGGCAGAGCGTTATTTGAAAGGATCGCGGTAGCGCTAACGGGAGCTAATTGTGCGTGGCCCCTCCCTCCGCCGTGTCCTCCTCTGACCTCTTCTGGTTTCCCTGCCCTGCCTGCTGGGTTTTTTTTTTCCTGCTCAAAGACAAACGCCGCTCTCTGCCAGCTGAAGTCTAGTCCATCCGCTGTGTGTACAGAACAGGAAGGCGCTTGAGACGGGCCGCGTTCTGCTCTGGGGCTCATGGCAGTGACGGATTAAACCCTGTAGGGGCCCTAGGCAGTCGAAATCTTGGGGGCCCCCTCACAAAATGTTTCAAAGTCAGAGCACCTGCCCATCCGCCCGCAGCCCCCACTGCAGCCTGCAGGCCCCCTCTCAAAAACCCCTTTGACAAAGCTCCAGGGGAGAGGCAGAGAGAGGCAAACTTGGCAGTGCCGCCAGCAGCAGCCGCACCAGGCGAGTCACGCCAAGGGTGACTCTGTTGCTGACTGTGGGCAGGCTGGGAGGGCTGCAAGCGGGGAAAGCTGCAGGGAAAAGCCGGTCGGGGTCCCCTTAAAGGTGTGGGGGCCCCTCGGCCATTGCCTACTTGGCCTAATTGTTAATCCAGCCCTGGCTCATGGCTGAGACGCGGAGAAGCAGCCACACCGAGGGCCAGACCAGAGGGAGGAGGCTGGGAGTTGCACAGCTGAGTCTCCTGCATTTGCACTTCAGAATAGTCCTGTTGGGAGGGGTGGGGGTCGAGGAAGGGGAGAGAGCTTGCTCCAGATAGTTTGGCCCTCCCCAGTTGCTCTTTTGCTCCACGTGGGAGAAGAGGTAGCCATCATACAGCTAAGGATGGAATTCTAGCAGGGGCTCCTCTGCATATTAGGCCACACACCCCTGATGTAGCCAATCCTCCAAGAGCTTACAAGGCTCTGTTTTGGAAGCTCTTGGAGGATTGGCTACATCAGGGGTGTGTGGCCTAATATGCAGAGGAGCTCCTGCTGGAATTCCACCCCTGCATACAGCTGAGTGATTCCTAGGGTTGCCAAACCCCAGTTGGGGGCAGGGGATCCCCCGGTTTGGAGGCCCTCCCCCCACTTCAGGGTCATTAGAAAGCACGGTTGGTGGGTGGAGGGAAATGTCTGCTGGCCACTCCATTATTCCCTGTGGAGACCGATTTCTTTAGCATATAATACAGAATTGTTTTGCGGGTATCTAGGCCCCTTGGGAGGGCCTGTTTTTTGAGATAGGAGCACCAAATTTTCAGCATAGCATCTGGTGCCTCTCCTCAAAATACCCCCCAAGTTTTAAAAAGATTGGACCAGGGGGCCCAATTCTATGAGCCCCCCCCCCAGAAGGTGCCCCTATCCTTCATTATTTCCAATAGAGGGAAGGCATTCAAAAGGTGTGCGGTCTCTTTCAATGTGATGGCCAGAACTCCCTTTGGAGTTCAGTTATGCTTGTCACAGCCTTGCTCCTGGCTCCACCCCGAATGTCTCCTGGCTCCACCCCCAAAGTCCCCAGATATTTCTTGAATTGGACTTGGCAACCCCAATGATTCCCACCTGCTCACTAAAAGAGAAGGAGAAGCTGCCCAGGGTGTGTTCATGTATGATTTAAAAAACAGGACCTCTGGCAACCCTAGTGTCAGCTTTCCCCAGTTTGATTCAGAGCATTCTTTTTTTTCCCCCTCATTACCCCACCATGGCTGTTTTGAGCTCTGACTTCAGACTTCCCTGTTGTTTTGGGGTATATATTCGGGGTTTTGTTTCCTTGTAGCTGAGCAGCACTTTGTGAAAAACTTGTTTGGCAAGCCTGAAGCCAAACGCTGATCAAAGCCTGATCAAACGCTGAAGGCGGTGTTTTTCTAATAGCCAGGCTTTCTTTGTGTGTGTGTTTGCTTGGTGTGTGTGTGTGTCTGCACCTGGAAGTCATGGTGACCTCTGGTGACTGACTCATACTGGGGGCCTGGAGGATATTCAGAGGTGGCTGAAGAAAGTTGCCTCTGCCTTTCCTGACTTCTGGTATTTCAAGGAGGTCTCCCATCCACGTACTTACCAGAGTCGACCCTCCTTAGCTTCCAAGACTTTCCTAATAGCATAGGGAGGGCTTGCATCGATAATCCGTCTTGTCTGGCTGCGTTAGAATTAACGTTGGCGCGAAAGACAATACATATAATAAATTTTAATCTGCCAAAGGGAATTTCACATCCCTCATAAAGGGAAACCTCTTTAGAAGAACTTAAGAAGATGCCTCAAGTCCTTCTGCGGTCCCTGCTGAAATTTGGATGTCATTTTCTCACAGCGGTACCTTTCTTTCTGTCGGTACTAAGAGATTTCCTCTTTCTTTCCGAACTTTGATTCACAGCTGCTAAGCTGCTCTGGAGAGCATACCTGCAAATGGACCCTCTGCTTGAATTGCTGAATCCAAGTAGATGGATTAACACCTGATCCCGAAGTCTGTTAGCTTCCCTGAGAACAATGTGAACCCCAGAATCAAGCAGATATAAATAAACTTCCCTGTGGAAGGGCACCTGCTCTGTTTCAGCAGGCAGGACAAAGTCCCCATTAGGGGAGCTTAAGGTAACACTTTCTTTGGTGGAACTCAAACAGAAAGAGACTGTTAAATCCCCAGATGTCGGCTCCATGAAAGATCTGTGGTACAGTTTAGATTTTTTGAACCGGTGGGCACATTTGGAATTCAGACACAAGGTAGTGGGCATAACCACAACATGGCCGTCCTGGGAGGTGGAGCCAAGCACAAAATGGCTGCCATCAGAGGCAGAGCCACAGACAAAGGAAGTCCAGGTGCAGGGCACAAGAGGAATAATCGGGGCGTTTTTTGTAGCAGGAACTCCTTTGCATATTAGGCCCCACACACCCTGATGTAGCCGATCCTCCAAGAGCTTACAGTGGGCCCTGTAAGAAGAGCCTTGTAAGCTCTTGGAGGATTGGCTACATCAGGGGTGTGTGACCTAATATGCAAAGGAGTTCCTGCTACCAAAAATATATATATCTGGGAATAATTTTAGAAAAATGCTAAGCAAGAGAGCAGTGAGAAAGAAAAAAATCCAACATTATAGTGATAGCCGCTACTGAAGCGTTATTTTAATTCACACAGCCAGTCAGAAGCCCTGATGGATAAGAGGCCCACTTGGCCACACCCACTTTCTAAACACACATGGCAGGTTCCAGGAAAGGTGTTTGCAGGAGGCGTGGCTAGTTTAGATTCTAAGATTTTTAGTGTTGGAGATATTTGTCCTCAGGGGTGGAATTCTAGCAGGAACTCCTTTGAATATTAGGCCACACATCCCTGATGTAGCCAATCCTCCAAGAGCTTACAAAAAAGAGCCTTGTAAGCACTAGGAGGATTGGCTACATCAGGGATGTGTGGCCTAATATTCAAAGGAGTTCCTGCTACAAAAAAAGCCCTGAGTGTCAGCAGTTAGATTGAGCCAATGATGTGAGCCAACCTCAATTCACCCTTGAGCAGTCTGGCTCTCTCTGGCTGTCATTTCAGCCTTCAGTAGGCTTCCCCCTGCCCCTTTCCATTTTCGGTAATTGTGCCTCGCCTTTTATTTGTGTTTTCCTTCCCCGAGTGTGGGAGCTGCACAATGCGCCGTTGAGTTCGTTCGATTGAACTTATATGAATACCGCTTTGTGAGAATTGTGAATTGGATTTGGCCGAGCATGCGTGCACAGTGCGTGTGTGTGTGTTTTCGAGATGCCTCTGTTTTTCCGAAAGCAAAGCCCCGAGAGTGAGTCAGCAGAGCGTCCCCGGCTGTAACAGAATTACCGTTGGCGTGCTGGCGCTGCGCAGTTTGCTGACATGCGCCAGAAGCCTGATGGCGAGAGACTTCGCTGCCTGGGTGAAACCAGCCAATCTTTTCAGCCCTGCAGAGTGGCAAATTATTACAGCTCTCTCTCTCTCTCTCCCCTCCCCTTCCAGCTGCCTATTCGCTTTCTGCTTGCTTCTTTCAGAAGATACTTTAACGTAGAATTTCCTTTTTGAAAAACAAAGCTGTTGTGTATGTGGACTAATGCTTTGTATTACTAGTGTTCCCGCCTGGCTCATTGGAGCCTTTAGAAGAAGAAATTGGATTTATATCCCGCCCTCCACGCCGAATCTCAGGAGTGGCTCACAATCTCCTTTACCTTCCTCCCCCACAACAGACACCCTGTGAGGTGGGTGGGGCTGCAGAGGGCTCTCACAGCAGCTGCCCTTTCAAGGACAACCTCTGCCAGAGCTATGGCTGACCCAAGGCCATTCCAGCAGCTGCAAGTGGAGGAGTGGGGAATCAAACCCGGTTCTCCCAGATAAGAGTCCACACACTTAACCACTACACCAAACTTGCTTTAGGACTGAGCTTGGAACAATTGGCAGTGGGATCCAAATCCCTGCCGCCCTGCTCCAATCACAGGCCTCCTGCTGGTTTGAACGATCCAATGGCGTCCTAGCGCGGGAACCTTGAACTGTATATAGTTGGCCCAGTAAAGCAGTCTTCTTAGTTCAGCCGTTACTATGCTGTAACTCAGTAAAGAGCTACGGTCGCTGCAACCGCGTCTCCTCCTTGCATCGAACCCACTATATTATAAAAACCATCGTTTGGCAAGTGATTGCTACCGAAGGTGAAACTGAGCACTGAGGAACTGCAGTAGCCGTCTTTCTCTGAATTCCAGAACCTCTGAAGGAGACGGCTCTTGGGAATTTTTCCTGGTGTTCACATTAAGCAGGGGTGTCAAACTCACGAGGGCCAGATCTCACATAAATGAGACCTTGTCGGGCCGGGCTGTGTGTGTCATAAAATGCAATGCCAGGTAGCAGAGATAGAAACTTTATAAAGGACACAGACGAACACAAAGATTTTTTAAAAACTTCAAAATATGCTTAAAAGATTAGCACTTCTGCAACGTTTTGTTTATTCAACAGTCTCTGATAACTGACACCTCTTGATCTGGATTGTTGCATCAAAATCTTGGGATTTGTCTGTGCCATAGCAATCTTAAGTATGCTGTTCAGGTGTGTGTGTATAAGCTGCAAAGTTGCTTTAGATTTCTTGACATTCATTGCAGAAATCTCATGGGTAATGCTTTGAGCCTAAGACCCAGGAGAAAACATGAAATGGCTGGGCATTGTGAGCTTTTGTACATAAGTTGCTTCGTGTTCTGGTCAGCCAATGGAGAACATAGAGGCTTTACTCTGTGGCTCCTGTGCGACTGAGCAAGCCTGGCAAAGCAAGCTGTGATGCAGAAGGAAGCAAGAGAGGGAGAAGGAAGCAGATGACAGTGAGGCATTTGCAGGCTCGATCAGAGCCCTCTGGGGGCCCGATCTGGCCCTCAGGCCACACATTTGACACCCTGTTATATAGGCTTGATTTTAGGCTTCAGTTCAGTTTAGTTTATTACAATCAAAGACCAGTTACATGTTGAAAAACCCTTCGCTAAAATACATTTGAATTAAAACTGGAGCCAAATACATGTAATAAATACAAGTAAAATGCATTGGTTAAAATAAGTCCATTAAAACGGAATCAAGTTCTGCTGGCTGATTAAACCTGACAAGGCACAAAACCTCGCTACTCTGGAAGTGATTTCATTGCAAGGATCGGCAAGAAGCAGAGGAGTCTAAAAATTGATTTGATCTGTCAGGAAACTTGGAGTTAAATGGAGTAATATGTGACTAGGCTATAATGTACTTTCCCCTCAAAGAAGCTGCAAGTAAGACAGGATCAGACGTTGTGCTTGTCCAGTTGCATGATGGGAGGCCAAGAATGAGTACCCTGATGCGCTGAGAGCCACTGTATCCTAGTGCTTAGTGTCAAACTAGACCAAAGCTCTTTAGTGTAAGAGCCACATAGAATAAACATCAGATGTTGAGAACCACAAGACATGAACGTCAGATGTTTGAGAGCCGCAAGGAAGGAAGGAGGGAGGGAAGGCAAATAGATGTAAGGGAGAGGTGGAAAGAAGGCAACTTTAATGTTAAATGCACAGGCCCGGCCCAAGGGTGGATAGCGCCCCAGGCAACCTCGATGCATGCCCCCCCACCCACGCCATGCCCTGGCTCCGTCCACCCTCCTCCACAGCACCTCCCCCTCCCTCCCATCCTCCCAATTGTAATGCCTGGGGAACCAGTGGTGAAGTGCCAGCTCCCGGAGGCTCTTTCAGGGCACCCCCCCCCCACACCAGTGAGCTGACAGGCGGGGAAAGCTGCGGGGAGGCCAGCAGCTGCTATTCCGGCCTTCTGGGGCTCTCGGGATGTTCAGTGCTGGGGTAGCGGTGGGAAGGGGGAAACAGCAAGCCACTGAGAAAGCGGCCACCACTGCTTCTTCCCCACTTCCCTCCCACGTGATCTGTGGGAGGGGGGCGCCTGAAAGAGCCCCAGGAGCTGGCGCTTTGCTGCTGGTACCCTGGACATTAAAAATTGGGAGGGAGGGAGGGGGAAGCAGGCAGGCAACTAGGGATTTGCCTAGAGGGCGGGATGGGGGGCAATATTGGGGCCCCTGCCCCACCAGCACTCTAGGCAAATGCCTAGTTTGCCTAATGGGCAAGCTGGCCGTGTAAATGCATTCTCCAAGCCACCGGCTGGCTTGTCTTGGAGGAGTGATTGAAAGAGACAAATGCCTTCTCCAGGCTCGGAGCCACATGTGGCTCTTTCACACACATTGCGTGGCTCTCGAAGCCACCCTACCCCATCGGCCGGCTTGGAGAAGGCATTTGACTCTTGAAATCACTTCTCCAAAACAGCCAGCATCTTGGAGAATTTAAAGTTGCTTTCTTTCCACATCTCCCTCCCGCCTCCCTCCCCGCATCTATTTCCCTCCCTCCCTCCCGCCGTCCTTCCTTCCTTCCTTCCTTCCTGTCTTATGACATTCATATCTTGTGGCTGTCAAACATCTGACATTTACTCCATGTGGCTCTTACATTAAACAAGTTTGGCCACCCCTGTGCTATATGGTATTGATGGAGGAGACATGGTGGAAAGAGAGAAAGAGGAAACCGCACACACTAGTCGTAGCCACCTTTAGAGTCAGTTTGGTGCAGTGGTTAAGTGTGCGGAGTCTTATCTGGGAGAACCGGGTTTGATTCCCCATTCCTCCACTTGCAGCTGCTGGAATGGCCTTGAGTCAGCCATAGCTCTCTTATCTGGGAGAACCGGGTTTGATTCCCCACTCCTCCACTTGCACCTGCTGGAATGGCCTTGGGTCAGCCATAGCTCTGGCAGAGGTTGTCCTTGAAAGGGCAGCTGCTGTGAGAGCCCTCTCCAGCCCCACCCACCTCACAGGGCGTCCGTTGTGGGAGGAGAAGATATAGGAGATTGTAAGCCACTCTTGAGTCTCTGATTCAGAGAAAAGGGTGGGGTATAAATCTGCAGTCGTCATCTTCTTCTTAGAAGCAGTTGTGTTACTCCTTCAGTGGGCTTTTGCTAAAGACCCTCTGCCCAAAAGCACTCAGTTAGATGCAGAGCCTTGGTTGACCTCTCTGGGATGAATCTCACTTTTACAGATATAGAGGTGTGTGTTTGTGTGTGTGTGTGAAGTTAAGTCTCTCAAGCTCTTGAATTCCCTCAGGCTTTTCTCCCCCCCCCCCCCACCTTTCTTAGTTCTGTATGCAGGTTTCTAAAACAGAATCGGCATCTGCAGCCTCTGGTCTTTTGAGTCAGGCCTTGTTTCATCAAGTTGCTGGCGCGTCAAAGCTGTTTAATTTGTTTTAGGGGCTAACCGAAATCCCAGTGAGTAACTCCGTCCAGCTCCTGAATGTAAACCTCGGCGGCTGACTCCCATTTGAATAAGCAGCGGGTTTCGCAGTGTGGCCGAATGTTTTCTCTGCTGTGTGTCGGGGCCGCAGGTGTTAGGGGGTAGAACAGTGACTAATCCTGAGTTTGCCTTGCAGGCTATTAAAAGAGAACAAACGCTAGCGAGTTGCATAATGCCTTCCCTCTCAAAGGTTGTGGGGGTTTTTGGTATGAGTAAGAGAGACTAATTTTTAAATCCGATTAAGATTAGGCAAGCGTGTTGCCTGACTTGAAAAAGAGCTGGCAAAAACCAGTTAGCGGCAATTATAAGTTAATGGATAATGATTTGAATGTCTTTTTGTTAAAGAAAAAGAGCCCCGTGGCATAGAGTGTTAAAGCTGCAGTACTGCAGTCCTGAGCTCTGCTCACGACCTGAGTTCGATCCCCGGGGGAAGCTGGGTTTTCAGGTAGCCGGCTCGAGCTTGACTCAGCCTTCCATCCTTCCGAGGTCGGTAAAATGAGTACCCAGCTTGCTGGGGGGAAAGTGTAGATGACTGCGGAAGGCAATGGCAAACCACCCCGTAAAAAGTCTGCCATGAAAATGTGAAAGCAACGTCACCCCAGAGTCGGAAACGACTGGTGCTTGCACAGGGGACCTTTCCTTTCCTTGTTAAAGAAAACGGCTTGAGGCAAAATTCTAGCTCTAGGGCTTCCTTTACAGAGGAGCCGCATCTCTGTGGGTCATTAAAAGGACGTGAGAATTGCAGTTCTGTGGCTACAATTGTACAGTTCTGGTCACCACATCTCAAAAAGGATATAATAGCATTGGAAAAAGTCCAGAAAAGGGCAACTAGAATGATTAAAGGGTCGGAACACATTCCCTATGAAGAAAGGTTAAAACGCTTGGGGTTCTTTAGCTTGGAGAAACGTCGGCTGACGGGTGACATGATAGAGGTTTACAAGATTATGCATGGGATAGAAAAGGTAAAGAAAGAAGGACTTTTCTCCCTTTCTCACAATATGAGAACTCGTGGGCACTCAATGAAATTGCTGAGCAGTCGGGTTAGAACAGATAAAAGGAAGTTCTTCACCCAAAGAGTGATTAACACATGGAATTCACTGCCACAGAAGTTGGTGGCAGCTACATGCATATACAGTTTCAAGAGGGGATTGGATAAACATCTGGAGCAGAGGTTCATCAGTGGCTATTAGCCACAGGGTAAAGATGGAACTCTCTGTCTGCGGCAGTGATGCTCTGTATTCTTGGTGCTTGGGCGAGGGGGGGGGCACAGTGGGAGGGCTTCTAGTGTCCTGGTCCCATTGATGGACCTCTTGATGGCACCTGTTGGGTTTTTTTGGCCATTGTGTGACATAGAGTGTTGGACTGGATGGGCCATTGGCCTGATCCAACATGGCTTCTCTTATGTTTTTTCGTTATTCAGATACTCATTTTATTCAGATACACAGAGAGAGTCTGCATGGTGTATGTGTGTCGTCTGTTTGAGAGGAGGTATAGCAAGTCATACGGAGATCAGCAATAATAAATGAGAGCCAGTGTGGTGTAGCAGTCAAAGTGACGGACTGTAATCTGGGAGAACTGGGTTTGATTCTCCACTCCTCCGCATGCAGCTGCTGATGTGATCTTGGGTCAGTCACACGTGCTCTCAAGAGCAGTTCTCTCAGAGCTCCCTCAGCCCCACCTACCTCACAGGGTGTCCGTTGTGGGGAGGGGAAGGAGACTGTTAGCTGCTCTGAGACACTGAGTGAAGTGAGGAATATAAACCCAATCTCTTCTTCCCTTCTAATAATGCGATCTACAAGTTTTCTCAGGCCTGTTGGTGTTAATGTGCATAGGCCAGTAGTGTACAAGAATCAAGATGGACATTTATTAGCCCTCAAAACTGAGCATTGGATATGAGTCAGAGTGGCACAGTGGTTAAAATGTCAAACAAGAACCGGGGAAGACCAGGTTTGAATCCCCGTGTTGCCAGGAATATGTCGCTGTGTAACCTTGAGCCAGTGACTTCCAGTCTTGAAGGAGAGTGAGGTGATTATCTAACAAACAAAATTACTCATGTCGTTCTGAAATTATGCTGGAAATATTATCCTCCTCTTGTTAAGCTTGCGTAAACCTCTTAAGACACACGTGTGAGCTTCAGTTATCGAGGTTCAGCAATGGTAAAGGTTAAGGTAGTCCCCTGTGCAAGCACCAGGTCGTTACTGACCCATGGGGTGACGTCGCATCAGGACGTTTTCTTGGCAGATCACTGTATCACTTCCCTTGGAGAACTTTGCAATCTGCTGTAGAAGTATCTCTGCCTGACTTGGTGGTCTATAGCAGACCCCCACAATAATATCACTGTTATTTCTTTCTTCTTTTATTTTTACCCAGAGACTCTCAACTGAGCTGCCATGCTCCGCTTCACATATTTCCTCACAAGTGTATACCTCCTTCACAAATACTGCTACACCTCCGCCCTTTCTCATTTGCCTGTCCCTTTTAAATGTTGTACCCCTGAATCCTAATATTCCAGTTGTGAGTGTCATCCCACCAAGTTTCAGTAAGGCCTATTATGTCATAGTCTCTTTCCTTTATCAGGACTTCCAGCTCCTCCTGTTTGTTTCCTATGCTCTGTGCATTAGTGTAGAGACATTAGAATCCACGTTTTATGCATCCTGAGGGTTTGGTTTCCGTACAAGCCTGCAAGTTCACACTACTTAGCGTATGCGCCACTCTTTGCAAATCTTTAATGTTCTTATCCCCAGTTTTTGGCATCATACGAGGCTTTGAATTATTGTCTCTCTCCCCCATACAATTTAGTTTAAAGCCCTCCTTATTAGGATAGCAAGGCTGTTACCAAACACCCCTTTCCCTACCACCGTAAGGTGCAAACCATCCCCCCATAGAAGACCACCATCTTGAAAGCGGAAGCCATGGTCCAGAAATCTGAATCTTTCCTGACGACACCATCAACGTAGCCAGTCGTTTATTTGAAGTATTCTTCTTTCTCGTCCTAAGCCACGACCTTCAACAGGAAGCACTGACGAGAACACAACCTGTGCCGCCCAGCTCCTTCACCTTCTGACCAAGAGCCACATAGTCTTTTCTAATACGTTCAGCCCGTCCAGCTCGAATTTAGCCTGCCCAATCCGAGTTAGAGTTGCCGCCGTAGAGATTTATTAAAAGGTTTGGATGGCACAGGCTGTAGTTGTTTGGCCAAGCTTAATTATCAGTAATTAGCCAACATCTGTGTCATTAATCTACAGATGCCCCTAGCTTGCTCGCTAAGTCATCTCAAATAACAATGAGGGCCAGAATCTTAGCAAATAAAACCTGCTACGAAGCTTCATTGTGTTGTGGTTTATATGTTACTGTAGCTATCTCTGTCTCTCTCAGCTGGCTTTTTCTGTCCACACAAGTGTTTGCCTTCACCAAACAGTGCAACTACTTTTCACACTTTACAGTGAACATGCATGTGACCAGAGAGCTAACGTGTGCAGTGGACAGGGGTTGTATAACTAGACAGGGTCGTATAACTGGGGAAACTCGGGGTGAGAATCCTCACTGACAGAAGCTGATCTGAGACATTCCACAAGTTCCCTCCTCCCTTATTTTTGTTAGCCGATCACTTGCACTAGAAGTTAAGAACATAAGAGAAGACATTTTGGATCAGGCCAGTGGTCCATCCAGTCCAACACTTGGTGTCACACAGTGGCCAAAAAACCCAGGCACCATCAGGAGGTCTACCAGTGGGGCAAGGACACTAGAAGCCCTCCCTCTGTGCCCCCCCCATACAAGAAAGTCTGCTGAAGCGACGCATGAATTCACACAAGAGCTTCCAACTTGTTGCAGTCCAAGCTCTGTATAGTGTCAACCTTGAACTTAGCAATGGTCGTTCCCAGTCTGCTGTATTTGTGGGTGTGATGCAAAAAGTGTTTGCATGCCTTGTGCCTCCAGGGAAACTTGTGATTTTTTTTAAAGTATTTTTTGTATTTTGTGTGTGTGCATGCCTTGAAGTCAGGGCAACTTCTGGCAATCCCTACTGGAGCGTGGAGCACGTTTGGAGAAGTAGCTTGGTGCAGCCTGCCCCTGCCTCCCGCTCCTGGTATTCCAAGGAGGTCTCCCATCCAAGTACTTGCTAGGGTCGGCCCTGCTCAGCTTCCGAGATCTGACATGATCGGGCTTGCCTGGGCTATCCGGGCCAGGACGAAAGCTTGCGATTTTTAAACCCACGAAGCCTTGGGATGAAATCAGCGTGTGTCGCTTTTCATCCTGGAGAAAGTGCCAATTTATTTTTTTTAATCCCTTTTCCGACCAGCATCACGCACCAGTTACTTGCAGGCTTGGCACAGTTTTTTCAGAAGGCTATAAACTATGTGACTCATGTCGTTTCAAGGACTGACGGCAAACACAGGTGGGGTCGCATTACGGCCAACCAGGAAGCATGCGTCAAAGCACATTATTATAAATGAGCCAATTTCTCAGGGGTGCAAAAAGGTCCATTGGTGGGCCAGACTCCTCGTTTGGGCTGGGCGCTGCCTCAGGAATGTGGGGATCCCTAGGGGCATCGATATGAGGAATGGAACACTGTTAGAAAGACAACGTCCAAGACTCATGGATAGGGATCAATGGATAATTCTTTAGCAACTTGATCTTGTTTATAAATACCTGGTTATGTCAGACGTAAGCCAATAATGATCCAGGTTTCAGTATATTAGGAAGAAGAACAGTTACATTAAAAGTCAAACTGAATTTTATGCTGTTAGATGGGGCAGGCTGCATGTGCACAGGTACTGTTCTGGCTGTTAGTAGAGGGGGAATCAGGCTGTTGTTCTTCTGGTTTTAAATATAGACAATGCGCCCACTTTGAGATAGCATGGCCTTGCAGAGTTTCTGAAATGCTTGGGGCATACCTTCAGTGGCTCACAGCAGTGATGAAATGTTAATTGGCACTCTTTCTTATCAATAACCCCCCCCCTTTTTTTAAAAAAAAACTAGAAAGCTCCACCCGGTGTTTATCCATGACTTCAGCTGAACCACAGCGTACTGTGTAAACATTTTCCTGAAGGACCCTACCCTGTTTGGTGTAGTGGTTAAGTGTGCAGACTCTTATCTGGGAGAACCAGGTCTGATTCCCCACTCCTCCACCTGCAGCTGCTGGAATGGCCTTGGGTCAGCCATAACTCTCTTATCTGGGCGAACCGGGTTTGATTCCCCACTCCTCCACCTGCAGCTGCTGGAATGGCCTTGGGTCAGCCATAGCTCTTGCAGGAGTTGTCCTCTCTCAGCTCCACCCATCTCACAGGGTGTCTGTTGTGGGCGTGGGGGGGGGGGGAGGTAAAGGAGATTGTAACCGCTCTGAGATTCTCAGATTCAGAGTATAGGGCGGGGTGTAAATCCAGTATCATCATCATCTTCTTCATATTTTTTTTCTTCACCCTTGCTAACAGGGGTGTCAAACATCTGGCCTGGGGGCCAAACCAGGCCCCCAGAGGGCTATCAGGCCCCAAAGCAACTGGCTGTCATCTGCTTCCTTCTCCCTCTCTCTTGCTTCCTTCTGTGTAAAAGTTTGCTTTGCCAGGCTTGCTCAATCACACAGGAGCTACAGAACAAAACCTCTATTGTCTCCATTGGCTGAGGAAGGGAGGGGGGGAGACCTTGCTTTGCCAGGCTGTTGGGAGGAAGGGGGGGGGGAGGAAGGATTGTGATAGCCTGCTTTGTCAGGCTATCACAATCACACAGAGCTACTGAGCCAAACCTCTCTTCCCTCTATTGGCTGAGGCTCCTCCCCCTCCTGGTTCCCTGGGGAAGGCAGGAAAGTGCCCGAACTTCCTTTGCCCAGTTCCCTGGATCCCATGGGAGAAATACAAAGAAAGCATCTTTAAGACCAATGAGTGCTAATGTTTTAAGCATGTTTTAAGTTCGTTTTAAAAAAAACTTTGTGTTTGTCTGTGTCCTTTATAAAGTTTATATCCCTATCTAATCTTAAATAGGTACACATATGGCCCGACCCAACAAGGCCTCGTTTATGTCAGATCTGGCCCCGATAGCAAATGCGTTCGACACCCCCTGCTTTAGAGTGACACCTAAGGGTGCCCAGCGGCTTGCCAGTGGGTTTCTGGTCTCTCCTTTGCTACACTGACAAAGCATCTGTAATACCTTTTTCATTCACTCAAGAGTCCCTCCACAAAACCTTTGGGGTTGCAAGTAGATCAGGTAGTCAGTTTGCCACCAATCTTGCCGCTTTTAAAATATACACTCAGACGCCGCAGACAATTTTTCTATCTCTGAGTAAATATTTATATATAGGCTTGTTATGTGTGCTTCTTTCACTGAGATGATAAATATCCGGTCCACAGGGTTAAACAGACAAGGAATTAACTTTTATTTATGGGCTGAACACAATATTGGAGTGAATCAGGTAGAAGTCACGAAGTTTCCTTTCAGTTGAACTTTTGAACCACTGCAGTATTCAGGAATTTAGGGTTCTTTGTTCCAAACTGACCCTTTTCCAGTCAGCATTAAGCTTGCTTGTCTACATAGACTTCATTCCCTCAGTTTGACTGCTGGTTTCAGCCTTTCCTCTCACCAAAATGCCATCGGCTCCCATTGGTCACTCCAAGAGAGAGGTGGAACCTGATCTGTCTGTTAAGCATCCCTTCCCCAAAGCAGAAAGTCAGTTCTGGCTTCCCTCCACCTCATCGGAGCAGGGGTGCATCAGAAGAACCCAGGTGACATCACTTTTGGATCTTCAGGGTGCCCCCTTCCAGAAGCAGCGTCCTTTAATTCTACCAGCATTCCAATAATGTCTAAACCCTGGGCGAGTGAGGCCTGCTTGGACTGGCTAGAGATCCAGCCAGCCCAAGCAGGCCTCGCTCGCCTGGGGCTCTCCTGGGCCACGCCCCTCCCAGTCAAAAGGCCAGAAAGCCACCCGCCGCCCAAAATCGCATAAGAAGTGGAGAAAGGGTGGTGTGGGCTTCTCCGGGGGTTAATGAGGGCTGCTGGGGGTGTGGCAAAGCCCCTGGTGGCTGGCTGGCTGGCCGCTCTCCTAATCCAAGGATTGTTATGCAGCTGCACCTACTATTCAATGGACAAGGTAGGTGGGGAGAAGGAGGGGGAACCCTCAGAAAGGTTCAGGAGCTGTGCTCCTGTGAGCTCCTGCTGAATCTGAGGCCTGTCTAAACCCCTAAGAACTAATTGGAAGAACACTAACTTTTCTTGTCCCAAAGGATTTCTGGGGAAACGACTGCATTCAGGTGAAAATACTCAGAATTCAAACGTTCAGTGCTTTGAGTTTTTGGCTGCACATGTGAACCTTGTACACACCACAGATTCGTAACACTAGGGGAGTCCTTGGTTGGTTTTCCTTCCTGTGGGACGCTGCACACCGCAAGCATTCTCATCTGCTGCCGCTCTGCTCCCATGGCTTTGTCTTGCACATTGCAAAACTAATAAGAAAACATGACCCACAAGTTGTCGTTAACAGTGCAACCTGTCATCACGTTGAGGTCCAAGTGACCACTGCGTGTGGCTCGTTATGTAACGCTGATTGAAACAAAACCATTCATAATTGTCTTGCCTCCTGAAGGAAGTCCATTTATCTAGCAGCAGGGCGACCAGGTCTTGAGTGCTAATTTGATCTACCCGGGGCTTTTATCGCAACAGGAACTCCTTTGCATATTAGGCCACACGCCCCTGATGTAGCCAGTCCTCCAAGAGCTTACAATAGGCCCTGTACGAAGAGCCCTCTAAGCCCTTGGAGGATTGGCTACATAGGGCAGGGCTTTCTTTGTAGCAGGAACTCCTTTGCATATTTGTAGCACAAATTACTTTGCACAGACAGCCTGTGGGGCTGAGAGGGCTCTCACAGCAGCTACCCTTTCAAGGACAACTCCTGCGATAGCTATGGCTGACCCAAGGCCATCCCAGCAGCTGTAAGTGGAGGAATTGTTCAGGGGGTTGGACTAGATGACCCTGGCGGTCCCTTCCAACTCTATGATTCTGTGAATGGGCTTGGGTCCCCCGATGTTCCCTCTAAGCTGAGTTGGCCAACTCAGTTTTTTCTAGCCTCCAGCTCACATTTTCTAGCCTCCGGCTCACACGTTTTTATCTTAGCTCAGGAAGGATGGCCCCAGAACAAACGAATGTATGCAGCGGCTCACAACTTTAACGCCAGTAGCTCACAAAGTAGAATTGGTCGGGACTCGCCCCATTTCACCCACAGCTAAAGAGGACTTGCCTCCAGGTCTCCTTGATCCAAGCCGAACACTCTATCCGAGCACAGACCATGTTCGCCTGAAGGTGTAAAGGAAGAACTGAGGGCAAGCAGGGGTTTTTTTTGTAGCAGGAACTCCTTTGCCTATTAAGCCCTGCACCCCTGATGTAGCCAGTCCTGGAGCTTACAGTAGGCCCTTTAAGAAGAGGCCTATAAGCTCTTGGAGGATTGGCTACATAAGAGGGGGGGTGGCCTAATATGCAAAGGAGTTCTTGCCACAAAAAGCCCTGAGGGCAAGGAAGAGAGGGTGGAGAGGAAAGGAACGGGTTTGTGTGGCCATCTTGGAAAGGGGGCATTAGGCTGAAGGCAGTGAGGTGAAGCCCAGTCTGGGCCTGGCTCTCTTTCCTCCTGCCTCTTCGCATCAGCAGCATCTTAGAGAAGGCACAGTGGCTACCTCCGCAGAAAGGCTATGGCATGCTTTGTATAAGGAGTGGAAGAGAGGAAGTAGAGACTTTGGTGGTTACATATTCGGAGTCCGCGCTTCAGACTTTTAGACAACTTCCTTTTAGACAACTTCAGGCCACTTCCTCTTGGCTTTCTTCTCATGTGTGTGACCAAGACAAAACCAATGATAAGATCATAGAATTGACAACTAACATATATATAAGCAGGGGTGGAATTCTAGTAGGAGCTCCTTTGCATATTAGGCCACACCCCTGATGTAGCCAACACTCCAGGAGCTTACAAAAACCAGCCTTCTACATTCAAATATATGTATGTCTGTTGTAAATTGCATGGCCTTATCCAGGGGTGGAATTCTAGCAGAAGCTCCTTTGCATGTTAGGCCACACACCCTTGATGTAACCAGTCTTCAAAGACCTCCTTTTTGTAAGCTCTTGGAGGATTGGCTACATCAGGGGTGTGTGGCCTAATATGCAAAGGAGCTCCTGCTAGAATTCCACCCCTGGGCTCTTATCCTTGTTTTTGTCTTGCTTAGAGACTGTGGTGCCTTGTGTTTTGTTAGCTTAAGTACCTGGCCGAGACAATGGGCAACTTTTGCACAGCTTCCCTGTTTTTTGTTGAACTTCAGAATTGTGCTTAGACAGAACGAGAGGGCAGGGCCGATCACGAGCACACAAAACTGCCTTCTACGGAATTCTCCCATCAAGATCAGAATTATGATGTACTCAAATAGGCGACAGTTCTCCAGGGTCCCAGATGCGGGTCTTTGGACCTGGGACCTTCTGCATGCCAAGCAGATACTCCAGCACAAGCAACCTGCCAACATGCTGTTTCTTGCATTACAAAGCCCCCAGCTTGTGGCCTGCCAGTCACTCGGTGGCCTTGCCAGCCAGGAAGCTGAGTGCCCTCCTTGCCCTTAGATTGGCCGATCGCAAGTTGTTCAGTGTTTGTGAATGGCTTTGAAACGGAGCCTGCGGCGTTTCTAAATCTTGGAACCAGGGACAAAAGAGATCCTCAAGCAGCGTTTATTGGCCCTTAGTTTTGTTCTCCCTTTGGGTTTAAAAAGCAAACAATAAGCTGCGGAGATTCACAGTAAAAGGGAACACAGGCTGTGGCAAATCCAATGCAAGACTGTGATCAGGCAGGCAAAAAGGGACTAGGAGGAGCATATTGCAAAAAACATAAAGACCAACAATAAAACTTTCTTCAAATATATTAGAAGTAGGAAACCAGCCAGGGAGGCAGTGGGGCCCTTGGATGACCATGGGGTAAAAGGATTACTGAAGGAGGATAGGGAAATGGCTGAGAAGCTAAATGAATTTTTTGCCTCCGTCTTCACTGTGGAAGACGAGAACTTTTTGCCCTTCCCAGAACCACTTAAATTAAAAACTAATAAGTCACCGGGTCCGGATGGCATACATCCAAGAGTTCTGAAAGAACTCAAAGTTGAACTTGTGGATCTTCTAACAAAAATCTGTAATCTTTCATTGAAATCTGCCTCCGTTCCTGAGGACTGGAAGGTAGCAAATGTCACCCCCATCTTTAAAAAGGGTTCCAGAGGAGATCCGGGAAATTACAGGCCAGTCAGTCTGACTTCAATACCGGGAAAGTTGGTAGAAACCATTATCAAGGACAGAATGAGTAGGCACATTGATGAACACGGGTTATTGAGGAAGACTCAGCATGGGTTCTGCAAGGGAAGATCTTGCCTCACTAACCTGTTACATTTCTTTGAGGGGGTGAACAAACATGTGGACAAAGGCGACCCGATAGATGTTGTTTACCTTGACTTCCAGAAAGCTTTTGATAAAGTTCCTCATCAAAGGCTCCTTAGAAAACTTGAGAGTCATGGAGTAAAAGGACAGGTCCTCTTGTGGATCAAAAACTGGCTTAGTAATAGGAAGCAGAGAGTCAGTATAAATGGGCAGTCTTCGCAGTGGAGGACGGTAAGCAGTGGGGTGCCGCAGGGCTCGGTTCTGGGTCCCATGCTCTTTAACTTGTTCATAAATGATTTAGAGTTGGGAGTGAGCAGTGAAGTGGCCAAGTTTGCGGATGACACTAAATTGTTCAGGGTGGTGGGAACCAGAGAGGATTGTGAGGAACTCCAAAGGGATCTGTTGAGGCTGGGTGAGTGGGCGTCAACGTGGCAGATGCGGTTCAATGTGGCCAAGTGCAAAGTAATGCACATTGGGGCCAAGAATCCCAGCTACAAATACAAGTTGATGGGGTGTGAACTGGCAGAGACTGACCAAGAGAGAGATCTTGGGGTCGTGGTAGATAACTCACTGAAAATGTCAAGACAGTGTGCGTCTGCAATAAAAAAGGCCAACGCCATGCTGGGAATTATTAGGAAGGGAATTGAAAACAAATCAGCCAGTATCATAATGCCCCGGTATAAATCGATGGTGCGGTCTCATTTGGAGTACTGTGTGCAGTTCTGGTCGCCGCACCTCAAAAAGGATATTATAGCATTGGAGAAAGTCCAGAGAAGGGCAACTAGAATGATTAAAGGGCTGGAGCACTTTCCCTATGAAAAAAGGTTGAAACGCTTGGGACTCTTTAGCTTGGAGAAACGTCGACTGCAGGGTGACATGATAGAGGTTTACAAGATAATGCATGGGATGGAGAAAGTAGAGAAAGAAGTACTTTTCTCCCTTTCTCACAATACAAGAACTCGTGGGCATTCGATGAAATTGCTGAGCAGAAAGGTTAAAACGGATGAGAGGAAGTACTTCTTCACCCAAAGGGTGATTAACATGTGGAATTCACTGCCACAGGAGGTGGTGGCGGCCACAAGTATAGCCACCTTCAAGAAGGGTTTAGATAAATATATGGAGCACAGGTCCATCAGTGGCTATTAGCCGCAGTGTATGTGTGTATATAAAATTTTTTGCCACTGTGTGACACAGAGTGTTGGACTTGATGGGCCGTTGGCCTGATCCAACATGGCTTCTCTTATGTTCTTATACACTCCTCCCCCCCTGTCCTGCACACCTTGTTCCTGCAATTGGTTTTATTACAAACGCAAATCACTCTTTCTGCACCTTTGTCCCCTGGATGTATAAACAAGTGTTGCAGGTAGGGGTGGAATTCTAGTAGGAGCTCCTTTGCATATTAGAGCCAGTTTGGTATAGTGGTTAAGTATGCAGACTCTTATCTGGGAGAACCGGGCTTGATTCCCCACTCCTCCACTTGCACCTGCTGGAATGGCCTTGGGTCAGCCAGAGCTCTGGCAGAGGTTGTCCTTAAAAGGGCAGCTGCTGTGAGAGTCCTCTCAGCCCCACCCACCTCACAGGGTATCTGTTGTGGAGGGAGGAAGGTAAAGGAGATTGTGAGCTGCTCTGAGACGATGAGATTCAGAGTGAAGGGTGGGATATAAATCCAATATCATCTTCTTCTCACCCCCCGATGTAGCCAATCCTCCAAGAGCTTACAAGGCTCTTCTTTGTAAACTCTTGGAGGATTGGCTACATCAGGGGTGTGTGGCCTAATATGCAAAGGAGCTCCTGCTACAATTCCACTCCTGGTTGCGGGAAACATTGATCATGTTTCCCTACTAGCTCCGATTGCAGATTTCCTTGGGTCCTTCCTTGTCCTGGCAGCAGGTTTCCTTGGCTGGGTTCCTCGTGTTCACCTCCTCCTAACACAAAAGAGTAAATCAGGTTGTCATAAGTCCCACTAAAAGCTAAGAGGCTTAACTGTCTTTATCAGTTGCGACGCAGACTGCGGTATCACGATTGGGTCACCCTGCCGACCAATCATGCCATATGTATCTTTGTCTCTCTTTGTCTTTCAGCTGGAAGCTGACAGGTTAACCCTGCCGGTCAGTCCCGGCCCTCTCAGCCTCACGCCCTCCCCAAATCCCAAACCCGACGCAACGATAATTCCCGTGGAACCATCTCCCTTGGAGAAGAATAAATGCTTCTTCGTGGATGAGTCGGAACCTCTTCTGCGCTGCGACTCAACCTCCAGTGGGTCTTCTGCCCTGAGCCGAACAGGCTCCTTCATTACCAAAGGTATGGGGGAGGGGGAGGTTGTTTAATGGACAGTTTTATCCAGTCTGAAATATTTCCATGTTTTGTCCATTATCTTCCAGTATAAAACTAGGGTTTTATCTGTTTTATCTGTTTTATCTGTTTTAAATATGGAATCCTTTATATGTGTAATTTTGATGGATCTACTATTGGAAGCCGCCCTGAGCCACTTGTGGGAAGGGCGGGGTATAAATCTTAAATAAATAAATAAATAAATAAATAAATAAATAAATAAATAAATAAATAAAGGGAGAACACAAATTTACAAGGAATGCAGACTTGGCAATTGGTGCTTCAGAACAATAAACCTTTGACAACTAATTCCAGGAGGCAACATCAGGGGATGACCTGGACTTCCAGTGCCCTGTTGGTTGGTCCTCCAGAGGACCATTGTGGGAGACAGGAGGCTGGACCAGATGGACCTCTGGTCTGATCCAGCAGGGCTCTTTTGATGTTCTTAGGAGGCCTCAGCCTCTCTGCCCTGTTGTTGGCCCTCCAGAGGAACTGGTTGGCTACTGTGTGAGACAGGAGGCTGGACTAGGTGGACCATTGGTCTGATCCAGCAGGGCTCTTCTGATGTTCTTAGGAGGCCTCAGCCTCTCTGCCCTGTTGTTGGCCCTCCAGAGGAACCGGTTGGCCACTGTGTGAGACAGGAGGCTGGACTAGGTGGACCACTGGTTTGATCCAGCAGGGCTCTTCTGATGTTCTTAGGAAGGTCTTGGCCTCTCTGCCCTGTTGTTGGCCCTCCAGAGGAGCTGGTTGGCCACTGTGTGAGACAGGATGGACTAGGCAAGCAGGCTCAGGGCAGGTTACAACAACAATAAATAATGTAATTCAACATTTAAAATATAGCAATGATTAAAACCCAGTCACAATCAACAGTAGTGGCGTGTGAGCTTCAGGTGAGTCACAGAAACCCATCTGCAGAACTGCTTTGGGAAGGTTTCATACAGGTATAGATGGTAACATTGATTGCAGCCATAGGAAGAATGGGAGAACTCATTGCATGCTGAGCTGGGTTCATAAGGTTGAGTCGGATGGGTTTACCATAGAAATGCAGATCCCTTGTATCATTACACGAATGATGCCAAATTTGATGCCTGCCAATGTGTTTCCTGGTGCTCATTTCCTTCGCCCCCCCAAAGCACAGAGTCACTCCTGGCTCTCTTAACCTTATTAGAGCAGGAATTGCTTCAGAAGACTCCCAGGAGACATCAATTTCATGTCTTGCAAGGAGCACCTATTTGGAAACAGCTGCCTCCACCATAGGATACTTGCCAATATTTTGTGGTTGGTCCCAGACCCTGTAGTAGCAGCCATTTTGCTTCTGGCCATGGCTTCCCCGCCCCCCCCCCCACCATGGCAGCCATTTTGTTTCTGGCTGTGCCTCCTCCCCCCCCCCATGGCAGCCATTTTGCTTCTGGCTATGCTTCCATGGCAGCCATTTTGTTTCTGGTTGTGCCTCGTCTCTCCCCCCATAGCAGCCATTTTGTTTCTGGCTGTGCTACCCCCCATGGTGGCAGCCATTGTTTCTGGCTGTGCCTCCCCCCGTGGCAGCCATTTTGTTTCTGGCTGTGTCCCCCCCCCCATGGCAGCCATTTGTTTCTGGCTGTGCCCCCTCAGTGGCAGCTAGTTTGTTTCTGGCTGTGCCTCACCCCTCCCCCATGGCAGCCATTTTGTTTATGGCCATCCCTCTCCACAGCAGCCATTTCTGGGTGGGTGCCTGTTAGCCTGGTTTCACAGGTTCATTAAAGATGGATACTCCTGATCTACACTAACTTTGAGTTGGCCTTCCCTTTAAAAATGCCTCAGGCCTTCCAATATCGCTGACTATGGGCCTTTTCACACTTACCGTGGAAACCGGAAGGGAGTCGGTATTGTGCCGCTTGCAGTAATCCGAGACAGCGATGGGAGTTTTCATACACATGTTTTTTTTCCCCCGGTTGGGTTCCGTGATTGAAGCGTGATTGAAGCGAGCCATTTCACACTGTTCCGCTCTTATCTCGCTTCCACCAGCGCCAGCCGGTTTCGCGCCGTTTTTCGCCCGCCGGCGCGCGCGATCTCCAGCTTTTTTTTTTTTTTGGAACGTCAGTTTAGATCGATATAGCGATATATCGCTATATCGACCTGTCAAAACAGCACCACCATAGGGATTGCAACGGAGCCTAGCCACCCCTATGGTGGTGCTGTTTTGACAGGTCGATATAGCGATATATCGCTATATCAATCTAAACTGACGTTCAAAAAAAAAAAAAAAGCCGGAGATCGCGCGCGCCGGCGGGCGAAAAAACGGCGCGAAAACTGCTCCCGGGTTAGATACTGGACATTTCACACAGCACCCCATAGCGATTTCAACCCGGAAGGAGGGGTTGAAAAGTGGAAGAAGCTGCTCTTTGTTTGTGACGACTCAGGCACGCCTCACTACCGGGACAGCCACGGGAGTGTGTGAAAAGGTGAGAGTATTTCGGTAGCAGCCAGTTACTGAATCGGGTCTGTCTGAAATGCCAGCAGAAACCCGTTACTGTTCAGTAACTGGCCAGCTGCTATACCGGAATACTTAGGCTGTGTGAAAAAGCTCTATGTCCTTTCTCCCCCTTCCCCAACACAGAAAAGAAAGACACAGTGCTGCGCCAGGTGCGCCTGGACCCCTGCGACCTGCAGCCCATCTTCGACGATATGCTTCACATCCTAAACCCGGAGGAGCTGCACGCCATCGACGAGATTCCACAGGCGGAGGACAAGCTGGATCGATTGTTTGAAATCGCCGGAGTCAAGAGTCAGGAAGCGAGTCAGACTCTGCTGGATTCCGTCTATAGCCACCTGCCCGATCTGCTCTAGGCCTCGGTCGCCACCGAATGCACGCTGCGCGCACTCACGCTGGCTGTTGTTTGTACTTGCTTTGGCACCTGTGAAATCCAATCGACCGCAGGCAGGCGGAAGGTTAATAGAACTTGTGGCCAGTATTTTCGTCAAGGGTTTTTTTCTTCTTTTCTCTCATTGCCGGAGGGAGAGGGACGATTTTGCAGTCCCTTTGTGCCCTTTCACGTTTATCGTCTCACTCGAAACGATCCTGTTTGCTCCCTCTTCCTCCTCCTGAAATTTTCTCTTGTTCTCATTCCAGCGAGTCATTTTAAGCACTTTAAAGAAAATAAAATTCTAGACCACAGGATCATCCGTTCAAACCTTCCCGGTTTGGATTTGTACTTAATCTCCTAAAACCCATCAGATCAGTTTTTGGTCTGGTTTTTTTTGTGGGGGGAAACCCCCTCCAATTTGGAAATTTTTTTCCTCATTCAGGCCTTTTCTCATCCTCCTTTCATGCCCTGCTTATGAACGGAGGTGTATGCGATGAACAGTTTTCAGTTGACTTCTCACCCCCCCCCCCAAAAAAATGACTCTTAAAAAAAAAATGACAACTCATTCATTCGTCAATATACTAACGCAGTTATTTATTGGTTGTTGGAGTTTTTACACCCAGACAGAGCATTAAATGCTTAGTCGCCTGGGCTCCTCTAAAGCTATAAAATGGAAGCATTTTGACTTCTTTTTTTTAACTTCTTCAGCCTTCGAGACAATAATAAGACAGTGGGGGTTTTCTTGGCCTGCGTCTGAATGTAATTCTGTACACTTCATCTAGGGGGAGCACTTCTTTTTTTTTTTGTCTTGCCGTGTTTTTTCCGATCACCACGGGCTCAATCCCTTTGAAACTACGCCTGGAGCTGGACTCCGGAAGGAAAACCCAAACGGACAAACGAACCCTGGAGGTGCGCCGCATTTCTCGTTCTGTACAATTTTACTGATTTGTGCTTCGAAAAATTGTGTCTCTCTCTTTTTTGTGGGGTTCTTTTTTTTATATATATATACAGATGTGGCCAATAGTTACAGTTTCAAAGGCTCCCCCTTGGTCTTGACACTTCCCCCCCTTTCCCCTCCAATCACACTTTTAATTAAAATGCTGCAATGTAAGACACTCGCGTCCGTTATATTTGCGATCCTGCGCTCCCCTAACCAGCCAGTCTACAGTAACGGCTCATCTTGGAGAGAATGTTGGGGGGGGGGCGTGATGTGTGCTACCTTGTCTTTTGGGGGGGGGGGGGAGTGGAAGAGAGAATGACTGTGGAAAAGACAATTTGCCTTCCGGTGTACTAATTTATTAATAAAATAACTAGGTGTTTGCTACTGGACAAGGCTGCTGTGTTAACCTCCATCAACCACTCCTTTATTCAGAAAAAACTTGAGTTCTTTTTTGTGGGTGTGTGTGAGATCAACATATTTCTGGTTTAAAGTTTTTTGGATTTATATCCCGCCCTCCCCGCCGAAGCAGGCTCAGGGCGGCTCACAACCAGTAAAATCAAAACAATCCACTCAACATTACTTACGTCATAAATTAAAATTAAACAGTTAAAACAGTCTGGTGCTAATATCATTTGATATTGTTTCATTTCAGATGGCGTTCAGTATATTTTAGGTGTCATTCCTTATTACCATATCAGCCATTCCAGATCAATTAAAGGCCAGCCGGAATAGTGTCATCTTACAGGCTTTGTGGAACTGGGCAAGGTCCTAACCTCTTCCGGCAACTGATTCCACTAACGGGGCAGCAATGGAGAAGGCTGTTTCTCTGGTGAACTTCAGTCTTGCCTCCCTCGGCCGGGGATCACTAAGAGATTTTGCATTCCAGATCTAAGTACCCTCTAGGGAACGTGTGATATGGAATATGCATCCATAAACTAACATTCGAACGAAGTTGCAACGGAAGTTACGTATTAGTATATTGATGACTCCATCTTTATCAAATTTACATTTTAGGTTTCCTGAATAGTTAATGAAAAGCTAACGATCCTTAGTCTAATATCAGTGTTTAAAATACTGAGGGATAGACTAAACACATTTATGTAAACAACCGTATATTATAATCTGATCGATTTGGTAGAATATTGTTGATTTTAGATAAAAAATAACTGGATCCCAATAGTATTGCATATAAAGGTAAAGGTAGTCCCCTGTGCAAGCACCAGTTGCTTTCGACTCTGGGGTGACGTTGCTTTCACAGACTTTTTACGGGGTGGTTTGCCATCGCCTTCCCCAGTCATCTACACTTTCCCCCCAGCAAGCTGGGGACTCATTTTACCAACCTCGGAAGGATGGAAGACTGAGTCATCCTGGAGCCATCTACCTGAACCAGCTTCCGCTGGGATCGAACTCAGGTTGTGAGCAGAGGGCTCCGACTGCAGTACTGCAGTTTTACCACTCTGCTCCACGGAGGTCTAGAGTATTGCAGAGTCATCGATAATAAAGAGTCTCCTAAAAAGGATACATTTTGAGTAATTTGAGACATAATGACAGTAAGTTTAGCTGAATCTTTCCAGCAGAAGGCAGTGGTATGTCTGGCAGCTGCTAGTAGCTGGGAAATAAAATCTCAATTGGATTTTAGCATCGGGGATATCTGGCCAGTAGAAATTCAGGACTGAAAGGGATATTCACTTGAGTTCTGACCTAGGAGGCTGAGGTGGAGTCAGTTCAGCAAAGTGCCTTGTTCCGAAGTTGTTTGACTGTAGGAGTTGGCGGTGGGGGGATGCTGAAGAACAGACAGGAGGTGTGGGGGCGTAGAACCGAGGCTGATCTCAGATTCTCTGGCCTGACTTACCATCTTGTAGAAACTTCATCCATGCCTGGCTGGAGTTTAAAGGCTTCTGAACAGAGGCCTCATGAATGGTGACCGGGCTTTTTTTTATAGCACATATTAGGCCGTACCCCCCTGATGTAGCCAATCCTCCAAGAGCTTACAAGGCTCTTTGTACAAGGCCTTCTGGAAGCTCCAGGAGGATTGGTTATATCAGGGGGTGTGGCCTAAATAGGCAAAAGAGTTCCTGCTACAAAAAAAAAAACCCTGATAGTGGCCACGAGCTTCTTGTAGAGGTGTGGTTTTGGAAGGCGGGAGGGTAGCGATGGGACTGGTGCGTATGCAAACACCACAGTCTGCCCACACCTCATGGTAGACCAAGATTTCTCGGTTCCACATGGAGTTAGGCCACTGAGATCTCACGATGCATGTAACATGCCCCAGGTAAGACATACCAGCAAAGACCCCCAAGTTGGCCTTCAAGAATGGTTAATGTTGGAGCAGTAAAAGGTAACAGCACCATGAAGAAAAGCAAACAATCAGGGAGCCGGTGCAGTAATAAATTGTAGGTACAAATGAGGCTAATTGCTTTGAAAGAGCACTGAATTTGGACTGAACTGGAATCCTAAGCCTGGCTTATGCCCTTACCAGATTCTGTTATTCATTCCCCTGGTGGTGGAGTGGGCATGTATACCCCATGATGTCCAATGCGAGGGTTTTGTGTGTGCCATTCTGGGCACAGGGGCACTCGGTTCTATTCTTCCCCTCCATAAAGAGAAGAAACATACCTGCCATGATTTCATCTGCATATAGTTGGAAGTTGCGTTTCTCTTTGTGATAACTGCAATCGTTAGCAGTTAAATTTTCCCAGGCGGCCAAGATGATCCATTTGTGAATGCTAGAGCATGGACATACAAAAGTGCATGGGTGCATTGAGTGTCATTGTGTGTTGCATGCATCACATGAAACCAGGACTTTTTTTGTTACAAAAAAACCCCAGCAGGAACTCATTTGCATATGTGGCCACACACCCTGACATCACCATTGTCTCACACAGGGTTTTTGTGTAGAAACAGTCCAGCAGGAACTCATTTGCATATTAGGCCACACCCCGACAGCACCATTGTTTCGCATGGCTTCGTGTAGAAACAGCCCAGCGGGAATGCATTTGCATATTAGGCCACACCCCCTGATGTCACCCTTGTTTCACACAGCTTTTGTGTAGAGACAGCCCAGCAGGAATTTGCATATTAGGCCACACCCCCAATGGCACCATTGTTTCACACGGCTTTGTGTGGAAACAGCCCAGCGGGAACTTATTTGCATATTAGGCCACACCCCCTGATGTCACCATTGTTTCACACGGCTTTGTGTGGAAACAGCCCAGCGGGAACTCATTTGCATATTAGGCCACACACCCCTGATGCCAAGCGAGTTGGGACTGCGTTTCTGCTCAAAAAAGCCCCGTGTAACTAGAAGTGCAAAATGAAGAGGGGACGTGCCCACTCTTTAATGGGAAGGGACTTAGTAGCTGTAAAGTATGAATAGATGTTTAGGCCTTCTGTCTTGCAATGATGTATTTGTTATCCATTTCCAGGCTTTTGTCGAGCTGCTGTTAGCTATTGGGAGGAGGGTGGATCTTGAAAGCATGTCTAAATATAGAGCAATCTGCATAATCGATCCTCTTCCCTTCCCAGTCTGTGCGTGAGAACTTCTGTGCTTACTTCAGCAATCCAGCAGTGGTGGAAAGTGCTGTCAAGTCACAGCTGACTTACAGTGACCCTGTGCGATTTTCAAGACGAGAGATATTCAGAGGTGGTTTGCCATTGCCTGTTTCTATGTCACAACCCTGGTATTCCTTGGTGGTCTCCCATCCAAATACTTGCCAAGGCAAGCCCTGCTTAGCTTCCAAGATCTGAAGAGCATGGCCGGCCCGCCCACTAGGCAAATTAGGCATTTGCCTAGGGCGCCGAGAGAGGCAGGGGGACCGAATTGGGCACTCCCCCTTTTCCTGGTGCCCTAAACAGATGTCTAATTTTCCCACACACACACCACCGACAACGGCGTTCTGAACGTCACATTCCACTACCCAGCAGGCCATCTTCCACCCTGCTGCCACAGCCAAGGGCATGCTCTGAAGAGCAAAGCCAGCCTGCTCTTTGCAGGCTCCAATGGTAGGCTTCCGACTGTGGCACTCTCTCTAAGACTGTGCAGGCTGGGAGAGCCTTGCTCCCCCTCCCTTCCGGTTCCTGAAGAGAGGGGGAGTGGAGCTCTCCCAGCCTGCGTGCTCTCAAAGAGAACGCCACAACCAGCCCTGTCGAGGTCGTTAAGAAGCAAGCCGGCTTCGCTCTTCTGAGTGGAGGGGGTGGGAATTATGTGTGTGCTTGTGCTTGGCAGGCCGCAGTGCCTTGTGGCGCTACACACAAGAGCAGAGGGAGGGGGGAAAGGGAGGGGCAGAGGCACAGAGGAGGCTGGGAAGCCAGGGGAGGACCTCCGCAGCCCTCGAACCACGGGGACCCTGTGGCTTGTCCACCATGCGGGCAGAGGGGCTCAGCACTGCAGGGCAGCGCCACAGAAGGGGGCAGCAGGCAGTGAGTCTGCCTAGGGCTCCACGTGCTCTAGGGCCGGCCCTGCTGACGAGATCAGGCTACCCTGGGCTATCCAGGTCAGGGCAACATCATCGCAGCAGTGGCTTCATGCTCGCAAATACACATGTCTTCTGCTTTAAAATAGATTAATTGTATGCCTCTTGTGGCTGCTTCCCAGACCTACATAGAATATAGCTTCTGAAATCTGAGAAAGGGTTAGGAATGGGAGTCCAAAGTTTCTCTTGGATATTTCCCGGAATATTCTTTCCACCTTCCAACCACAGAGGTGCACACATGAAGTTCCCTTATACTGAGTCGGATGGTTGGTCCATCAAAGTCAGTATTGTCTTCAAGGGCTGGCAGCAGCTCTCCGAGTTCTCAGGCGGAGATCTTTCCCATCACCTCCCGCTTGGTTCTTCTAACTGGAGATGCTGGGGATTGAACCTGGGACATTCTGCATGCCAAGCAGAGGCTCTTACACTGTAGGCACAGTCCCTCCGTGTCTGCTCGCAGGGATCTCTCTATTTAGCTAGTATAGAGCAGGGGTGTCAAACATGCAGGCCAAGGGCTGGATCAGGCCCCTGAAGGGCTCCTATCAAGCCCACAAGCAACTCACTGTCATCTGCTTCCTTCTCTCTTTCTCGCTTCCTTCTGCATCACAGGTTGCTTTGCCAGGTTTGTTCAATCACACAGGAGCTACAGAGCAAAGCCTCTTATTTTCTCCATTGCCTGACCAGCACATGAAGCAACTTACGTACAAAAGCTCATAATGCCCAGCCATTTCATGTTTTCCCCTTAGGGTCTTAGGCTCAAAGCATTGACCATGAGATTTCTGTAATGAATGTCAATAAATCAAAAGTAGGTTTGCAACTTACAGATACACACCTGAATAGCATACACAAGACTGTTACAGCACAGACATTGTTTCCAGGTTTTGATGCAATATAATTAAGTGGTGTCAATTATCAGAAACCGTTAAATAAACAAAATATTGCAAGAGTGCTAATCTTTTAAGCATATTTTAAGGGGTTTTTTAAAAAGATCTTTAACTGTATTTACCTATGTCCTTTATAAAGCTTTTATCTCAGCCACGTGGCATTACATTTTATGATACGCATAACAAATGAGTTCGATTACTGCTGGTATAGAAAATCCTAAATCAGTACTCGTATATAGCTATACCAAAGTCTCTCCTCTTAAAACATTCTGTAGGTCTCACATTCTTGCAGATGTCTGTGTTAAGGGCATATTTTTGGGGCTCCGGTGTAATCAGCAAAGGAATCCTTTTGTGTTCTGAAAACGAAATGCTCTTTGCTTAGCAGATTCCGATCCACAAGATGTTTTGAAGAAGGGTGCAGAATGGCCAGCGTTCAGGGCCTGGCACTGGACTCCAGGGGTGCGTTCCTTTGCCAAGACTTGAAAACAGCATTATGTACTGCCAAACCTATGCACGCTGTGTACCCACCAAAGTTAACGGCTAGCCGGGCTGGAATTTTATTTTTATTTTATTTATGTAAAGATGTCTAATGCAGATGTAGGGACAAATTGTCCTGCTCCGTAAGGTTGCTATGGAAACCTGCCTCCAAAGTGGCACAACATTGTTTTCCCTCTCAGGTGCCCTGTTGTTTCGTGCGCATCCTCGAGTCCATTGTGTGTCTAGATTGTCCCATCTGCCGCTGTGCAATTTGCAGTCCACCGAGCGTAACCGAAGCCCACTTAAACGTGACACTGCCACGCAGAAAAGCACTTTAAATGCATGGATGTTACAGTCGATTGGCCAGTGTATGGAAGTGATGCTTACTCTGCACTCCAGACCACACGCTGGGGGCCTTTCTGTTGCCAGCACCCTTTCTACCACGTGGCGCGTTACTTTATAAACATAATGCGCTTCTGCACCTGTCACGCCTGCCCAGTGCACGTGTGGCTGACTGCTCTAAGCATGGTTGTCGTGCCCCTAAAACAGCATTAAGAACACAAGAGAAGCCATATTGGATCAGGCCAATGGTCCATCCAGTCCAACACTCTGTCACATAAGAACATAAGAGAAGCCATGTTGGATCAGGCCGATGGCCCATCCAGTCCAACACTCTGTGTCACATAAGAACATAAGAGAAGCCATGTTGGATCAGGCCAGTGGCCCATCCAGTCCAACACTCTGTGTCACATAAGAACATAAGAGAAGCCATGTTGGATCAGGCCAGTGGCCCATCCAGTCCAACACTCTGTGTCACATAAGAACATAAGAGAAGCCATGTTGGATCAGGCCAGTGGCCCATCCAGTCCAACACTCTGTGTCACATAAGAACATAAGAGAAGCCATGTTGGATCAGGCCAGTGGCCCATCCAGTCCAACACTCTGTGTCACATAAGAACATAAGAGAAGCCATGTTGGATCAGGCCAGTGGCCATCCAGTCCAACACTCTGTGTCACATAAGAACATAAGAGAAGCCATGTTGGATCAGGCCGATGGCCCATCCAGTCCAACACTCTGTGTCACATAAGAACATAAGAGAAGCCATGTTGGATCAGGCCGATGGCCCATCCAGTCCAACACTCTGTGTCACATAAGAACATAAGAGAAGCCATGTTGGATCAGGCCGATGGCCCATCCAGTCCAACACTCTGTGTCACATAAGAACATAAGAGAAGCCATGTTGGATCAGGCCGATGGCCCATCCAGTCCAACACTCTGTGTCACATAAGAACATAAGAGAAGCCATGTTGGATCAGGCCAGTGGCCCATCCAGTCCAACACTCTGTGTCACATAAGAACATAAGAGAAGCCATGTTGGATCAGGCCAATGGCCCCTCCAGTCCAACAATGTGTCACACATTGGCCAAAAAAACCCAGGTGCCATCAGGAGGTCCATCAGTGAGGCCAGGATACTAGAAGCCCTCCCACTGTTCCCCCACCCAAAAAAGCACCAAGAATACGGAGCATCCCCAGACATAAGACCATAAGAGAAGCCATGTTGGATCAGGCCAATGGCCTATCCAGTCCAACACTCTGTGTCACACAGTGGCCAAAAAAACCCAGGCGCCATCAGGAGGTCCATCAGTGAGGCCAGGATACTAGAAGCCCTCCCACTGTTCCCCCTCCCCAAAAAAGCACCAAGAATACGGAGCATCCCCAGACATAACACCATAAGAGAAGCCATATTGGATCAGGCCAATGGCCTATCCAGTCCAATACCCTGTGTCACACAGTGGCCAAAAAAAACCCAGACGCCATCAGGAGGTCCATCGGGGAGGCGAGGATACTAGAAGCCCTCCCACTGTTCCCCCACCCCAAAAAAGCACCAAGAATACAGAGCATCCCCAGACATAAGACCATAAGAGAAGCCATGTTGGATCAGGCCAATGGCCTATCCATTCCAACACTCTGTGTCACACAGTGGCCAAAAAAAACCCAGGCGCCATCAGGAGGTCCATCAGGGAGGCGAGGATACTAGAAGCCCTCCCACTGTTCCCCCTCCCCAAAAAAGCACCAAGAATACGGAGCATCCCCAGACATAACACCATAAGAGAAGCCATGTTGGATCAGGCCAGTGGCCTATCCAGTCCAACACTCTGTGTCACACAGTGGCCAAAACAAACCAAGGCACCATCAGGAGGTCCATCAGTGGGGCCAGGACATTAGAAGTCCTCCCACTATGCCCCCCCCCAAAGCACCAGAAATACAGAGCATCACCGCACCATCAATACGCTGTGGCTAATAGCCACTGATGGACCTCTGCTCCATACGTTGATGCAATTCCCTCTTGGAGCCATCTATGGTTGCAGCCACCACCACCTCCTGTGGCAGTGAATTTCATGTGTTAATCACCCTTTGGGTGAAGAAGTAATTTCTTTTATCCATTCTTATCCGACTGCTCAGCAATTACGTTGATTGCCCATGAGTTCTTGTTTTGTGAGAAAGGGAGAAAAGGACTTCTTTCTCTCCCTTCTCTAACCCATTTGAGAGTGTGGTGTTGATGTGGCCCCTTCTCATTGACTCAGTTGTCTTGTATGATGATCACGACTAGAGCATCATTGGCTAGACCCTTAGCCAAGTGGCAACCCCATCCCTCAACTGTGTTTGTCAGTCCTCCCTCAAAGCCACTGCTGTGGAACAGAGTGAGTCCTAAATAAGCAGCAGGATACGGCCAAGGGCCTTCTGTAGCTCCCACACAAGATCAAGTGAAACTGCCTCCTTTTGGACCATTGAATCGGACCGAGGTCAGTCTTGTCTACTCAGACTGTCAGCGGTTTTCCAGACAGAGGTCTTTTTCAACACCTTGATCTTTTTAACGAGAGATGCCAGGAATTGAACCTGAGACCTTTTGTGTGCCAAGCAGATGTTCTACCACAGGGGTGGCCAAACTGTGGCTCGGGAACCACCTGTGGCTCTTTCACACACATTGTGTGACTCTTGAAGCTCCCACTGCCCCATTGGCCAGCTTGGAGAAGGCATTTCTCTCTTTAAATCACTACTCTAAGCTTGGAGAATGCATTTAAAGTTGTTTTCTTTCCACCTCTCAATTCCCCCAACTATTTTCCTTCCTTCCTTCCTTCCTTCCTTCCTTCCTTCCTTCCTTCCTTCCTTCCTTCCTTCCTTCCTTCCTTCCTTCCTTCCTTCCTTCCTTCCCTCCCTCCCTCCCTCCCTTCCTTCCTTCCTTCCTTCCTTCATCCAGTGTTCATGTTTTGCAGCTCGCAGACATCTGATGCCGCTCCTCCGTTAAGCAAGTTTGGCCACCCCCGCTCTGCCACTAAGCCACGGCCCCTCCCCGCAGCTCATGTGCACAGAGCCCCAGATTGGAATGGAAAGATCCCTTGCCACTAGTCTGAATGCAAGCAACGAAGATACGCTTGTCTCAGACAAGCCTTTTAGCTCTAAACTACCCAATTTGTTGTTTGTTTTTGGTGTTACACAGCGTCTTTGTTCTGTCTTCTGTACTTGCTGAAAGCAAAATTAACCCTGATTTAAGAAAACAAGAAGAGGGCACTTGTCTTCCCTTGAGAGTGCCGCAAATGGGTTTCAGAGGGATGTTGCAAACGTTTGGGGGAAGGTCTGAGCTGAATATGGTTGGAAGGCAAGCGAGTGGATTATTTCGTTACTGCAAGGCAGGCTTGCCCTGGGTAAAATATCATGTCCTGTTCAAGTGCTTCAGTCCTGCCTACACCTTCATCTAGGAAACAGTGCTGTTGTCTTGCTTCCTGCAGAACAGGGCACTCCAAAGTCACCAGCTTTAGGGATCTTGAAATTAACTTTCACTCCTGCATGACGCTAAGGTTGTCACGTAGATGCTGCCTCAGCCAAACTTGTTCCTTCTCTGCTTTGTTTGAAGCAGCTGCTTAATTTGGATGCCAAGTCAAGCCAGCTGGTAGCTTGGGAAATGCATTTAAAGTTGCTTTCTTTCCACCTCTCTCTCTTCCCTCCCTCCCCCATCTATTTGTCTCCCTCCCTCCCTCCCCCCTTCCTTCCTTCTTTCCTCCCTCCCTCTCTTCATCTTCCTTCCTTCCTCCCTCCCTCCCTCCCTTCCTTGCCCCCTTCCTCCCTCCCTTCATTTTCCTTCCTTCCTTCCTTCCTTCCTTCCTTCCTTCCTTCCTTCCTTCCTTCCTTCCTTCCTTCCTTCCTTCCTTCCGTCCGTCTTGCAGCTCTTAAACATCTGACATTTATTCTATGTGGCTCTTACATTAAGCAAGTTTGGCCATCCCTCACCTAACTGATATGTAATCCTCTTCTCTCTGAATGGGGTGATGTCATTTCCTGTGGTAACTTTTTTCTGAGGTAACTCCCCCCCCCCGCCATCATTTTTTGTGGTATCTTTGTTTTTTGTGGTCAATTCAAAGCGGATTTACAGGGACCCGGCTGTCGGGTTGTGAAGGCAGGAGATATTTGGAGGTCGTTTTCCATTACCCGCCTCTGTGTGACTAGCTTGGAATTTTTTTGGTGGCCTCCTAAATTCTGACTAGGGCCTACCCTGCTTAGCTTCTGAGATGTGATGAGATTGGGCTAGCATGGGCTACCCAGGTCAGGGTGGTAAGACCAGTAGGGACAGTTCAGAAGCGAGGAGTGAGTTCTGCAGTTCTCTTGGTGGTTGGTTCTTTTGGCAGAAAGGTTCGTCAGTAAGGAAAGAAAAAGTGCAGAGGAACATGAGAAACTGAATGTCTTCTCCATGGCGTGTTAGTTCAAGTCGGAGCCTCATCTCGCCTTTCATATCATATCATAGTCCTCCGGCTGGCTATGGCTTGGCTATTAAAAATTCATCGAAAGTTCAATAGTTCAGCCATTGTGCTGGGGTTGGTTTTGCACTGGAACGTCTTTTGGGGAGGTGTTATAAAATCAAAACCTGAGCTCCGGTTTTCTTTTTGGCCTTGTGGGAAATGGATGATCGGAGAGGGAAGAAGAACACATTGTGAAGCCAAGAATCCTGTAGAGCAGGATTTGTTATGAGTTCCGGATCAGACATAAACGAGACCTTGCCGGGCCATGTGTGTTATAACGTGGAATTCCTGGCAGTGGGAATATAAACTTTATAAAGAACACAGACAAACACAATTAAAGATAATGAATACATTAGCACTCGATGGTCTTAAAGGTACTTTCTTTGTATTTCTCCCATGGGATCCAGGGAGCTGGGCGAACGAAGCTGTGGCTCTTTCCTTCCTTCCCCAGGAGGGGGAGGAGCCTCAACCAATAGAAGGAAGGGATGCTTGGCCCAGTAACCCTACTGTGCGATTGAGAGAGCCTGGCAAAGCGAGCTCTCTGCCTCCTCCCCGAGGGAGGAGCCTCAGCCAATGGAGAGCTTTGCTCTGTAGCTCCTGTGGGATTGAGCAAGCCTAGCAAAGCAAGCTGTGATGCAGAAGGATGCAAGAGAGAGGGAGAAGGAAGCAGACGACAGCCAGTTGCTTGAGGGCCTGATAGAAGCCCTTGGGGGGCCTGATTCAGCCCCCTGGCCACATTTTTGACACCCCTGCTGTAGTGCCTAATTTCTTCTGAGAGAGTGGGTTCAGAAGAATTTCTGGAATCATATATGTCGCTTGAAGTTCGTGGGGGGTGTTTCCCTTAAGTCACAGCTAACTTATGGTGATCTGGTGGGGTTTTCAAGCAAGAAACGTTCAGAGGTGGTTTGTCATTGCCCGCCTCTGCATCCAGACCCTAGTATTTCTTGGGGGCCACCTATCCAAATACCAACCAGGGCTGACCCTTCTGAGATTCCGAGATCCGAGATCCGAGGAGATCATCTCACCTGACGTATCCTTATCAAGAGAGGGTTGCCAATCCCCAGTTGGGGGCAAGGGAACTCCTGGTTTGGAGGCCCTCCTCCCACTTCAGGGTTAACAGAAAGCGGGGGGGGGGGGGTGATGCCCACTGAGCACTCTGTTATTCCCTATGGAGACTGGCCCCCAGAGGGTATAATGGAGACTCAATCTGGGGCTCTGGAGAGTGTTTTTTGAGGTACAGACACCAAATTTTCAGCGTAGCACCTGGTGCCTCTCCTCATAACCCCCCCCTCCAAGTTTCAAAAAGGTTGGACCTGGGGGATCCAATTTTATGAGCTCCGAAAGAAGGTGCCCCTATCCTTCATTATTTCCAATGAAGGGAAGGCATTCAAAGACGTGCAGTCCCTTTAAATGTTAAAATTCAGATTTGTAGTTTCTACGTTTTGAGTTAAAAATGGAAAAACCATTAAAAATTACGTTTTTAAAAAATGTGATGACCAGAACTCCCTTTGGAGTTCAATCGTGCTTGTCACAACCTTGCTCTTGGCTCCACCCCCAAAGTCTCCTGGCCCCACCCCCAAAGTCTCCTGGCTCCACCCCCAAAGTCTCCTGATATTTTTTGAGTCGGATCTGGCAACCTTAGGTCGAGACTTCTGGTCACCCAGTTGGGTGGAAATTGCTGAGCTCACTGTTTCCGCAATGATCAGGCCTAACCTTCCAGAAATGCTGGCCCTCATTCCGGAAACATCTCTCAGCTTAGGACAGCCGATTGCCTCGTAACTATTCTTGAGTTTTTCTTGGCAGTGACATCGCCTGCAGCTGCTTTCCCTCAGGGCGCCTTTCACCCTCGTTCAGTCCCAACAAGCCCTTAACTTGGCGGCTGGCCTTGCGTGGCTAGGAAAGTCCGAGGCACGGATGAAAAGAGCAGGAATTGTTCACAGAGGCTCCTTCTGAGAAACAGCTGGGGTGGTGGAGGGGGGAATAGCTATGCCGGAAGAGAAGACTCATCCTGAGGCCTGCAGACAGATTGGCACTCGGCCCGGATGGCCGCTTGTGACTGCTCAGCATCCAGCCAGATTGACTTTCTCTTGTGGCTGAACTGAAGGAAAACCGACTGGCCTGTGGCTGTATTCAGGAGGTGAGGTGAACACCACTGGGGGGTGCCTGTGAGGATTGCCAGCTTCCAGGTGGAGTGTGGAGATCTCTGGGAATTAGAACCAGTTTGAGAGCCAGTTTGGTGTAGTGGTTAAGTGTGCGGATTCTAATCTGGGAGAACCGGGTTTAATTCCCTGCTGGGATTAATTTCCTGCTGGAATGGCCTTGGGTCAGCCATAGCTCTCGTAGGAGTTGTCCTTGAAAGGGCAGCTGCTGTAAGAGCTCTCTCAGCCCCACCCACCTCACAGGGTGTCTGCTGTGGGTTTGGGGGGGAGGTAAGGAGACTGTGACCGCTCTGAGATTCAGAGTACAGGGCGGGATATAAATCCAATATCATCACCAATATCATCATCATCAACCAATCTCCAGGCAACAGAGATCAGTTGCCCTGGAGAAAATGGCTGCCTTGGAGGGTTAACTCCATGGCATTATACTCTACTGAGGTCCTGCCCTCCCCCCCCCCCCCAACTATGGTTGTCAATCCCTGGGTGAGGCAGAAAAGGGGAAAAAACACAGGAGGGATTGAAAGCCTGGAGAAAACCGCATTTTCCAAGTGCACACTTTTCCAAGTGCATTTCCAAGTGCACACTGTGCACACTTCACTAAGTAACTACGAAGAATTAATTATCAGTATAAGTTGTAATTATTCTCACATGTCACAAAAAGTTACAGCATATAATTGACAATATCAGAGTCATACAAAATAGGTAGAAAAGAACGACGCTACAATTATTCAGTGGAATCCACCTGTGCCAAACAAACTGAATTCACTTCTGTTACAACCAATGTGACGAAGGTGCTGGCGTTCCTTCCCGAATGAAGAGATAAGCAGAAGAGTGACACGCTTCCGGTAAAAAAAACAGGCCTGTTTCGGTTTGTCCTTCGTCTGACTAAATACACAATTATTCTGGAACTAAACACTGAAAAATGTCATAATACGCTAATAAGCACATATGTCAATATAGTCGACATCTGAATTCACATTAATGACTTACCCGCAGCTCAGTTCAAAATTAAACGTGAAATACAGTAGCCAATTTCATAAGGCACAGACGGTTCTCCTTAGCGGCCGAAGCCGTATTCAAGCAATAATTAACAATCTGGAACTGAATAGACAGAAACCTATAAAATAAAGCTCACATGTCCTGTACCATATCGAAATACCATGAATTTAACACAAAAATGCTGATAAAAACACTCACCCAGTGCTCAGTATTCTATATGATGCGAAATTCTAGTCAGTTACTCAAAAGGCACCAAATGGTTCTCTGGAAAAGCTAAGCCGCATCTCGCTATTAAAGAATCGCACCTGGGAGTGCGTTTCAGAACCTCCTTCTTCCTCTTCCTTCACCATGGTAGTCCATGGGCTACCTAACAGCATTTTGAAGATAAAATAACTATGAAGACGAAAAAGACTATGAAGAAGATGAAGGGGGAGGAAGAGGAGGTTGTTATACCCAACTTTCCTTTACCTTAAGAAGTCTCAAAGCAGCTTACAACTGCCTTTCCTTCTTCTCCCCACAGCGGTCACTTTATGAGGTAGGTGGGTGGTCCAGGTTGGGAAATACCTGGGGATTTGGGGGGGGTCGAGTCTGAGGTAAAAGTTTGGGGAGGGAAGTGACTTCAGTGCAGGAGAGCAGTGGTGTCGAACTCATCTGTTACAAGGGCTGGATCTGCCATAAATGGGACTTTGTGGAGCTGAGCCATTGATGTCAAAAAATTCAATACCAGATAGCAGCGATGTAAACCTTATAAAGAATATATGCTTTACCAGCAAGCACCATCAATCATAGCTGGCTCTACCAATCATCATAGAATTATACAGTTGGAAAGGATCTCCAGGAGTCCCCAACTCCCGGGCTGTGGACCAGTACCACTCCGTGGCCTATTAGCAACCAGGCTATGATTTGTATAATTATTTCATTATATATTACATAGTAATAATAAAAATAAGAAGACGACGACATTGGATTTATATCCCACCCTCCACTCCAAATCTCAGTGTCTCAGAGCAGCTCACAATCTCCTTTATCTTCCTCCCCCACAACAGACACTCTGTGAGGTGGGTGGGGCTGAGAGGGCTCTCACAGCAGCTGCTCTTTCAAGGACAACTCCTACAAGGGCTATGGCTAACCCAAGGCCATCCTCATCTCTTTTCCTTCCTTCCTCCCTCCCTCCCTTTCTTCCTGTCTTTCTTGCAGCTCTCAAATATTTGACGTTCATGTCATGTGGCTCTCAAACATCTGACATTTATTCCATGTGGTTCTTGTGTTAAGCAAGTTTGGCCACCCCTGATTTAGTGTCAGACTAGAACCTGGGAGCTGTGGGCTCAAAAACACACTTAACCAGGGAGCTTGCTGGGTGACTCTGGGCCAGTGACCATATATCAAACTCAGGAGGGTTTTTGTAGCAGGAACTCCTTTGCATATTAGGCCACACACCCCTGATGTAGCCAATCCTCCTGGAGCTTACAGTAGACCTTGTACTAAGAGCCCTGGAAGCTCTTGGAGGATTGGCTGCATCAGGTGGGTGTGGCCTAATATGCAAAAGAGTTCCTGCAACAACAAAAGCCCCGATTCAAGCTAACCTACATTACAGGGTTGTTGTGAGCAGAAGAGAGAATGACATTGCACTGAGCTCTTGGAGGAGTGGAAGGATAGGATAAACACAGTGTAGTGGTTAGTGTGTCCAACTAGGAGAGACCCAGGTTCAAATCCCCACTCTGCTAGGGAAGCTCGCTGGGTGAATTTCGGGCCAGTCTCTCTCTCTCTCAACCTAATCCACCTCACAGGGTTGTTGGAGGGTAAAATGGGGAAGAGAAGAACCAGGCACAGCATGTTGGGTCCCTGTTGGTGCGAATGGCATGGTTCGAATAAAGTAATCGGGCCGATATAGCTGGCATCTTCGGACACCTAAATTAAGGGTCTACCTTATCCACGCTGCCTTAACTTACATTAAATCCGAGGTATTGGCTCAACTGTCAATTGTCTTAAACTTTTAACTTTTAATATGTTTTAATTGCTTAACTGTTCTACTGTTTTATCTATCGGTGTATTGTTGGTTTTTAACTGTTTGATATGTTGGAATCCGCCCTGAGCCCTTATGGGAAAGGGCGGAATATAAAGCCACAGAAATAAATTAATAAACAATCAAAATAAATCTGCAATTTTACAGAGTTTGTAATTATGGCATTGGCTAGATTGGATGTGGTTTGTTTAATGTTTTTGTAAGGTCTTTTTAATGTTGTAAGCCGCCCAGAGCCCGCTTGCAGGATAAAGCGGCGGGGTATAAATCGAAACAATTAAATTAAATTAAATTAAATTAAATTAAATAAACATGATGGACATTGAGCAAAGCTTGAGTCCAGTGCCACCTTTAAGACCAACAAAGTTTTATTCCAAGGTAAGAGCTTTTATTATGCGCTCACAGTTCCTTACCTCCGCTCCATGCTTGAATGGAGACAAAATGGTGTGTAACAACAGAGTTAATCACTCTTATATGAACCTATGAAGCTGCCTTCTACTGAATCAGACCCTCGGTCCATCAAAGTCTGTATTGTCTCCTCAGACTGGCAGCGGCTCTCCAAGGTCTCAAGCTGAGGTTTTTCACATCTATTTGCCTGGACTCTTTTTAGTTGGAGATGCCGGGGATTGAACCTGGGACTTTCAGCTTACCAAGCAGATGCTCTACCACTGAGCCAAAAGTCAGTATTGTCCACACAGACTGGCAGCAGCTCTCCAGGGTCTCAAGCTGAGGTTTTTCACGCCTATTTGCCTTGACCCTTTTTAGTTGGAGATGCTGACGATTGAACCTGGGACCTTCTGCTTACCAAGCAGATGCTCTACCACTGAGCCACCGTCCCTCCCCTGAGCTCCTAGCACGTCACAGTTAAGAAGGATACACCAGCCTCCAATTTTGACATGTTTATTTGCTTCTCTATGCCCCCATCGTTTCCCGGAATTGAATCCAAACAAGCGTTGACAGTTTTGTTATCCCTGTTTGGTCTTTGCTTCTGTTGAAACATCTTCATTCTGTTAAATGGTTACCATGCAAACAAAGCTTCTTGTTCCTGAATCTGAGAAATGTCTTCATTATTTTGCATGCTGTTTTCCTACCCACCGGTATGCATGGACTGGTAGATTCCATTCCATGGTATCTGAGAAACATGAAAGCCCATTTGTTGAATAAAGCTCTGTTGGTCTTAAAGGTGTCGCTGGACTCAAACTCTGTTCTCCTCCTTCAGATCAGCACTGCTGCCCTCTTGAACCTATCATGATGGGTATAGTTCACAGGTTGCCAAACTGCGGCTTCGGAGCCACACATGGCTCTTTCATCTTGTTGGCTGGCTTGAAGAAGGCATTTCTCTCTTTAGATCACCTCTCCAGCCAAGCCACCTGGTGGCTTGGAGAAAGTATTTAAAATTAACATTGTTTTCTTTCACCTCTCCATTCCCCATCTATTTGCCCTTCTTCCTTCCTTCCTTCCTTCCTTCCTTCCTTCCTTCCTTCCTTCCTTCCTTCCTTCCTTCCTTCCTTCCTTCCTTCCTTCCTTCCTCCCTCCCTCCCTTCCTTCCTTCCTTCCAACCCTCCCTCCCTCCCTCCTTCCTTCCTTCCTTCCTCCTTCCCTTCTTTCCTTCCTCCCTCCCTCCCCCTGCCTCCCTCCCTTCCTTCCTTCCACCCTCCCTCCCCCCTCTCTTCCTTCCTTCCTTCCTTCCTTCCTTCCTTCCTTCCTTCCTTCCTTCCTTCCTTCCTTCCTTCCTTCCTTCCTTCCTTCCTCCCTCCCCCCTGCCTCCCTCCCTCCCTCTCTCCCTCCCTGCCTCCCTTCCTTCCACCCTCCCTCCTCCCTCCCTCTCTTCCTTCCTTCCTTCCTTCCTCCCTCCCTCCCTCCCTCCCTTCCTTCCTCCCCCCCTCCCTCCCTCCCTTCCTTCCACCCACCCTCCCTCCCTCTCTTTCTTCCTTCCTCCCTCCCTTCCTTCCTTCCTCCCTCCCTCCCTCCCTTCCTTCCTTCCTTCCTTCCTTCCTTCCTTCCTTCCTTCCTTCCTTCCTTCCTTCCTTCCTTCCTCCCTCCCTCCCTCCCTCCCTTCCTTCCTTCCTTCCTTCCTTCCTTCCTTCCTTCCTTCCTTCCTTCCTTCCTTCCTTCCTCCGATGTTCATGTCTTGCAGCTCTCGAACATCTGATCTTTATTTTGTGCCGTTCTTACATTAAGCGAGCTTGGCCACCCCGGATATAGCTGATGGACAGATCTATTCTTCCCTCTTTGGAAAATTAAGAATCTGTAACTGACTCGTTAAAAGGTAAAGGTAAAAAATACATTGGGAAAGAGCAAGAGAGGATCGAGCCAACCCTGTGGTGGCAGCTGCCCTTGAAACAACATGTGCAAGAACCAGTCGTTTCCGACTCTGGGGTGACGTCGCATCATGACGTTTTCACGGCAGACTTTTTACGGGGTGGTTTGCCATTGCCTCCCCCAGTCATCTACACTTTCCCTCCCAGCAAGCTGGGGACTCATTTTCACCGACCTTGGAAGGATGGAAGGCTGAGTCAACCTCAGCCGGGATCAAACTGAGGTTGTGAGCAGAGAGCTCAGACTGCAGCACTGCAGCTTTACCACTCTGCACCACGGGGCTACTCTGTGCCAGGAGGCTACTCATGCACAGCTTGTGGGGGGCGGGGGGGGGGGGGGAGAAGAGGCTGATTTAATATATTAGACCATTATGCATTACAGGCCAATTATATGGGGTAGAGTATTTTCTGGTAACAGCAAAAAACCCACCAAGGGCAAGATTGGATCTGTACCTTTGAGAGCCAGTGTGGGGTTGTGTCCAGAACATGGAAGGTGGAGCAGCAGAGAGGTGTGGAATCAAAGCCCTGCTTACCCGCAATGCTCACAGGTGACTGCAAAAGAGACAATCACTCTCAGCCAAGCCTACCTTGCAAGACTGTTGTGCAGTGAGGCTGCCCAACATGCGTGTCCCCGTGGAGGGAAAGTAAGTCTGATGAAATAAAATGCAGCCCTTGGGCCACAAGCAAACTAAGTAAAATCAGAACATTTGAAAAAAAACAGGGCTTATTTTGCAGCAGGAACTCCTTTGCATATTAGGCCACACCCCTTGATGTAGCCAATCCTCCAAGAGTTTAGAGGGCTCTTCGTACAGGGCCTACTGTAAGCTCCGGGAGGATTGGCTACATCAGGGGCGTGTGGCCTAATAGGCAAAGGAGGTCCTGCTAAAATTCCACCCCTGTAGCCAATCCTCCAAGAGCTTACAGGGCTCTTCTTACAGGGCCTACTGTAAGCTCCGGGAGGATTGGCTACATTAGGGGTGTGTGGCCTAATAGGCAAATGAGCTCCTGCTAAAATTCCACCCCTGTAGCCAATCCTCCAAAAGCTTACAGGGCTCTTCTTACAGGGCCTACTGTAAGCTGCAGGAGGATTGGCTACATTAGGGGTGTGTGGCCTAATAGGCAAAGGAGCTCCTGCTAAAATTCCACCCCTGTAGCCAATCCTCCAAAAGCTTACAGGGCTCTTCGTACAGGGTCTACTGTAAGCTCCAGGAGGATTGGCTACATCAGGGGTGTGTGGCCTAATAGGCAAAGGAGCTCCTGCTAAAATTCCACCCCTGTAGCCAATCCTCCAAAAGCTTACAGGGCTCTTCTTACAGGGCCTACTGTAAGCTCCAGGAGGACTGGCTACATCAGGGCTGTGTGGCCTAATAGGCAAAGGCGCTCCTGCTGCAAAAAAAGCCCTGGAAAAAATATATTTAAGGATGCAGTCTCTCTCATTTTCAACCCAGCCTTCCTGCCAGAGACTCAGATTGGCATCCGTATTCCTCCGAGCTCCCCTGCCCCATTTTGCTGGCGGCTCTGGGGCCTCGTAGGGGCAGGGTGGGGGGAAAAGATATTCCAGGCTTTACGATCGCCATCTGGCGGTTCACCTGCTGGGCATATATGCCTGTCAACACCAAGCAGCAGAGCCCCCAATATTAGATCTTGGCCCCTCCAGTCGGGCCAATGTGTGTGCCCCCCCTCCCCAGAGGGAGTCCACTGGCGGGTCAGGGTGTCCCGGAAAGGATCATGTTGGGCTCTGGCATTAAGATAAAAAAGGAAAACGGTCTATTACGGAAGAGGCTTTAACAGGATAGGAATTCACTTGAAAAGGCAAGATGAGTCTCAGTAGCCTGTATGGCTCCTCCTTAGGGATGCCAGATCTGGGTTGGGAAATGTCTGTAGATCTGAGGGGTGGAACCTGGGGAGGGTGGGGTTTTGGGAGGGGAGGGACTTCGGCAAGGTACAAGCCATACAGTCCAAAGCAGCCAGTTTGGTGTAGTGGTTAAGAGCAGCCAGCTGGGCGTTCTTGGGTCAGTCCCAGTTCTCTCAGAGCTGTTCTCTGAAGAGCAGTTGCTGTCAGAGCTCTCTCAGCCCCACCTGCCTCGCAGAGTGTCTGTTGTGGGGAGGGGAAGGGAAGGATATTGTGAGCCGCTCTGAGACGCTGAGTGAAGGGTGGGATATAAATCCCAATTTCCGTCTCCTCCTCAAAAGCCAGTTTGGTGTAGTGGTGAAGTGTGTGGACTCTTATCTGGGAGAACCGGGTCTGATTCCCCCCTCCTCCACTTGCAGCTGCTGGAATGGCCTTGGGTCAGCCATAGCTCTCTTATATGGAAGAACCGGGTTTGATTCCCCACTCCTCCACTTGCAGTTGCTAAAATGGCCTTGGGTCAGCCAGAGCTCTCTTATCTGGGAGAACAGGGTTTGATTCCCCACGCCTCCACTTGCAGTTGCTGGAATGGCCTTGGGTCAGCCATAGCTCTCTTATATGGGAGAACCGGGTTTGATTCCCCACTCCTCCACTTGCAGTTGCTAAAATGGCCTTGGGTCAGCCAGAGCTCTCTTATCTGGGAGAACAGGGTTTGATTCCCCACTCCTCTACTTGCAGCTGCTGGAATGGCCTTGGGTCAGCCATAGCTCTCTTATATGGGAGAACCGGGTTTGATTCCCCACTCCTCCACTTGCAGCTGCTGGAATGGCCTTGGGTCAGCCATAGTTCTCTTATCTGGGAGAACCAGGTTTGATTCCCCACTCCTCCACTTGCAGTTGCTGAAATGGCCTTGGGTCAGCCATAGCTCTCTTATATGGGAGAACCGGGTTTGATTCCCCACTCCTCCACTTGCAGCTGCCGGAATGGCCTTGGGTCAGCCATAGCTCTCTTATATGGGAGAACCGGGTTTGATTCCCCACTCCTCCACTTGCAGCTGCCGGAATGGCCTTGGGTCAGCCGTAGCTCTCTTATATGGGAGAACCGGGTTTGATTCCCCACGCCTCCACTTGCAGTTGCTGGAATGGCCTTGGGTCAGCCATAGCTCTCTTATATGGGAGAACCGGGTTTGATTCCCCACTCCTCCACTTGCAGTTGCTAAAATGGCCTTGGGTCAGCCAGAGCTCTCTTATCTGGGAGAACAGGGTTTGATTCCCCACTCCTCTACTTGCAGCTGCTGGAATGGCCTTGGGTCAGCCATAGCTCTCTTATATGGGAGAACCGGGTTTGATTCCCCACTCCTCCACTTGCAGCTGCTGGAATGGCCTTGGGTCAGCCATAGCTCTCTTATATGGGAGAACCGGGTTTGATTCCCCACTCCTCCACTTGCAGTTGCTGAAATGGCCTTGGGTCAGCCATAGCTCTCTTATATGGGAGAACCGGGTTTGATTCCCCACTCCTCCACTTACAGCTGCCGGAATGGCCTTGGGTCAGCCATAGCTCTCTTATATGGGAGAACCGGGTTTGATTCCCCACTCCTCCACTTGCAGTTGCTAAAATGGCCTTGGGTCAGCCAGAGCTCTCTTATCTGGGAGAACAGGGTTTGATTCCCCACTCCTCTACTTGCAGCTGCTGGAATGGCCTTGGGTCAGCCATAGCTCTCTTATATGGGAGAACCGGGTTTGATTCCCCACTCCTCCACTTGCAGCTGCTGGAATGGCCTTGGGTCAGCCATAGCTCTCTTATATGGGAGAACCGGGTTTGATTCCCCACTCCTCCACTTGCAGTTGCTGAAATGGCCTTGGGTCAGCCATAGCTCTCTTATATGGCAGAACCGGGTTTGATTCCCCACTCCTCCACTTGCAGCTGCCGGAATGGCCTTGGGTCAGCCATAGCTCTCTTATATGGGAGAACCGGGTTTGATTCCCCACTCCTCCACTTGCAGCTGCCGGAATGGCCTTGGGTCAGCCGTAGCTCTCTTATCTGGGAGAACTGGGTTTGATTCCCCACTCCTCCACTTGCAGCTGCTGGAATGGCCTTGGGTCAAACATCATTCTCTCAGAGCTGTTCTCTCAAGAGCAATTTCTCTCAGAGCTCTCGCAGCCCTACCTGCCTCACAGGGTGCCTGTTGTGGGGTGAGGAAGGGAAGGAGATTTCAAGGTGGTCTGAGTGAAGGGCAGGGTATAAATCTAACTTCCTCCTCCTCCTTCGTTGTCTTCCTCCGTTTTCTCCAAAGGGACTGATCTTGGCCACCTGGAGATCAATTATAATAGCTGGATCTCTCCAGAGGTTTGCCACCCGACTCTTACTGCATTCCTTCGCAATGTATTCTTCACCGTGTGTTTGGGTAGCACAGAAGCAAAGACTACCTGGGAGACCTTGGGCCGTCATGCCCTCTCAACCTTACCTCCCTCCCTGGATCGTTGTGAGGATAAAATGGAGGAGAGGCAAAGAATGGAAGCCACCTCAGGGTCCCCACTGGAGGAAAAGGCAGTAAATAAAAAGAATGGGGGGTGTTGTAGCAGGAACTCCTTTGCATATTAGGCTCCACCCTCCTGATGTAGCTAATCCTCCTGGAGCTTACAGTAGACCCTGTAAAAAAAAGCCCTGTAAGTTCTTGAAGGATTGGCTACATAAGAGGGGTGTGCCCTAATATGCAAAGGGGTTCCTGCTACAAAAACCCTCCTGATAAGAATATTTATGATGGATCTGTGACCTGCCTTAGGAGGAGGAGTTGTTTTTATACCTCACCCTTCACTACCTGAAGGAGTCTCAGAGCAGCTTACAATCACCTTCCCTTCCTCTCCCCACAACAGACACCCTGTGAGGCAGGTGCGGCTGAGAGAGCTCAGAGAGAACTGTGATTGGCCCAAGGTCATCCTTGGGTGCCTGTGGAGGAGGAGTGAGGAATCAAACCCGGATCACCAAAAGGGATGCAGACACCCATTCAGCATTTGTCCTGTGGTTGTTCCCAGGGGTCATTTTGCAGAAAAAGAGGTGGCAGAACCCATTTGCACAAATTTGCATAACTCATTTGCATATGCCACACACCCCTTACATTGCCAGAAGGTGTACTAAATTATATCACCTCAACATCGACCTTAAAACACTTGTTGACTTAGAATGGTTATAATAAAACCTTACTCCCATCATACTTTTTAAATGACTTTCTCCTATGTGGCCACAGTGGAATGAGGAAGATTCCCATCCGTCTGCTTTATATATTTTGGTTATTTTCCCATTTGTGTGTGTGTGTGAGAGAGAGAAAATATTAGAAACTTTGTCAAATCAGAATTCTCACGGGGGTGGTTGGGGTTGAACAATGATGCCCAGAAGCAAGTATTTTATTGGGGGGTGGGGTGTTTAAGAAAGAAAGAACACAATAGAATATAGATGTTTTGGAGATCCACTCCTGTGAACTCCTGTCCAAAATGAGGCCTGGTGGTTCCTCTCCTGATTATTTGTAGCCACTCTTAACCATCTACGGCAAAGGTGGCCAAACAGCGACTTGGAAACCACATGTGACTCCTTCATACATATTGTGTGGCTCTCAAAGACCCCATTGGCTGGCTTGGAAAAGGCATTTCTCTCTTTAAATCACTTCTCCAAGCTAAGCCAGCCGGTGGCTTGGAAAATGCATTTAAAGTTAAAGTTGCTTTCTTTCCGCCTCTCCCTCCCTCACATTTGCCTTCCTTTCTTCTCTCTTTCCTTCCTTCCTTCCTTCCAGCTCTCAAACATCTGACATTCATGTCTTGAGGCTCTCAAGCATCTGACGTTTATTCTATATGGCTCTTACATTTAGCAAGTTTGGCCATCCCGATCTAGGGATCCACCTCTGTGAGGGAAGACACCCACTTCCTTTAACGGCTGCTTGGAGATGCAGAGCTTCAGAACACCTGGGTCAGAGGAAGGAAGACGTCGAGAGTTCTCCTGCCTCCCAGCGGAACCGTAGCCATTTCTGCCCATCTGAACCTCTGGCCTTCTGGCTACGCTTGGGAATATTAATGCTGATTGGAGCCTCTTCATCTGAGACAGCTGCCGTGTGAATTGAGGAGCACAAATGCTGAAGGGCGTTCAAGGGCTGCAGACAGGGAAGAGCCTTAGAATTTTATGAAAGCTGTTAATCAGCGATGAGTGCGGGAAATAATGTGCTCCACGTCAATACTGAAGACGACACAGAACATTTAGCAGAGCCGTGAGAGGAAAGCACTGTACTTTCGAGTGAAAAAGGAAGAGAAGCAGTTGTTTCCTCAGGGGAGGAGGTTCTTCTCTATTAACTGGATGACCTGGAACATAAGAACATAAGAGAAGCCATGTTGGATCAGGCCAATGGCCCATCCAGTCCAACACTCTGTGTCACATAAGAACATAAGAGAAGCCATGTTGGATCAGGCCAGTGGCCCCTCCAGTCCAACACTCTGTGTCACATAAGAACATAAGAGAAGCCATGTTGGATCAGGCCAGTGGCCCCTCCAGTCCAACACTCTGTGTCACATAAGAACATAAGAGAAGCCATGTTGGATCAGGCCAGTGGCCCTTCCAGTCCAACACTCTGTGTCACATAAGAACATAAGAGAAGCCATGTTGGATCATGCTAGTGGCCCATCCAGTCCAACACTCTGTGTCACACGGTGGCCAAAAAACCCAGGTGCCATCAGGAGGTCCACCAGTGGGGCCTTTCCACTGCTGCCCCCCCACCCAAGCACAAGAGCATCATGTGCCCCAAAGGACACTGGAGATGGATTGACCCACTTTCCCCACCAGAGGATGACTTATAACAACACCCCTGAAACTGCCACCAACGGATTCTCGGAAAGGCCACCCCTAGGGTTGCCAGCCTCCAGGTGGGGCCTGGAGACCTCCTAGAATCACCACTGATCTCTCCAGACTACAGAGATAAGTTCCCTCAGAGAAAAATGGCTGCTTTGGAGGGTGGACTCTGACATTGTACGCCACTGTGGCCCCGCCCCAGACTCCACCTTTTCAAGTTCCACTCCCAAAGCTCCAGGAGTTTACCAACCCAGATTCGGCAGCCTTTGAATGAGACTGTGGGCCAGCAAAGTTACATATCAGGCTTGCCAAACTTGTAATATGGCAAAAACACCCGAAAATCTGTCCCTTGGCAGGTTTCCATATATGCATCTCATTTATGCACCTGTGGTGGGGAATTACCAGCCCAGGAACTGAAAAGTGGGAGAGGGAAAATGTCCTCCCTATTGTGACACTCTGGGAGTTTTCTAGCCTAAAGTGTTACCTGGAAATGAGATCACATCATCCCCAAACTTTGCCTTCCCCAGGCACTGCCTCCCAAATCTCCAAGCGTTTGCCAAGGCAGTGCCTGAAACCTTAATAGCTTTGTCAGCAGGTAGCTGGCAACTGGCAGGGAGATGCGGTGATGTCACTTCCTGTATGACCAGAAGTGACATCATCACCATATCGAGCATTCAGACGAAACACTTATCGTTTAACTACAGAGTTTTGACTGAATGCTAGAGGGTAACTGGTGAAGCAGTGATGTCACTTCTGGTCACACCGGAAATGGCATTACTGCCTCAAAGTGCCATTGACTCCCTCACCATTTCCCCTCTAGTTTTATTCCACAGCCCAGCTGAAGCAGGAACCAGGCAAGCATAACGGTTATAACAACCCAGTCAGCTGGCAATGGAAGGTGCCCTCAAGTTACAGCTGATTTATGGCATTCCTGTAGTGCACAGGTGTTGAACGCATTTGTTGTGAGGGCAGGATCTGACATAAATGAGACCTTGTTGGGCCGGGTCATGTGTGTCATAAAACGTAATGCCAGGTAGCAAACACAGACACACACAACCAGTGTTCCCTCTTAGCTGAGTTAGCGTGAGCTAGCTCACAGATTTTTAGCCTCCAGCTCACACACTTTTGTCTTAGCTCAGGAAGGATGGCCCCAGAGCACCATAATTGATGCAAGAGTTCACAACTTTGATTGCCAGGTGCTCACAAAGTAGAATTTTTGCTCACAAGACTCTGCAGCTTAGAGAGAACATTGCCCACAACAGACACCTTGTGAGGCAGGTGGGGCTAAGACAGTTCTGAGAGAACTGTGACTGGTCGGCGGTCTTAAAACTTAAAAACATGCTTATAACATTAGCACTCTTGCAAGATTTTGTTTATTTAACAGTCTCTGATAACTGGCACCTCTTGTTCTGAATTATTGCATCAAAAACTGGGCACAATGTCTGTCCTGTAGTAATCTTGAGTATGCTGTCCAGGTGTTGTTGAAGTGTATATCTGTAAGCTGCAAACCTGCTTTTGATTTGCTTGTGGGCCTGATTGGACCTCTCTGGGGCCTGATGTGGCCCCCAGGCCACATGTTTGACACCCCAAGCGATGTTTGGAGATGGTTTGCCACTGCCTGCCTCTGCATTATGACCCTGGTATTCCTTGAAGGTCTCCCATCCAAATACCAGTCAAGGCCGAACCTGCTTAGCTTCTGAGATCTGACAAGACTGGGCTACTCATGTTTGAATCCAACCTACCCTCAGCTAATAAACAGAATACCACCGAGGTGGAGTCCATTTTTGGGAGCGAAGACGTGCACAAAACCAGCCTATTGATTTCGAATGCTGCAACTGTGCCTGTGGAGCTTCAGCCAGCAGCGTCCAACTGCATTGCAGTTCCTGGATGCCTGGCGAACAGCAGCGCGCTGTCTGAGGAGACCTTCCATCTCTCGCTTTTCCTCCTCCTTTTGGTCCAGAGGGACCAGTTCTGGGAACAGCTTGCGATTCTCTTCCCTAGTCCCTTCCCCCTCCCCCGGCTTTGACCTAATTCTGGAGTCTGCAGTAATGCTAATATTTGTTGGGGGCTGCAGGAATTTTTTCCACCGTACATTGGGAGCCCTGTAATAAGCAGCAGATTTCTCATTTATTTTTTTTTTAAAGTAAGGGAGGGGGGAATCAAAAACATCGCTGTCTCCTTGAAGAAGTCCTTGTGCTTCTCTGGGTAAACAAGGCAATGCTTAGAAAGTGAAAAGCTCATTTGTGGGGCTGGAGGGAGCACGGGGGGGGGGGCTTCCGGGGGCCCGCAATTTTTTTCCATGGTCATTGCTGCCCCCATTAAGAAGACGATGGTTTGCTTCTGCTGGAAGGACCCTGGCTGCACGGGATCCAAAATAAATGAGCGCCTGTTGACGGAGGCGTTGATGAGAGCTGGAAGGAGGGCTTGTGAATGGGCAGACGCGCTCTGCTGACATAGCTATGGCCTGTTGTGGGAGAGAGGCACGGATCTGCTGATCCCAAACCGCCACGCCCCGAGGTGATGGAAACAGTGCATGGTGCACACCGTTAGCATGAGAAGAGCACGTGGAAGACTTTCAAGGGCTTGTAGGGTCACCAACCTCCAGGCAGTGCCTGGAGGTCTCCTGGTGGAAAGACACCCCCAAAAAGATTCGCTTCCTTGGAGAAAATGGAAGAGGAGAAAATGGAGGAGGAGGAGGAGGAGGAGGTGGTGGTGGTTTTTGTATCCCGCTTTCCTCTACCTTAAAAAGAGTCTCAAAGCGATTTGCCATTGCATTCCTTTCCTCTCCCCACAACCTTGTGAGGCAGGTGGGGCTAAGACAGTTCGGAGAGAACTGTGACTGGTCCGCGGTCTCTCAGCTGGCTGCATATGGAGGAGGAGCAGGGAATCAAATCCAGTTCTCCAGATTAGCGTCCACCACTCTTAACCACTACACCAAACTGGCTCTCTAGAGGGAATCTATGGCATTATACTGCTAAGGACACCCCCCCCCCCCTCTCAGCAAACTCTACCCTCCATAGGCTCTGGCCTCCAAAATCTCCTGGAATATCCCAACCCAGACTTGGAAATCTTAGGTTAGACCAGGGATGTCAAACTCATTTGTTATGAGGGATGGATCTGACATAAATGAGACCTTGGCGGTATTTCTCCCATGGGATCCAGGGAACTAGGAAGCTCTGGCTCTTCCCCCCCCCCAGGGGACCAGGAGGGGGAGGAGCCTCAACCAATGGAGAAAATTGAGGTTTTGCTCTGTGGCTCCTGTGCGATTGAGCAAGCCTTGCAAAGCAAGTTGAGATGCAGAAGGAAGGAAGAGGGAGGGAGAAGGAAGCAGACAAGAGCCAGTTGCTCGGGGGCCTGAGAGGAGCCCTCTGGCGGCCTGATTTGGCCCCCGGGATGCATGTTTGACACCCCTGGGTAAGACAGATTCATAGAGGTCCATCTATGGCTACTAGCTGTGGTAAAAAGACATACATCCAGGAATAAGATGATAGACAGCTAAGGAGTTGCTTGTTATATGACATGTGGTTACTTAAAATGATATAAAGTAAATCCTATCTGGATAATCCTGAAGACTTCACCCACACATCAGAATATTTACCTTTATGGTTCTCTGGTGCAGGGTATCTAATATCACTGAATGTGAGGTAGAGGCACCAAATTTCTATTATAGCATCCAACGCCTCTTGTCAAAACACCCTCCAAGTTTCAAAAAGATTGGGCCAGGGGGTCCAATTCTATGAGCCCCCAAAGAAGGTGCCCCTATCCTTCATTATTTCCAATGGAGGGAAGGCATTTAAAAGGTGTGTGGTCCCTTTAAATGTGATGGCCAGAACTCCCTTGGGAGTTCAGTTATGCTTGTCACAGCCTTGCTCATGGCTCCACCCCCAAACTCCCCAGATATTTCTTGAACTTGGCAACCAACCATGTTCTCCCAGGGAACCGATTTCTCTTGTAATCCCAGGAGATCTCCAGCCAACACCCGGAGGCTGACAACCCTAAGAGGGGGTGGGATTTCAAGAAGCCTCAACGCAGGCGTTGGCATGTGCATATCGTTGACCCTCGGTTTGTCCCTGGTTCTTTTCCAGCTGTTTTCACCAGCCTCACACAGTGGAGGTAATTAGATTTCCGTTCCAATGTCGGATTAGCCTTTTGGGTGGCCATCTGGTTTAAAGTCACCTTGTCGTCCTCCAACGGTCGAAATGACATCCTGAGGAAAGAAGAACTTTGTATTTGACTCTGCCTTAAAGACAAACATCCCTTTGTCCCATAGAAACACAAGGGCTGCCAATCCCCAGGTGAGGGCAGGTGAATAGGGTTGCCAATCCCCAGGTTTGGAGGCCCCCCCCCCTGCTTCAGGATCATCAGAAAGCGGGCGGGGGGGGAATGTCTGCTGGGCACTCCATTATTCCCTACGGAGACTGATTCCCATAGGGTATAATGGAGAATGATTCATGGGTACTTGGGCTCTTGGGTGGGACTGTTTTTTGAGGAAGAGGCACCAATTTTTCAGCATAGCATCCAGCGCCTCTCCTCAAAACACCCTCCAAGTTTCATAAGGTTTGGAGAAGAGGGTCCAATTCTATGAGCCCCCAAAGAACGTGCCCTTATCCTTCATTATTTCCAGTGGAGGGAAGGCATTTAAAAGGTGTGCGGTCCCTTTAAAGATAGATAGATAGATAGATAGATAGATAGATAGATAGATAGATAGATAGATAGATAGATAGATAGATAGATAGATAGATAGATAGATAGATAGATAGATAGATAGATAGATAGATTTATTGTCATTGTTCTCAAAAAAAGAAAATGAGAGCAACGAAATGATGGCCTGAACTCCCTTTGGAGTTCAGTTGTGCTTGTCACAACATTGCTCTGGCTCCACCCCCAATGTCTCCTGTCTCCACCCCCAAAGTCCCCAGATATTTCTTGAATTGAACTCGGCAACCCTAACAAGGACAGATGAGAGCTCTCTGTATGGATTTGTTCTGGCGTGGCCACAACACCTAGGCCCCGCTCTCTGTACAGATCCATGGCCTCAGCCTACCCAGAAAGCCCCAGGCAGGTCTTTGGGGCAAGGGGGCAGAGGCCACCTCCATGGTAGGGTTGCCAGGTCCAATTCAAGAAATATCTGGGGACTTTGGGGTCCGTGGCGCAGAGTGTTAAAGCTGCAGTCCTGCAGTCCTAAGCTTTGCTCACGACCTGAGTTTGATCCCAGCAGAAGCTGGTTCAGGTAGCCGGCTCCAGGTTGACTCAGCCTTCCATCCTTCTGAGGTCAGTAAAATGAGGACCCAGCTTGCTGGGGGGGGGGGGAGTGTAATGACCGGGGAAGGCAATGGCAAACCACCCCGTAAAAAATCTGCCGTGAAAACGTTGTGAAAGCAGCGTCACCCCAGAGTCAGAAACGACTGGTGCTTGCACAGGGGACCTTTCCTTTCCTTTGGGGTGGAGTCAGGAGAGTTTGGCTAGGAGCAAGGGTGTGACAAGCATCACTGAACTCCAAAGGGCTGCCGAATTGGCATCCACCTCCTTCGGCATCCAGCACCAGGGCTGGATTTAGGGGGTGCCTGCCCCGGGTGCCGTTGGGGGGCCCCCAAATTGGCCACCCCACCCACGCTTTTCTCCTCCCCCAGTCTGTGTGCACAGACCTGGGGAGGAGAAAGCGAGGGCATCCCGACGGGGTTTGTGCAGTCCCTGAAGCTGAGGCCGGCGCAAATACCACTTCTCCCCCCACCCCCCGCTTTCTCCTCCTTGGGTCTGTGTGCACGGACCCAGGGAGGAAAAAGTCAGGGCATTCCCGTAGTGTTTGTGCCCTCCTTGGAGCTGTCGTTGTTCAGTCGCACAACTCCGAGTCCGACTCTTTGTGACCCCATGGACAAAGTCACGCCAGGCCCTCCTGTCTTCCACCATCCTCCGAAGTCTGCTCAAATTCATGTTTGTTATACCAGTAACGCTGTCCAGCCATCTCATCTTTTGCCGTCCCCTTCTTCTTTTGCCCTCTGTTTTTCCCAGCATCAGGGTCTTCTCCAGGGAGTGCTCCCTTCTCATTGGGTGGCCAGAGTATTTGAGCTTCAGCTTCAGCATCTGACCTTCCAGTGAAAAATCTGGGTTGATTTTCCTTAGGATTGACTGATTGAATCTTCTTGCAGTCCAAGGGACTCTCGAGATTCTTCTCCAGCACCACATCTCAAAAAAAAAAAAAAAACCCACACACATATATATTGGCTACTGTGTAACACAGAGTGTTGGACTGGAGGGGCCATTGGCCTGATCCAACATGGCTCCTCTTATGTTCTTATGAGTGTTGGACTGGAGGGGCCATTGGCCTGATCCAACATGGCTCCTCTTATGTTCTTATGAGTGTTGGACTGGATGGGCCGTTGGCCTGATCCAACATGGCTCCTCTTATGTTCTTATGAGTGTTGGACTGGATGGGCCGTTGGCCTGATCCAACATGGCTCCTCTTATGTTCTTATGAGTGTTGGACTGGAGGGGCCATTGGCCTGATCCAACATGGCTTCTCTTATGTTCTTATGAGTGTTGGACTGGATGGGCCATTGGCCTGATCCAACATGGCTCCTCTTATGTTCTTATGAGTGTTGGACTAGAGGGGCCATTGGCCTGATCCAACATGGCTTCTCTTATGTTCTTATGAGTGTTGGACTGGATGGGCCATTGGCCTGATCCAACATGGCTTCTCTTATGTTCTTACCTTTTAAATGCTTTTCCTCCATTGGAAACAATGAAGGATAGGGGCACCTTCCTTGGGAGCTCATAGAATTGCACCCCTCGGTCCGACCTTTTTGAAACTTGGGGAGTATTTTGAGGAAAGTCGCCAGATGGTAGGCTGACAATTTGGTGCCTCTGTTTCAAAACACAACTCTCCTAGAGCCCCAGATACCCGTGGATCAATTCTCTGGTATACTCTATGGGAATCATTCTCCGTAAGGAATCGTGGAGTGCCCAGCAGACATTTCCCTCTCCCTCCTGCTTTCTGATGACTCTGAAGCAGGGGGAGGGCCTTCAAACTGGAGGATCCCCTGTCCCCACCTGGGGATTGAGCAACAAAAAGAGCAACGTGGAAAAGTGTAGCAGGGGTAAAGCACAAAGGCATCCACGTACAACCAAGAATTCTGGAAAACTTGTGTAATAATATATTAGTAACAAAAACTCTAGTAATGAATACAAAGTAGCATATAAACACAACAAAACATTCCCCCAAGACACAGTCTTATCTTTCAAGTGCAAAGTCGATCAATAAAGTGGATGTCCGGGGAAATATTCTTGAGAAGCTGTGAGCAAAAATTCCGAGAGTATTCTTTTCCGTCGAAATGGATATATAGCGTTATTCCGCTATTTCGCAAAAGCAGCAGAGCGCATTTGAGCGACAGGGAAGCGCATATAGCCCTGTTTCACCGGAGGCTTTAACAAGCTTTCTATGAATTTTAAGGATGATTGAAGCTTGTTAAAGCCTCCGGTGAAACAGGGCTATATGTGCTTCCCTGTCGCTCAAATGAGCTGTGCTGCTTTTGCGAAATAGCGATTTATCGTTTTCGGTTTATATTCTGCCGCTTCAAAAATTACGAAGTTGCGCTGTGTCGCCTTAGCGGAATAACGCTATATATCCACTTCGACGGAAAAGAATACTCCCGGAATTTTTGCTCACAGCGTCTCAAGAATATTTCCCCAGACATCCATTTTATTGATCGACTTTGCACTTGAAAGATAAGACTGTGTGGCTTTTTGCCTTCAGAAACGCAGCGTGGGTCAGACTGGCTTATCCTGCAACCCGACCCTAAAGCACTAGAGAGATATTTTTACACCAGACGTCCACGATATCTAAGTTTGACGTGGTTATTTTTGGCTCAGGTCAAGCTATTCGCGTTCTGGGACAGACCAGGGCCGGGCGAGAGAGAAAGAAACCCCTGCCAAATCATTGGCACAAAGTTCTCCTAAGGATTCCGTTTTGTCTGTTCCAACAGGCAGGATTGGACGGCCCCAGCGGTTACTGTGCTGTTGAATCAGGCCAAGAAGACGTCCCTGCTTCTGGGGCAGCCGTGAAGGATTCCACCTTTGGGTCACCCCTTCTCAGCTGCCTGGGTATGGACGAGATGTGGTTGCATCAGCCAGGCAGCATTCCTTGGCACTGTCTCAGGTAGCTGGACAGGGCCGGATTAACAATTAGACCAAGTAGGCACTGGCCTATGGGCCCCCACACCTTTAGGGGCCCTGGGCCAGCTTCCCTCCTGGTTTTCCCCTGCTTGCAGCCCTCCCAGTTGGGTGTAGTGGTGAAGTGTGCGGGCTCTTATCTGGGAGAACCGGGTTTGATTCCCCACTCCTCCACTTGCACCTGCTGGAATGGCCTTGGGTCAGCCATAGCTTTCGTAGGAGTTGTCCCTGAAAGGGCAGCTGCTGTGAGAGCCCCCACCAACCCCACCCACCTCACAGGGTGTCTGTTGTGGGGGAGGAAGGGAAAGGAGATTGTGAGCTGCTCTGAGACTCTTTGGAGTGGAGGGCGGGATATAAATCCAATATCTTCATCTACCTCAAAGGGTGTCTGTTGTGGGGGAGGAAGGGAAAGGAGATTGTGAGCCGGTCTGAGACTCTTCGGAGTGGAGGGCGGGATATAAATCCAGTATCTTCATCTACCTCACAGGGTGTCTGTTGTGGGGGAGGAAGGGAAAGGAGATTGTGAGCCGCTCTGAGACTCTTCGGAGTGGAGGGCAGGATATAAATCCAATATCTTCATCTACCTCACAGGGTGTCTGTTGTGGGGAGGAAGGTAAAGGAGATTGTGAGCCGCTCTGAGATTCTTCGGAGTGGAGGGCAGGATATAAATCCAATATCTTCATCTACCTCACAGGGTGTCTGTTGTGGGGAGGAAGGTAAAGGAGATTGTGAGCCGCTCTGAGACTCTTCGGAGTGGAGGGCAGGATATAAATTCAATATCTTCATCTACCTCACAGGGTGTCTGTTGTGCGTGAGGAAGGTAAAGGAGATTGTGAGCCGCTCTGAGATTCGGAGCGAAGGGCGGGATATAAATCCAATATCTTCATCTTCTTCTTCTTCCCAGCCTGCACACGCAGCCAGCAACTGAGCTGCTCTTTGCCCGGTTAGGCTACTGCTGGCGTTGTCGCCAAGTTTGCCTCTCTCCGCCTCTCCCTCACAACATTCTCAAAGGGGCTGTGGAGAAGGTGCCTGCAGGCTGCACTGGGGGCCGTGGGTGGTGGGGCAGGCTGAGTCTAAGATAATTTGCAAGGGGCCTCCTGAGATTTTGACTGCCTAGGGGCCTCCACAGTGTTTAATTCGGCACTGTAGCCAGAGGAGATCATCAGGACAAGCGGTGTGTGTTTGGAGGGCTGATTTTGGCTGCTGAGTGGAGTCAATTAGGGATGCCAGGTTGGAACAAATACAAAGAGAGAAGTCACTAGGGCAATGTGTAGAAAACAACCTAACGGTTATAGTGACAGAATTACTAAACTTTATGCATAACAATGAACTGTTTATAATGAAATAACATCATGTTACAAAAACACATAATTCATAAATACATAATCAGTAGAGTTCCAATGCACAGGAGGCCGACTAATTATCCTGCTCCGAAGTTTTCTTCCAGCAAAGGTGCACTCTACATTAATTCCACAATGGGGTTATACAACTCCCGTAGGATTTACAACGTTCCATTGGAAGGTAACCTCACACTCTTCCTCCTTCAACATTTAACATCCTTTGTATATAATCTTCGAAACAGACATAACGTCTTATCAGTTTTACGTTCTGGGCCTTGAGGTGTATTGGAGCTGGTCCCAGAATGTAAAACTGATAAGACGTTATGTCTGTGTTGAAGATTATATATAAAGAGTGTTAAATGTTGAAGGAGGAAGAGTGTGAGGTTACCTTCCAATGGAACGTTGTAACTCTTACGGGAGTTGTATAACCCCATTGCTGGAAGAAAGCAGGATAATTAGTCAGCCTCCTGTACATTGGAACTCTACTGATTATGTATTTATGAATTATGTGTTTTTGTAATGTGATGTTATTTCATTATAAACAGTTCATTGTTATGCATAAAGTTTAGTAATTTTGTCACTATAACCGTTAGGTTGTTTTCTACACACCGCCTCCAGGTTGGACCTGGGGATCTCCTGGAATTGCAGCTCACCTCTAAATGACAGAGTTTGGTTGGAGAAAAGGGATGCTCCGGAAGGTGGACTCTGTGGCACTCTACCCCACTGTGGCCCCAGTCTTCCCCAGGCTCAACCCCCAATTTCCCAGGAGTTTTCTGACCTGGAGTTGGCAACCCTAAGAGCAAGTGGTATGTCTTTGGAGTTTGACTGCTGGGCAGAGGCAGTCTGGCTCCGGATAGCAAAAGGGAAACTACGGAAGGTGTATCCCTGGAACTTAAAGACCAAACCGCACGTTCAAGTTTTTAAGGAGCAGGTTCTGGAGATGCGCCACCCCGTTGTGGATTGCTTGGATGCAGGACTCTTTTTCTAGCAGGAGCTCCTTTGCATATTAGGCCATGCCCCCCTGATGTAGCCAATCCTCCTGGAGCTTACAGGGCTCTTAGTACAAGGCCTACTGTAAGCTCCAGGAGGATTGGCTACATTGGGGAGGAGGGTGGCCCAGGGGTGGAATTCTAGCAAGAGCTCCTCTGCATATTAGGCCATGCCCCCCTGATGTAGCCAATCCTCCAGGAGCTTACAGGGCTCTTCTTACAGGGCCTACCGGAAGCTCCAGGAGGATTGGCTACATCAAGGGGGCGTGGCCTAATATGCAGAGGAGCTCCTGCTAGAAAAAGAGCTGTGCTTGGACCTAACCTGGATTCTCCACAGTTGCTAAGGAAGGGATTTCTAAACATAAAGGAGAGCCCAAATGGGTTTGGAACACCGCTGAAGGGCCAGGAGGAGGTCTCCCTCCAAGCTGTTTTCCCTTGCTCAAGCAGCACTGGAGGAGGGGAAAGGATGCCTCCATTTTTGCTGCTCCATTGGTATAGAATATTCCATAGATATGTCCTTTGTTGTAGCAGGGACTCCTTGCATATTAGGCCACACCCCCTGATGTGACCAATCCTCCTGGAGTTTACAGGAGACCCTGTAAGAAAAGCCCATAAGCTCTTGGAGGATTGACTGCATCAGGGTGGTGTGGCCTAATATGCAAAGGAGTTCCTGCTACAAAAAAAGTCCTGGGTCTACCCGGAATGCGTAGTTTGGCCTTAAGAGGCTGATTTACATAATGCACAGCTGGATTCAAAGAAACAACAGAATCTGTAACAATAACACTCACACAGTGAAAGACAATGGCACGCAGAAGGTCCCAGGTTCAATCTCTGGCATCTCTAGGACAGTGGCTCAGTGGTAGAGCATCTGCTTGGTAAGCAAAAGATCCCAGGTTCAATTCTCGGTATCTCCAACTAAAAAGGGTCCAGGCAAGTAGGTGTGAAAAACCTCAGCTTGAGACCCTGGAGGGCCGCTGCCAGTCTGAGTAGACAATACTGACTTAGATGGACCAAAGGTCTGGTTCAGTATATGGCAGAATGCGGCACCTTTATGTGTTCAGTGCAGCATGGTGCTAATATTGCACTACCTGTTCAAGGGCTCCAGGTAGGTACAAATCAGGTTTCCATTGAAAGTCTTGTGTGTGTATGTTGTATATTTGTGTGTGTGTGTGCATGTGTGTTTGCACCTATAAGTCATGTCGACCTCTGGTGACAAACCCCTACTGGGGGCTTGGAGGATATTTAGAGAGGTAACTGAATAAAGCTTGCCCCTGCCTCCCAACTGGGTATTTCAAGGAAGTCTCTCATCCAGGTACTAACTACAGTCGACCCTGCTTAGCTTCTGAGATCTGACGAGATCAGGCTATCCGGGTCAGGGCTTATTGCAAGTCTTTCTAATAGAAAACCAAATTGGCAGATTGCAGGGGGTGGTAGCAGGAGATGCGTTGGTAGAAGCCTTTACAATCAAGTCCAGAGAGGCTTCATTCTATCATTCAATAGATATACGCTAGCAGGCAAACAGACTTGGAGGCTTATCGCTGGGACCAAAGGCACAAGTCTCCCCCCAAAGTCTCTTCCTTCGTTTTCCTAACCACATCGATCCAAAGCAAAATCCACAACCGAGAGCCGTGGGCTGCCTGCTGTTCACACGGACCACAATTTTTGTCTGTTTTTATTATTTATTTATGTTATTTATGCTCCATCTTTCTAGCTGAGACTCAAGGCAGCACACAGCAACGCCAGTCAGTGTAAGCAGTCGGATGAGAAAGCAGCGAAGGAAGCAGTGTACGAGGACTGCAGAGATCTGGGACAAGGCGTTAAGGATTAAACGTGGGCCACACTCTCTAATGGAGCCAATCCTCCTGGAGCTCACAGTAGGCCCTGTGCTAAAAGCCCTGTAAGCTCTTGGAGGATTGGCTACATCAGGGAGGTGTGGCCTCATATGCAAAGGAGTCCCTGCTGCAAAAAAAGAGACCTGAACATGACTCATTAAACAGTGCACAGAATGGCACTGCATAAGTAGAAATGTAATGCAGGGGAAGCAAAACAAAAAACATATAATAATAATAATGTTGACAGTCCCATTTCATCTGTTGGAACATATTCCTGAATCGTTCTGTTCCAGAGCGCACAATGAGGTTACACTATTTTTCTCTGCATTAGGTAGCTGCCCCGATTTAGTCTTAGGACACAGTTCCTGAAAATTAAGGATCAGCAACCCCTGCATTTGTTTGAATAAATCCAAAGACTTTCTGGCCCTTAACTGCTCAGTAAACAAGAGCCGTGTCTGTGTCTTTCATTGCCCCCTAGTGGTTTGATTTGGAATGGCAAAAACAACCCGAATGAGCAGAGGAGCATACATCATAATAGGATGATGTGACAACTGTCAATAGATAACACAGATACAAATCTTGCCGGACCTCTGAAATGATTTCAGATCGTAGACCCTGGAGAATCGTGGCCTGTCATAGTAAGCATGATCTTGAGAAACCAGAAGCAGCTTGTCGTCAATTTTGTACAGATTCTGTATGTATGGTGCTGTGGTAGTAGAAATCCAGGTTCGAATCCTCACTCACCCATTGAAGCTTGCTGGGTAACCTTGGGCCAGTCACTCTCAGCCTAATCTACCTCACAAGGATGCTGTGAGGATCAAATGGAGGAGAGGTGGATAATGTGCAGGGCTTTTTTTTGTAGCAGGAACTCCTTTGCATATTAGGCCACACCCCCTGATGTAGCCAATCCTCCTGGAGCTTACAAAGAAGAGCCAAGGGGTGTTGCCTAATATGCAAAGGAGTTCCTGCTACAAAAAAAGCCCTGGATGTAAGGCGCTTTGGGGAGAAAGGCTGTTTATAAATCAAGCAAGCAAAATAAATCAACGCTTGCTTTGTATTTAGCAGCATGGTTCTGAATATTTATTTCTAGCCCACCTGTCTTGCAGAGGCTCCAGGTAGGTCAAGCAACAATCTCATACAGAATAAGACATCTGATCAGCAGTGCAGGAGCACAGAATGCAAAAGTAATGAGAAGAACACACTACCTCAAGCAAGGCATACTATCAATGATGTTGCAAGTGGATTTACAAAAGCCAAAGACTATGCAGGCATGGCTAAGACCTATATAAGCTGCTGTAGAATGAAGATGAGCCTAAAAGGATTCCAGTTCTGTGACTATCATCTCTAAGGGCCCTGTTAAATACTGGATTCAACTCGGAGGAGTTCAACCAGGAACGTGCTTTATTAGCAGCTACATACTAAGACAACTGGGAAAGACATGCTGGGAAAGACAGAAGACAAAAGAAGACGGGGTCAGCAAAAGATGAGATGGCTGGACAGCGTTACTGATGTGACTAACATGAAATCAACCCAGACTGTTCCCTGGAAGGTCAGATGCTGAAGCTGAAGCTCAAATACTTTGGCCACCCAATGAGAAGGGAGCACTCCCTGGAGAAGCCCCTGATGCTGGGAAAGACAGAAGGCAAAAGAAGAAGGGGATGGCCAAAGAGGAGATGGCTGGACAGCGTTACTGATGTAACAAACATGAATTTGAGCAGACTTCGGAGGATGGTGGAAGACAGGAGGGTCTGGCGTGACTTTGTCCATGGGGTCGCAAAGAGCCGGACTCGGCTGCGTGACTGAACAACAAACTCAAACAACATGGCGATGCCGTGACCCCACTTATATACCTCCATGACAACAAACCCCACTCCAATTCCCATAACAAATCACGCCACCAAACCGCTCATTGGTTGGTGTTCCAAGTTCAAATCTATCAGAGTCTATAGCGTTTTCCGCGTTCGCCCGAATGCCTGTGATAGCAACTGCAAAGCAGTAAATTCAGTACAAGTACATAACAGGCCCAACCAAATAGAGAGGCCAGCCTCCAGGTGAGAAAATGGGGATCCCCTGGAATTACAGCTCATCCCCAGACTCCAGAGATCAGTTCCCCTGGCCTTTTGACTGGGGTGGGGGGAGTGGCCAAGGAGAGCCCCAGGCGAGCGAGGCCTGTTTGGGCTGGCTGGCGAAAATGGCAGCTTTGAAGGGTGGGCTCAGTAACAATGTGCCCCTCTGAGATCCCCCCTCATTCCATCCAGGGGAGGGGGAGGGGCAGCCCTGCAATCAAAGCATATCGGAGCTCTGTTCTGCCCTTCTAATCACCGTTTGATGAGTCAGGACCCAGGAAAAGCAGCCTGAGGATTCAATACGGCGGGATCTGAGTGCAACCTCATTATCAAAGTTCAATTGTTACCAGAGCTTTTTTTGTGAAACTCATTTGCATATTAGGCCATACTCCCTGACATCACCATGGTTTCACACAGGCTTTTTCGGTAGAAGCATATAGAAGCTCCGATATGAGCCCCCAAAGAAGGGGACCCTATTCTTCATTATTTCCCGTGGAAGGAAGGCATTTAAAAAGGTGTGCAGTCCCTTTAAATGTGATGGCCAGAACTCCCTTTGGAGTTCAATTATGCTTGTCACACCCTTGTTCCTGCCTCCACCTCAATGTATCCTGGCTCCACCCCCAAAGTTTTCTGGCTCCACCCCCAAAGTCCCCAGATATTTCATAAATTAGACTTGGCAACCCTAGCTCAATAGCATATCCTCCCCCCCCCCGCCCAGCCAAAAGCTCCCTGTTGCAAGAAAGGAGAGCCCCGGGTAAGCAATCTGGTACAGAGTTATAATCCAATAGCAAAACAGTGAAATTAACAAAGTGAAAGGACATGTTTTGCTATTAGATTATAACTGTATAGAGCCCCGTGGCGCAGAGCGTTAAAGCTGCAGTCCTAAACTCTCCTCACGACCTGAGTTCAATCCCCGGTGGAAGCTGGGTTTTAGGTAGCTGGCTCGAGGTTGACTCAGCCTTCCATCCTTCCGAGGTCGGTAAAATGAGTCCCCAGCTTGCTGGGGGGAAAGTGTAGATGACTGGGGAAGGCAATGGCAAACCACCTCATAAAAAGTCTGTTGCAAAAATGTTGTGAAAGCAACGTCACCCCAGAGTCGGAAACGACTCTGTGCTTGCACAAGGGACCTTTCCTTTCCTTTTCCTATAACTCTGTACCATTTTGCAAGCTTAACCCCTGCCCACCAGCTATAGATAACTCTTCTCCCTGTACACCATTCCTTCGTCTGAGGAAGTGTGCAGGCACACGGAAGCTGACATTCTGAATAAAACGTGGTCTCAAAGATGCTACTGGACTCCAGCCTTGTTCTATTGCTTCAGACAAACACGGCCGGCCACCCGGATCTATCTAAGCGAAGAAGAGTTTTCACCAGAAGGTGGCAGGTGAGTAATGAAAGTAGAGGTTGAAAGTTTCTGTGTTGCCTCATAACTTGCCTCAACTACAAAGGTGCTGCATACAAAGTTTTCCAAGATGACAGTCTTGGAAATATATATATTTTTTCCAAATCAATTACTCTTAGAGTTGCCAAGTCTAATTCAAGAAATATCTGGGGACTCTGGGGATGGAGCCAGGAGATCCTGGGGGGTGGAGCCAGAAGCAAGGTTGTGAGAAGCACAATTGAACTCCAAAGGGAGCTCTGGCCATCACGTTTAAAGGGACTGAGCACCTTTTAAATGCCTTCCCTCCATAGGAAATAACGAAGGATAGGGGCACCTTCTTTGGGAGCTCATAGAATTGGACCCCCTGGTTCCTAACGCCAGCGGTCTGTGCTGAGCTCGAATTGAGTGGTGTGCAAATATTGATGGCAAGATTAGTCCCTTGGAACAGGTAGTTTGGAGCACGTGTGCGCCTGAAGAAGCAATTCCGGGGAACGGGGTCTTACGGGTGTCCTGTTGCGCTAGACCTCCACCAAACGGGACTCTGGATCTTTTTTGGACTCTGAATCATTCACTGGGAGCTCTGCAGAGCCGGTAGAAATTATCTCCAGAGCTTTATTGTTCATGTACCTTTAAGGGCTTAGGTGAGATGAAGTGAGAGCTCTGTACGAACTGTGCAAAGTGTCTTCAATAGGTCAGCACCTATGAGTTATGTATTTATAAACATACCAAGTTTTTGGAAAGTCCTCGTTGTACAAGTCTTTGCAGCATCAACAGTTGTGTGCCTTTCGGGGCCTTGCTGTTCGTGTCTACCTGGGGATTGGCAACCCTGATTACTCTGCTGAGTAATTCTGGAGTATTGTAATGAGTAATGTTTTGACACAGACAGACCCTCTGTTACCAAGGGAAGGAGTCGGCTACACCCACAAGGCCTCGCTCTGCACCTCCGGCCTACACACAGGCGCAAACACAAAACAGTATCTCAGGAGGAATTGTGAAAGGATGCAGAAGACACAGCAACTGTTTTTTCATCTCATGTACATATAAAACTGAGCGCAGAAGAATAGAATTTGAGCAGACTTCGGAGGATGGTGGAAGACAGGAGGGCCTGACGTCACTTGGTCCATGGGGTCGCAAAGAGTCGGACTCCTCGACTGGGCGACTCAACAACAACAACATATAAAACACAGAAAGGAAAAGAAGGGGGAGGGGAAGGTAGGTTCAAAGGAAATGATTTAAGGTTTCCAATCCCCAGTTAGGCAAACACAAACACAACCCAGTTGAGGCAAAGCTTTGAGCCATTCGGGAGCGTGAGCCATAACTGAGAGAGCATTTTGTGGAGACTTTGGGTTCCTATGAATTTTGTTTTTAAGTATTGCACAAGTGTATATTAAATATTATGGATTATCCCTCATTGATAAAGGCTTGAAACAGGTGTGGCAGAAGCCGACGACCTGTCCAGGGGATTCCAACTTCTTGCTACATGAGAAAACTGAATGCCTTTGCATCAACTTGAACTAGTGGCAAGTCTATTTGGATTTAAGATATGGACACTTTTTGATGTTCTTCTTCAAGGAACTTTTTTCTCTTTATTGTATTGCTATTTTATACAAATATTAGGGCGTTTTCGCACAGGGCTTACCCCGGAGCGACGTCCCTCTTCACCGTAGTAGTGCCGCGGCTTTTGCGTCGCAAATGTAAACCGCCAAAAACCAACTTTACATTTGTGACGCAAAAGCCGCGGCTCTTCGCGGCTCTTCCGGGTTCTGCGGAGCAGTTGGTGCGAAATCCGCGCAAATGCTGCATGGTGAAGAGGGACGTCGCTCCGGGGTAAGCGCTGTGCGAAAACGCGCTTAGTCATTTGTCACTACAGCCTTTGGATTGTGTTTGTGTTTGTATCTCTGGAGTGACTTCTCTTTATTGTATTTTTTTAATCCCCAGTTAGGGGCAGGGGATCCCCCAGTTTGGAGGCCCTCTCCCCGCTTCAGAGTTATCAGAAAGCGGGGGGCGGGGGGAGAGAGGAAAACGTCTCTATGAAGACCAATTCCCATAGGGTATAATGAAGAATTGATCTATGGGTATCTGGGGCTGGGACGGGGGGCTGTTTTTCAAAGCAGAGACACCAATTTTTCAGCATAGCATATGGTGGCTCTTCTCAAAACAGTTTCAAAAAGATTGGACCAAAGTTTCAAAAAGATTGGACCAAAGGGTCCAATTCTATGACCCACCCACCCCCCAAAAAGGAGGTGCCCCTATCCCTCATTTCCAATTGGAGGGAAGACATTTAAAAGGTGTGCGGTCCCTTTAAATGTGATGGCCAGAATTTCCATCAGAGTTCAATCATGTTTGTCACACCCTTCTAGCTCCACCCCCAACATCTCCTGGCTCCACCCCTGAAGTCCCCAGATATTTCTTGAGTCAGACCTGGCAAACCTCAGGCGCCACTCCCAAAATCTTCAGGTATTTCACAACCCGGAGCTGGCAACCCAAAATTATGAAAGGGGGTTGAATGGCACGAGTGAATCACTGGTGCAGCTGGCGTGATTAATACTCAGCGAAGCCAGAAGATGAAATCACCTTCCCAGCGATGCATTTGATTCATTTTCTGGAGAGGTCTGCATCGTACAGGAGATGGTCAAGTGGCCTGAGAAGTTTGCTCTGCAAACTTTAAACCCTACTCATGGCCTGGAAATAGATTCAGGTGGGCAGCCGTGTTGGTCTGAAGCAGCAGAACAAAGTCTGAGCCCAGGGGCACTTTTAAGACCCACAGAAGTTTTATTCAAGGTATGAGTTTTTGTGTTCAGGCACACTTCTTCAGAAGAGCCCCGTGGTGCAGAGTGGTAAAGCTGCAGTACTGCAGTCCTAAGCTTTGCTCACAACCTGAATTCGATCCTGGCGGAAGCTGGGCTCAGGTAGCTGGCTCCAGGTTGACTCAGCCTTCCATCCTTCTGAGGTCGGTAAAATGAGTCCCCAGCTTGCTGGGGGGAAAGTGTAGCTCACTGGCAAACCACCCCATAAAAAGTCTGCCGTGAAAACGTGAAAGCAACGTCACCCCAGAGTTGGAAACGACTGGTGCTTGCACAGGGGCTACCTTTACCTTTTTACACTTCTTCAGATATATTGAAATGAAGGGTCACCCTCTACATATTTCAGTGAACTAGGGTTGCCAAGTCCAATTCAAGAAATATCTGGGGACTTTGGGGGTGGAGCCAGGAAACATTGGGGGTGGAGCCAGGAGACACTGGGGTGGAGTCAGGAGACATTGGGGTGGAGCCAAGATCAAGGCTGTGACAAGCATAATTGAACTCCAAAGGGAGTTCTGGCCATCACATTTAAAGGGATGGCACTTTAAATGCCTTCCTTCCACGGCACTTCCTATGCCTTCCTTCCATAGGAAATAATGGACAGGGGCACCTTCTTTTGGGGCTCATAGAATTGGACCCCCTGGTCCAATCTTTTTGAAACTTGGAAGGTATTTTGGGGAGAGGCACTAGATGCTATACTGAAAATTTGGTGCCTCTACCAGAAAAACAGCCCCCCCAGAGCCCCAGATACTCACAGATCAATTCTCCATGATTTTCTATGGGAATAAATCTCCATAGGGAATAATAGAGTTCCCAGCAGACATTTCCCTCCCCTCCCCCCGCTTTCTGACAACCCTGAAGCGGGAGAGGGCCTCCAAACCAGGGGATCCCCTGCCCCCACCTGGGGATTGGCAACCCTATAATGAACTCTGATATATGTAGTTTGGTGTAAGGGTTAACTGCGTAGACTCTTATCTGGGAGAACTCTTTGTCTGGGGCAGTGATGCTCTGTATTCTTGGTGCTTGGGGGAGTGGGCAACAGTGGGAGGGCTTCTAGTATTCTGGCCCCACTGACGGACCTCCTGATGGCGCCTGGTGTTTTGGCCACTGTGTGACACAGAGTGTTGGATGGGCCAATGGTCTGATCCAACATGGCTTCTCTTATGTTCTTAACTGGGTTTGATTCCCCACTCCTCCACTTGCAGCTGCTGGAATGGCCTTGGGTCAGCCATAGCTCTCGTAGGAGTTGTCGTTGAACGGGCAGCTTCTGTGAGAGCTCTCTCAGCCCCACCCTCCTCACGGGGTGTTTGTTGTGGGGCAGGAAGATAAAGGAGATTGTGAGCTGCTCTGAGACTCTGAGATTCGGGGTGGAGGGTGGGATACAAATCCAATATCTTCATCTCCATCTTCTTATCTTCCATTTCAGTGTCTCTGAGGAATCGTGGGTGCGTGCAAAAGCTCGTACCTTGAATAAAACTTTCTTGGTCTTAAAGTTCTAAGGTCTCAAAAACATGCTTCCTGATCAGGGGACGGGTTGCGGGGGCGCCGATGTGGGTTTTCCAAAAAAAGTAGAATCTGAAAATGCTCCAGTGCTCTAAATAATGTGATCAGATCTAAGCAGGGCTTTTTTTGTAGCAGGAACTCCTTTGCATATTAGGCCACACCTCCTGAGGTAGCCAATCCTCCTGAAGCTTACAGTAGGCCCTGAAGTAAGAGCCCTGTAAGCTCTTGGAGGATTGGCTACAACAGGGGGGCATGGCCTAATATGAAAAGGAGCTCCTGCTACAAAAAAAGCCCTGGATTTTATGTCTGACTTGCTTTTAACATCCCAATAACATCTCCCTCAACTGACACATGAAAGCCCTTGTATTTACTAAGCACAACTAAAAATGTAACCACTGTCCATTTTACTTGCTGCATTTCCCTCAACAGCTACAAAGAATTTGAGCTGAAATGTTTGAGGAGGGAAATTAAATTAACCGCACAATAATAGTTTAAGGGTTATTCAAACACATTCAGAGCTTTATGAGGAAATTATTTTATTGCAATGCTCATAAAAATATGAACTCAGCTGCATATAGTTCCCTTAAAAGGGTTGTTTACATTTAAGGGAAGTGCTGCTAGGCCTCATGCCATGGCAGGCAGTCCTAGTTGCCCAGAAGTGACATCAGGTGCATCTAGGAATCACTGGAAGTGACATAGGTAGGCTTCCCAACCCTCCCGCCCTGGCGGGGGACCCCAGGATTTCCACCCTCTTCCCCCGCTCCCCAAAAAAATGGAAGCGGGGGGAGGGGGGAAACGGCACCAAGAAGCATGGCAGCCGCGCCGCTGCCGCCCCCTCCCCGCCCACCGCAGCTGCTCCTCCGAGATGGGCCCAGGCTGAGCCCATCTCGGAGGAGCAGCTAAGAGGCGGCAGCAGCGCAGGCAAAACAAGAGAAGGGGAGGGCGGAGGCAGGCCAGGAGCATGGCGAGCCGTGAATCCGGGCCCTTCTAGGACCCGGACTCGCAGCTCGCCACGCCCCCGGCCCGTCTCCACCCCCCCCTCCGATTCCACCCCAGAGGCGGAATGGGCGAGGCCGCCGTGCCGCTGCTGCCCCCCCCCCCGGCAGTTGCTCCTCCGAAATGGGCTCTGCTGCCTCTTCTCCGCTCGCCATGGCTGCTCCTCCAAGATGGGCTCAGCCTGAGCCCATCTCGGAGGAGCAGCCACGGCGAGCGGAGAAGAGGTGGCAGCCGTGCAGCGGCGTCGCCCGCTCGGAGATGGGGCGGCTTGCCATGCTCCCCGGCGCCGTTTCCCCCCTCCCCCCTAGCTCCACCCCAGTGTCTCCTGGCTCCACCCCCAAAGTCTCCTGGCTCCACCCCCAAAGTCCCCAGAGATTTCTGGGATTGGACTTGGCAACCCTAGACATAGGGTAGCTCAAGGAATCACCAGAACCTCTGTGGTAAAACCATAGAGTTCCTAGAAATTCCTAGAGCAACTCTACATCTCTTTTGGGTTTCCCAGGAAGTGATGTAGTAACACGGACTGTGTTGGGTGCCCTCTTATGTCCTCACACCTGATTCCCCCACTGGATGCTAGACATATCCTGCCGAGGGGGGAAATGAAAACGCAAAACTACAACAGAACAGGTTCTTTTTAGAATACCCAAAGAGTTTGCCTCTGTCAGTCTTATATTGACAAACTTTAATTTTCTTTGCCTGAGGTAATTGTGGCGCCTCCAGTTTCACCGTCACTCTCTGCACTATTTATGAGTTCCATTTCAGGTTCAGTGAAATCTGATTCAGAACTACTTCAAAGTTAATTATTGAAAGCATTAGAAAACTAAGAAATATTACACAAACACTTCTGCCTTCTGCAGCTCAAGAGAAAAAATGTGGCCCTGCTCTGTGTGTTTGAAAGGAAATGAATTTTAAAAGTCATCACAGTTTTAGTTTCAGTTTTGCTTCATTTTGTTATTTAATGTTAACAAAAGAAGGCAGGTAAGTATCATGGACAAGCCCAGAAAGACTGATCCAGACCGCAAAGCTAACTGCGTTGTTCATGAGGCGGGGCCAGGCCTCAGATTCAGCAGGAGCTCAAAGGAGCGCAGCTCCTGAACCTTTCTGAGAGTTCCCCCTCCTCCTCCCCACCTACCTTGCCCATTGAATAGAAGGTGCAGCTGCATAACAATCCCTGGATTAGGAGAGTGGGCAGCCAGCCAGCCACACCCCCAGCAGCCCTCATTAATCCCTGGAGAAGCCCCCTCCCTTTCTCCACTTCTATGTGATTTGGGGCGGCGGGTGGCTTGTTGGCCTTTTGACTGTGGGGGGGTGGCCAAGGTGAGCCCCAAGAGAGCGAGGCCTGCTCAGGCGGACTGAATCTGTAGCCAGCCCAAGCAGGCCTTGCTCGCCTGGGGTTCACCTTTCTTGTGTCAGGTTGCTTTTGGCTGCTGGTGGTGGGGGATATACTAATGACTTATGCTAATGAGATCCACCACCTATTTTTCTACAAAACGACCCCTGGGCGGGGCTGTCACTTTTCACAGGTAACTTTTCACAGGGTTGCCAATCCTCAGGTGGGGGCAGGGTAGGGTTGCCAATCCCCAGGTGGGGGCAGGGGATCCCCCGGTTTGAAGGCCCTCCCCCTGCTTCAGGGTCCTCAGAAAGCAGGGGGAGGGGAGGGAAATGTCTGCTGGGAACTCTGTTATTCCCTATGGAGATTTATTCCCATAGAAAATCATGGAGAATTGATCTGCGGGTATCCGGGGCTCTGGGGGGGGCCTGTTTTTTGGGATAGAGGCACCAAATTTTCAGTATAGCATCTAGTGCCTCTCCCCAAAATACCCCCCAAGTTTCAAAAAGATTGGACCAGGGGGTCCAATTCTATGAGCCCCAAAAGAAGGTGCCCCTATCCATTATTTCCTATGGAAGGAAGGCATTGAAAAGGTGTGCCGTCCCTTTAAATGTGAGGGCCAGAACTCCCTTTGGAGTTCAATTATGCTTGTCACAGCCTTGATCTTGGCTGCACCCCTAATGTCTCCTGGCGCCACCCCCAAAGTCTCCTGGCTCCACCCCCCAAAGTCTCCTGGCTCCACCCCCAAAGTCTCCTGGCTCCATCCCCAAAGTCCCCAGATATTTCTTAAATTGGACTTGGCAACCCTAGGGCAGGGGATCCCCCGGTTTGGAGGCCCTCCCCCCGCTTCAGGGTCATCAGAAAGCAGGAGGAGGGGAGGGAAATGTTTTTGGGAACTTTATTATTCCCTCTGGAGACTTATTCCCATAGGAAATAATGGAGAATTGATCCGCGAGTATCTGAGGCTCTGGGAGGGCTGTTTTTTTAGGTAGAGGCACCAAATTTTCAGCATAACATCCAGTGCCTCTCCCCAAAATACCCCCCAAGATTCAAAAAGATTGGACCAGGGGGTCCAATTCTATGAGCCCCCAAAGAAGGTACCCCTATCTTTCATTATTTCCTATGGAAGAAAGGCATTTCAAAAGGCATGTGGTCCCTTGAAATGTGATGGCCAGCACTCCCTTTGGAGTTCAATTATGCTTGCCACACCCTGACTCCTGGCTCCACCCCCAAAGTCCCCAGATATTTCTTGAATTGGACTTGGCAACCCTAAACTGAACCGGGTCCATGCTTCATATCTCACCGTTAGCCCATCTCACATTCTGGTTTGCAGCTCAACAGCCGTGACAACTGTAAATAAGCAGAGAGCATGTTTACATATGTGGCAGATAATATATAGCTTCAGAAAATTTTCTGGGAGATCTTCCATTTTGGAAAAATTTCCTGCCCCACATTTCTGCCTGAGGCCGAGAAATTTGAATTCTTCAGTTCATAAGCAAATCATGTTTAATAAAACTGGCAGCAAGGCATGTGCTTCTAACCCTCAATGGGGTGCTCACATGTGCCATGGCGCCTGCCAGTACCTTTCCTGGCAGAATTAAAGTTGACCCCGCAGAATATAGAGATGCTTTAGAGCAGGGATGTCAAACATGCGGCCCAGGGGACGAATCGGGCCCCCGGAGTGCTCCCATCAGGCCCCCAAGATACTGGCTGTCATCTGGATAGTGCCAACCGAAGTGATAAAAATAACAGCTGAGACGGGTGAAGAAAAGTGGTTGTCATATAATCAACTATTAAAAATACAAAGTGGCAAAATAGAATTGAAAATTGCTGAAGAGCTGAATAATAAATATGATTGGTTTCAAATGCAACAAATAAAGAGCATGGTGGATAATGATATTAAAACTGAAGAAATAAGAAAAGAGCAAACAGAAATGGAAAAAGTTCTGCTTGGAGATAATGAAAAATTAATTTCAAAATTATATAAATTACGTTTAAAATGGTCTACGGAAGATGTAGTAAAATCTCAAATGATTAAGTGGGCAATTAATGTAAATAAAGAAATACAGATGGAAACTTGGGAATATTTGTGGAAGAACTCTATGTGTCATGGGTGCTGGGGACCCTGCGGAAGAAGCCGAGCCTGTGGAAGAAACTGTGCCCCTGCCACCTGCACCAGTGCCCCTGCCTCCTGCTGGAGAAGAGTCAAGCCCCCCTGCCTCGCCCTCTCGGGTGGCTCGTGTGCGTGACCGCCTTCGTCAGGACCTCAGGGATCAAAGGAGGGCGGCACGCTCACGAGCAAGATGCTCCCTGAGCCTTGAGTTTTAAAAGGATTCTGGCCCTTCTAGGAGTGAGGATGCTTGAGTCTCAGCAGGATCCTGGCTGCCTCTCTGAGCCAGCAATTAGCCCAAACGAGCAACAGACAGCAGAGGGCTATATAACTGTGGGCTTTGTGAGGAGGCTTTGTGGAAGCAACTAGTCACTTACCTGATGTTCTAGCATCCACTTTGGCTTTTGACTTCGGCTTCTGGACCCCCTGACTCTGGCATTGACTTCTGGACCCCCTGACTTCGGCTTCTGAACCTCTGACCTGCGATACCTGGATGGTGATTCGGTTTTGGCGCTTTGGACCCTCCTTGCTACCCAACTACAGACCTTGGACTGCCCCTGGACTTCGCCTGGCCTGGCCCCAGCCCGTGACACTATGAAGCTTTTGACGTGTCATAGTATTAAAGATAACTTTTAAAATGATGTATAGATGGTGTATGACTCCTAAGAAATTGGCAAAGGTGAATAATAAGATGCCAGACAGATGTTGGAAATGTAAAAAACATTAAGGTTCTTTCTACCATATGCGGTGAACTTGTGAAAGAGCAAAAAAGTATTGGCAGATGATTCAACAAGAAATTTCTAGGATCTTGGGATATGAATTTAAGAAAGTTGCAGAGACTTTTCTCTTGGGATTACAAATGGAAAAATTTCCAAAAGAAGATAGAACTATAATTTGGTACTTACTTTCAGCTGCCAGGACATTATATGCACAGTTGTGGAAGCAAGAAAAAATACCAGAGAAATGGGATTGGATTGTAAAAGTTATGACATGGAGTGAAATGGACAAATTAACAAGAATTTTAAGAGACTATGATTTAGAAGTTTTTAAGATGGAGTGGAAAAAGTTCAGAAGATATGTAGAAAAAGAGTGGAAAATAAAAGGACATTGGACAATTTTTGATAATGATTAAGTCTTAGAAAAAAGAAGAATATTAATTTTTGTTTTTATTAGTTAAGGGTACCTTTAAACATTAGTACTTTAAGTAAATAACACCAGTGGGGGTCAAGTAACAGGGGGAGGGGTGGGTAGAAAGTAATATATGGGATAGATAAAAGAAGTTATTAATGATGCAAGAAATATAATTTGTTACCATATGTTACCAAATAAAATTGTTTTAATCAAAAAAAGAAACTGGCTGTCATCTGCTCCCTTCTCCCTCTCTCTTACTTCCTTCTGCATCACAGCTTGCTTTGCCAGGCTTGCTCAATCACACAGGAGCTGCAGAGCAAAACCTCGATTTTCTCCATTGGTTGAGGCTCCTACCCTTCCTGGTCCTCTGGGGAGGGAGGGAAAGAGCCAGAGCTTCCTTTGCCCAGTTCCCTGGATCGCACGGGAGAAATACAAAGAAAGCACCTTTAAGACCAACAAGCTCTAATGTTTTAAGCATGTTTTATTTTAAGGTGGTTGTGGTTGTTTTTTTAAAAAAAATCTTTAGTCATGTTTGTCTGTGTTCTTTAAAAGTTTATATCTCTGCTACCTGATCTTCAATAGGTACACACGTGCCCCAGCCCAACAAGGTCTCATTTATGCCAGATCCAAATGAGTTTGACACCTCTGCTTTAGAAGAGGCATATATGACATCATACCCTGCTGAGGCTCCTCCCCGCCTCAAACCCCACCCTCTCCAGACTCCACCCCCAAATCTCCAGGAATTTCCCAACCGGGAGCTGACAACCCTATCTGTGCTTGCAGCTGAATATGGTATATAACTAGAACACTCCATGAGAGCTTTTTTGTTGTTGTTCAGTTGCACAGTGGAGTCCGACTCTTTGCGACCCCTTGGACAAAGTCACGCCAGGCCCTCCTGTTCCACCATCCTCTGAAGTCTGCTCAAATTCGTGTTTGTTACATCAGTAACGCTGTCCAGCCATCTCCTCTTTGGCCATCCCTTTCTCCTTTTGCCTTCTGTCTTTCCCAGCATCAGGGTCTTCTCCAGGGAGTGCTCCCTTCTCATTTGGTGGCCAAAGTATTTGAGCTTCAGTTTCAGCATCTGACCTTCCAGGGAACAGTCGGGGTTGATTTCCCTTAGGACTGACTGATTGGATCTTCTTGCAGTCCAAGGGACTCTCAAAATTCTTCTCCAGCACCACAGCTCAAAAGCATCTATTCTTCTGCGCTCGGCCTTCCTTATGGTCCAGCTCTCTTTAAAAGTTTATAGCTCTGTTACCTGATCTTAAATAGGTACACACATGCCCCGGCCCAACACGTCCTGGCTCAACAAGGTCTCATTTATGCCAGATTATGCCATAAATTACTACTGGGAATACCATTGCTTTGACTATACGTACTTTTGTTGGCAAGGTGATGTCTCTACTTTTTATTTTACTGCCGAGGTTCGCCATAGCTGTCCTCCCAAGGAGCAAACATCTTTTAATTTCATGGCTACAGTCACCATCTGCAATGATCTTGGATCCCAGAAATGTGAAGTCTGTCACTACTTCCATGTCTTCCCCTTCTATTTGCCAAGGTGTGATGGGGCCGGATGCCATGATCTTAGTATTTTTGATGTTGAGTTTCTAGCCTACTTTTGTGCTCTCCTCTTTCACCCTCCACAAGAGGTCCTTTAGGTCCTCCTCACTTTCTGCCATTAGAGTGGTGTCATCTGCATATCTGAGGTGGTTGATGTTTTCCCCGGCAATCTTCATTCCGGAGAGCTTTAACTACTAGATATATTGAAAACACAGTTTTAAACCACAGTGTTTTTCACGTATTAATTTAGAATTATCTTACAGTCCATTTTACCATGTTTTGTCTTTGTTCGTAGGACTTCCTGAAGTCCAATGCAGGTGTGATTACAATTCCCAAAACTTGTGTGGCTGCGACTGGACTGCTGCTTCCGTCCACTTTCAGAGAATCCTTCCTTAGGCAGCTCGCCAAGGGATACAGTTTCAATATGGCAATGGCTCTGTCTATTGCCAAAGGATCAAGCGCGGCTCCACGCTTCTATTTGTCCTTGGCTTCTCTTGAAAGGGTAAACTGCCTGAGGAGGGATTCACAGGAGCTCCTTTGCATATGAGGCCACACACCCCTGATGTAGCCAATCCTCCAACAGCTTACAGGGCTCTTAGTACAGGGCCTACTGGAAGCTCCAGGAGGATTGGCTACATCAGGGGTGTGTGGCCTCATATGCAAAGGAGCTCCTGCTAGAATTCCACCCCTGGGTGTGGCCTAATATGCAAGGAGCTGCTGCTACCAAAAAAGCCCTGCACACATGTTTCATCCGTCACGAGCAGGTGTATGTTCAAAGCACAGAATTCCCCTCTAAAAACATGAAGGAGCAAGAAAAGCTAGGCTGGGCTGCCACTTCCATGTAGAGTTGTCAGTGCCCAGTTGGGAAATATTTGGTGAATTGAGGGGTGGAGCCTGAGGAGGGTGGGGTTTGGGGAAGGGAGGGGAGGGGCTTCAATGGGGTATAATGCCATGGGGTCCACCTTCCCTAGTGGTCATTTTCTTCAGGCATCAGGGATGTGGCCTAATATGCCAATGAGTTCATGCTGGGCTTTTTCTACAAAGAAAGCCCTGTGTGAAACAATTGTGGCATCAGGGGGTGTGGCCTAATATGTCAATGAGTTCCTACTGGGCTTTTTTTATAAAAATCCCTGTGTAGGACAATGGTGATGTCATGAGGTCTGGCCTAATATGCCAATGAGTTCCTGCTAGACTTCTACAAAAAAGCCCTGTGTGGGACAATGGGGGTGTCAGGGGGTGTGGCCTAATATGCCAATGAGTTCCTACTGGGCTTTTTTAAAATAAAAATCCCTGTGTAGGACAATGGTGATGTCATGAGGTCTGGCCTAATATGCCAATGAGTTCCTGCTAGACTTCTACAAAAAAGCCCTGTGTGGGACAATGGGGGTGTCAGGGGGTGTGGCCTAATATGCCAATGAGTTCCTGCTAGGCTTTTACAAAAAAGCCCTGTGTGGGACAATGGTGATGTCATGGGGTGTGGCCTAATATGCCAGTGAGTTCCTGCTAGACTTCTACAAAAAAGCCCTGTGTGAAGCAATGGGGATATCAGGGAGTGTGGCCTAATATGCCAATGAGTTCCTCCTAGGCTTCTTCTACAAAAAAGCCCCCCGTGTGAAAAAATGGGGATGTCAGGGTGTGTGGCCTAATATGCAAATGTGTTCCTGCTGATCCCAGGAGATCTCCAGCTACCATCTGGAGGTTGGAGAAGCCTAGAGTTCCACAGGACAAAGCGACTTATACAACAACACAAAAAACTGTGGAAAATAACGAATAAATCATGAAAATTACTTCAAAAATATAATTAATTAATTTTTAAACTACAACATCACATGTTATTGCATCTTATCAAGAATTCATGAATACAAGGTATAAAGTGCAGAGGATAAATTTTCAAAAGTGCTTCCAGTTAATCATGTCCATTGGCGACTTAAGACGCTTGAAGACTATTCACCCGACTTCACGGAACAAATAAAGTGCTGGGGTCAACCGTGTTGCAAGAAACTAGTGACTCTGGAATGTGGTGTGCTGGGTGCTGATAAGTGGAAAACGTCTCTCGGATGAAGATGCTTGAAACAGTATTACAGGCTTTACTGTTAGAGGCTGATGACTATCCACTATATATCAAACATCTTTAAAGGGTGAAAGCCTAAAGTAACGTCTTAAAATTAAAAACTTTTTTCTGAAATAGAACTATCTGCATTTGCAACATGGTTGACGCTGGCACTTTCTTTGTCCTGCGAAGTCGGGTGAATAGTCTTCAAGCGTCTTAAGTCGGCAACGGACATGATTGACTGGAAGCACTTCTGAAAATTTATCCTCTGCACTTTATACCTTGTATTCATGAATTCTTGATAAGATGCAATAACATGCGATGTTGTAGTTTAAAAATTAATTAATTATATTTTTGAAGTAATTTTCATGATTTATTCGTTATTTTCCACAGTTTTTTGTGTTGTCGTATAAGTCACCATCTGGAAGTTGGCAACGCTATCTTTAAAGGGGAAAGATACCTTTGAGAGACACGTCTGTCCTTATTAGCAGAAGCTCTTTGTACATATTATGGAGTCAGCAATATAGTGGAACAAAGGGCGTGATGGAGCTCAAGATAAACACTCCTGTTAGTTGTTAGTTTAGAAAATTTATGGGCTTTCCCCTCCAGACCAGGAAGGCAAACAAAACAGAAACAAACATAACAGCAACCACATCATGACCCAAGGTGAAGTTTAAAACCCGTCCATAACGAAAGTAGCAATAAAACCTGGAATGCACCACAAAGGGACTTAAAACCCGGGTCAAATATGTTTTTAAAAAAGAGTCCTAGAGCAATTTTCAACAGAGAATGTTAAAAATGCAATGGATAAAGCTTTGACTGGAATCCCGGGTCAAAAGAAAAGTTTTGGCTTGGGGACTTAAAAGAGAGTTGAGTCAATGCCATGCAAACCTCAATGAGGAAGGGTGTTCAACAGGTGAGGGGCCATCACTGAAAAGGCCCTGTCTGTGATTGCCACCCTCTTCAAGTCTGGGCACAGAATGCATGTATTGAGATCTTGAACGGCGGGCTGGACTGTATGGGAGAATAGGCCCCAGGTCTTCAGTGGCAAATCAAAAGCCCTGCTGGGCAGGAGCACCGCCTGTCCCCACTGGCAGGGATGGAATTCTATCAGGAGCTGCTTTGCATATTAGGCCACACCCACCTAATTTAGCCAATCCCCAAGAGTTTACAAAAAGAGCCTTGTAAGCTCCGGAGGATTGGCTACATTAGGGGCCGTGTGGCCTAATATGCAAAGGAGCTCATGCTGGAATTCCACTCCTGCCCACAGGCTTTTATTGTAGCAGGACCTCCTTTGCATATTAGGCCACGCACCCCTGGTGTAGCCAATCCTCTTGGAGCTTACAGTAGGCCCTGTACTATGAGCCCTGTAAGCTCTTGGAGGATTGGCTACATCAGGGGGTGTGCGGCCTAATATGCAAAGCAGTTCCTGCTACAAAAAAAGCCTTGCCACACACACTTTCCAAAACTATTTGATGGGCACCGAGAAAGATAGCAGCGGGCACCATGGCACCCCCAGGCACCATGTTGGAGAAATCTGCCTAAAGGCAAATGCAGGGGTGTCAAACTCATGAGAGAAACTGGAAACTGGACTGGGGTCCCAGGCAAAGAGAGGCCTTTCCCCTCACCACCTCTTGCACGGTCCTTTTAAAACTGGAGATCGACCCTGGGATAGGGTTGCCAATCTCCAGGTGGGGGCAGGGGATCCCCTGGTTTGGAGACCCTGCCCCCGTTTCAGGGTCATCAGAAAGCGGGGGGAGAGGAGGGAAATATCTGCTGGGCTCTATGATTCCCATAGAAAGTAATGGAGAATTGATCTGCGGGTATCTGGAGCTCTGAGGGGCTGGTTTTTTGAGGTAGAGGCACCATATTTTCAGCATAGCGTCCAGTGCCTCTACCCAAAACACCCGCCAAGTTTCAAAACGATTGGACCAGGGGGTCCAATTCTATGAGCCCCAAAAGAAGGTGCCCCTATCCCTCATTATTTCCTATGGAAGGAAGGCATTTAAAAAGCGTGCAGTCCCTTTAAACATGATGGCCAGAACTCCCTTTGGAGTTCAATTATGCTTGTCACACCCTTGATCCTGGCTCTGCCCCCAAAGTCTCTTGGCTCCACCCCCAAAGTCCCCAGATATTTCTTGAATTGGACTTGGGAACCCTACCCGGGGACTTTCCACATGCAAAGCCGATGCTCCACCGCCGTGCCGAAAACAATCGCTGCCTTCCTCAGTCTGGAATTCAGCAACTTCCCTCAAACTTTTCATTTTTTTGAAAAAAAAAAACATAGAATGCAACTTTGCTTTGTTTTTAAAGACAATATCTGTTGCGTCCACCGATGACCTTTGAGATCTCTTTTGCAGCTTCTCTGCAATCAAGAGCAATTTCCGACTGGAGGAAATGGACTTGGCTTGCGCAACAATAGTGAGTGTATTCTAAAGAAAGAAGGGAAGAATGGAACCCAGGGCAGGACAAACAGTTGCTAGAAAGAGATTATGGACTAATTGTCAATTTCTTTGTTCACTGTCTGATTATCTAGGGTACAGACAATTGGACTGAAATGGATAGAATGGGTGCCCCACTTGGTACCAGGCAATTCCCTGTGTTAAGCAAGGGTGGAATTCTAGCAGGAGCTCCTTTGCATATTAGGCCCCACCCCCCCTGATGTAGCCAATCCTCCAAAAGCTTACAAAAAAGAGCCTTGTAAGCTCTTGGAGGATTGGCTACATCAGGGGTGTGTGGCCTAATAGGCAAAGGAACTCCTGCTAGCATTCCACCCTGGTGTTAAGTATAAGCAGATGTTCACGAAGCAGATCAGTACACATCAACAGAATTGATCAGGATTCTAGGGTTGCCCACCTCCAGGTGGGGCCTGGTGATCTCCTGCTTTTACAACTCACCTCCAGGCTATAGAGATCAGTTCTCCTGGAGGGTGGACTCTGTGGCATTGGGCTCTGCTGAGGTCCCTCCCCTTCCCAAACCTCGTCTCCTCCAGGCTCCACCCCCAAATCTCCAGGTATTTCCTAATCCAGAGCTGGCCATCCTAATTGCACCCTACTCTGGACCTCCATTCAAGGCCCAGTTTGTACAAAGGCCTTTGCTAGTAGACCAGAATCTGTGTTTGTACGTCACATGCTGTGTTATTTGCAGCCTAGAGCTCACCTGCCAGCCCACTGGAAACATCATTGACCAGGGAGCATCCCAATACCTTTGTATATTGAAAGTACTGATTGCATAAGAGGTTGCAGATGAAAGGTGCTATCAGTGTTCACCACGATCCTGAGCAGGGGTGGAATTCTAGCAGGAGCTCCTTTGCATATTAGGCCCCACCCCCTGATGTAGCCAATCCTCCAAGAGCTTACAAAAAAGAGCTTTGTAAGCTCTTGGAGGATTAGCTACATCAGGGGTGTGGCCTAATATGCAAAGGAGCTCCTGCTAGAATTCCATCCTGAGACTGACCAAGGAGTAGACTGGGGAGCCTAGGAGTGTGGTATTTGAGGATGGGAGGGACCAGCTGCCACCACAGCTCCCATGGCTCATCTCACTAGGGTTGCTAAGTCCCTCTGCCGCTGTAGTGGGGAACTCCTCCCAAAGGGCCCCAACATCGTGCAGTGTGCCCTGCATGATGACATCACCCAGAACAAGCCCAAAGGCAAGCAACCACAAAAAAGCTGCGCAGTCGGATACAGACGTTCCAAAACTCCATGCGAAGTCCACTTTGGGACTTCGCATGGACTTTTGGAACAACGTCTGTATCCTACTTGGACAAGGACTGACTTTATTAAGTCTTAATTGAGCCTTTGCAATATTGGAAGCGGAAGCTCTATGTATAGTGCTCCAATTGAAGGTGTTCAAGGAGTCAGCACATGTAATAAGTTTTAAGTTTTGTCATTATGTGTTGTTAATACTACGCACCTTTTCTGTGGCTGTTTGCCTTTGGGCTTGTTCTGGTGCTTTTGTGTACAACCTTCCTGTTATTTCTGTAATCACGCTGAGCACATCATGTCAGGGACGCTCTAGGATTTGCAGTAAAAATTCTATGGCACCATAGAGTTTTATCACAAATCCAAGAGCGTTTCTGGCGTGATGCTCTAGGATTTGCCATAAAAACTCTATGGTAATCGTAGAGTTTTACCACAAATCCTACAGTGTTCCCAGCTTGACATGCCTGGCACGATGACATCACTTCCAGGTGACGTCATTGTGCAGGGCATGTCGTACGACAACGGTGCCCTTTGGGGGCAGGGATTCCCCTGGTGGCCTGCTCTGTGCTGGTGGTCTGGGAACCCCCAGAGTGGGGGATTCCACGCCCCCGGAAGGAGCTCGCAGCCCTACATCTCACCCAGACTAGTCTTGGCCATCCCTGGAGCAGGCACGTCTTGTGCAGGCCGAGAACTGCCTTCCCCAGTCTGGGAATGGCTCACGCAGAGCGGGAGCTGCCTTCTCTGAGCTGGACCAGCTTTAGTAAATTTCCCAGCGGCTATTACGGCCAGTCTGCCTCGGCCCCTTTGGTTTGTTTGGGCTTCCTAGGTAGGGTTGCCAAGTCCAATTCAAAAAATACCTGGGGACTTTGGGGGTGGAGCCAGGAGACTTTGGGGGTGGATCCAGAAGCAAGGGTGTGACAGGCATAACTGAACTCCCAAGGGAGTTCTGGCCATCACATTTAAAGAGACTGTACACCTTTTAAATGCCTTCCCTCCTTTGGAAATAGTGAAAGATAGGGGCACCTTCTTTTGGGGCTCATAGAATTATATCCCCTGGTCCAATCCTTTTGAAACTTGGAGGGTGTTTTGAGGAGAGACACTGAATGCTATGCTGAAAGTTTGGTGCCTCTACCTCAAAAAACAGCCCCCCAGAGCCTCAGTTAACTGCAGATGAATTCTCCATTTTACCCTATGGGAATTGCTCTCCAAAGGGAATTATGGAGTGCCCAGCAGGCATTTCCCTCTCCCCCCTACTTTCTGATGACCCTGAAGTGGGTGGAGAGCCTCCAAACCGGGGGATCCTCTGCCCCCACCTGGGAATTGGCAACCCTGTTCCTAGTAGGGTTGCCAAGTCCAATTCAAGAAATATCTGGGGACTTTGGGGATGGAGCCAGGAGACATTCAGGGTGGAGCCAAGAGCAAGGCTGTGACAAGCATAATTGGACTCCAAAGGGAGTTCTGGGCTGGCCATCACATTTAAAGGAACGGCACACCTTTTCAATTCCTTCCGTCCATAGGAAATAATGGATAGGGGCACCTTCTTTTGGGGCTCATAGAATTGGACCCCCTGGTCCAATCTTTTTGAAACTTGGGGGGTATTTGGGGAAGAGGCACTGAATACTATACTGAAAATTCGGTGCCTCTACCTAAAACACACACACACACACACACACACTGAGTCCCCAGTACCTGCGGATCAATTCATTATTTCCTATGGGAATAAATCTCCATAGGAAATAATGGAGTGCCCAGCAGACATTTCCCTCCCCGCCCTGCTTTCTGATGACCCTGAAGTAGGCAGAGAGCCTCCAAACCGGGGGATCCCCTGCCCCCACCTAGGGATTGGCAACCCTGTTCCTAGGCCATCTTTGCTCTTTGGCTCAATCGCAAAAGACGACCGGGTGCCACCCTTCTGGAAAGAAACCATTTTTAAAAATTTCCGTACGCTCTGAAGGACTCGAGTGCTTCTAGAAACAACAGACGACGATTGCCCTGGGAAGGGAAGGACAGGTCCAGCCTGCTGAGAGCTGGCCGCAGTTCAAATATTTGAGCTCTGAGGATGCAGGCTTAATTAGCTTCAGGAAGTGCTATGCTGCGCGGGGGGGGGGGGGGGGGGGACCAGCCGACTGAGGCCTGCGCCGCAGAGCGCCCATCTGGAATGTGGAGCGGCTGGGGGCCAATTCTTCTCAGGAGGGGAAGACTGAGGTGAGGCCTTCCTTCCTGGAAGCAGTTGAGGTGCTCTTCCTGGCTTAGATGTAGCCCAGGTGGGGCCGCTCACCTGTCAGCCTGGCGGGAAATTTAGTCATGACAGTTTCGAAGCAAGCATTTTCTCCAGAGGAACTTATAGAAGATCTGCGGGTCAGCTGTAATTCCTAAAAATCTTAGAGTTGTCAATCCCCAGGTGGGAGCAAGGGATCCCCTGGTTTGGAGACCCTCCCCCACGGTTCAGGGTCATCAGAAACCGGGGGGGGGGATATCTGCTGGGCACTCCATTATACCCTATGGAGACTGGTCCCCATAGGTATAATGGAGATTTCATCCATGGGTATCTGGGGCTGGGAGGGGGCTGTTTTCAGAGGTAGAGGCACCAAACTTTCAGCATAGCATCTGGTGAATCTCTTTTTTAAAATCCTCACGTTTCAAAAAGATTGAAATTCTATGAGCCCCAAAAGAAGGTGCCCCCATTCTTCATTATTTCCAAAGGAAGGAAGGAAGGCATCTAAAAGGAATGTGATGGCCAGAACTCTCCTCAGAGCTCCGCTGCTCGCCCAACAACATGCGATTTGGATCCTTGCCCCTCTTGGCTGATTAAATCTTGCCAGAGGGAGCTTAGATGTCCTTTACGGGACATCATAAATAGATCCCTCGTAGAGGGGCACTTCCCAACGCCTTTGAAAGAGGCGTTGGTTCGCCCTCTCCTAAAAAAAAGTACAGCAGACCCGGCCGAATTGGCAAACTACCGTCCGGTGTCTAACTTACCATTTTTAGGTAAAATTATTGAGAGGGCAGTGGCGTTGCAGCTACAGAGGTTCCTAGATGACGCTTCCGTTCTTGACCCGTGCCAGTCTGGGTTCCGACCGGGCCATGGGACGGAGACAGTGCTGGTCGCCTTGGTAGATGACCTCCAGCGGCATCTGGATCGGGGCGGCGCCGCGGTACTGATGTTATTAGACCTGTCGGCGGCATTTGATACAGTCGACCACCAGTTGCTAAAGCGTCGCCTCGCCGACATAGGGGTTGGGGGGTTGGCCCTACAATGGCTTTCCTCCTTCCTCTCTGATCGGGGACAAAGGGTGGCCATTGGGGGTGAGCGATCCCAGAGGCGCACACTTGACTGTGGGGTGCCTCAGGGAGCAGTTCTCTCCCCAATGTTGTTCAACATCTATATGCGCCCCCTTGCCCAGATTGTCCGGAGGTTTGGGCTGGGTTGCCATCAATATGCGGATGACACCCAGCTCTATCTGCTAATGGATGGCCGGCCTGGCTCCGCCCCGGGGAACCTGGATCGGGCCTTACAGGCTGTGGCGACGTGGCTCAGATTGAGTGGATTGAAGTTGAATCCAGCGAAGACAGAGGTCCTTTGTGTGGGTCGTGGCGCTCGGGGAGGGGAAATAGCTCTCCCAACTTTCGATGGCGCACCATTGGAACCAGCGCGCCAGGTAAAAAGTTTGGGTGTTTTACTGGAGCCTTCATTATCAATGGAGGCCCAGATAGCAGCCACTGCCAAGTCAGCATTCTTCCATCTGAAGCGGGCAAGGCAGTTGGCCCCCTTCCTGGAGCGCCGGGACCTCGCAACAGTGATCCATGCAACGGTCACCTCAAGATTGGACTACTGTAATGCCCTCTACTTGGGGCTACCTCTGTGCCGGACTCGGAAGCTACAGCTGGTGCAGAACGCGTCGGCCAGGCTACTGTTAGGGCTCTCGAAATGGGAGCACATACGGCCGGGGCTGCGCGGACTGCACTGGCTACCAATTATCTACCGAGTCCAGTACAAAGTGTTGGTTATCACCTTTAAAGCCCTATATGGCCGAGGACCAGCCTACCTAAGGGACCGTCTCTCCCCATATGAACCCCAGAGGGCACTGAGGTCAGTGGGTAAAAACAAAATGACCATCCCTGGGCCGAGAGAGGTCAAACTCCAACATACTAGAGTACGGGCCTTTTCAGCGGCTGCACCGGCATTGTGGAACCAGCTTCCGGAGGAGGTGCGGGCCTTGCGGGACCTCGGCCAGTTCCGCAGGGCCTGCAAGACCGCCCTTTTTAGGCAAGCTTATAACGACACTGACTGCTGAGTTGCCTGGTGTAAGAACCGCCATCTATAAGACTACCTAAACTGGCAGAACCAGCGCCATAACAGCTCAATCGCTGCCAGATACACTCATATATATCTAGGCTAACGAAAATCATGTATTTTAACTTAACTGACTGGTTTTTATGCTTAATTTTAATTGTTAAATTTAAAGTTTTATCATTTATGTTAATGTCTAAGTTGTTGTTAGCCGCCCTGAGCCGCCTAGGCGGGGAGGGCGGGATAGAAATAAAAGTTATTATTATTATTATTATTCCATTATACTTGTCACAACCGTGCTCCTGTCTCCACCCTCAAAGTCACCTGGCTCCACCCCCAAACTCCCCAGATATTTCCTGAGTCGGACCTGGCAACCCTAAAAGATCTCCAGGCCATACCTGGAGGCAACATCAGGGCGAGACCTTGGCCTCCGGGCCCTATTTGTTGGCCTTCTATGGCAACTGGTTGGCCACTGTGTGAGGCAGGATGCTGGACTAGACGGGCCACTGGTCTGATCCAGCCGGGCTCCACCGGCGTTCTTATGACCCTGCCCTTCTGCAATACCTGTGTGCGATCATCCGTAACTGTCAGGCATTTTGCACACACTGGAAAGCCCCTGAAATCACCCTAAGCAGCTATTCGGATGCACTTTTCAATGTGGCCTCTTCTCCATTCTCCCTTCCTTCTTTGCCCAGCAACTATGAAACCAGGAACAGTGCTGAGCTGACAATTTCTAGACAGAATTAAACCTTGGGGGGGGGGGGGGGTGGTATCAACACACACAAAATATGTCTTCTGTCCCTTATGCTCACAGTGCCTAGCTTCTATAAACAACAACGGATGGAGTAGAACCAGGGTTTTTTTTCTAGCAGGAACTTCTTTGCATATTAGGCCACGCCCCCTGATTTAGCCAATCCTCCAAGAGCTTACAGGGCTCTTATTTCAGGGCCTACTGTAAGCTCTTGGAGGATTGGCTACATCAGGGGTGTGTGGCCTAAACACAAAGGAATTCCTGCTACCCCCCAAAAAAAGCTCTGAGTAGAACCAATTTTGAGTCCAGGGGGACCTTTCGGACCAACAATATGTGTTCTACTGCTGCAGACCAACACGGCTGCCCACCTGGATCTATTAACAATGGATGCATCCAGGGGTGGAATTCAAGCAGCAGTTCCTTTGCATATTAGGCCACACCCCCTGATGTAGCCAATCCTCCTGGAGCTTACAGCAGGCCCTGTACTAAGAGCCATGCGATCTCTCGGAGGATTGGCTACACCTGGGATGTGTGACCTAAGATGCAATTGTGTTATTACATTATTTCTTCAGTCCTATTATCTAATCTTTGCTAACCTTTGCATTGTGTCATTACATTATTTCTTCAGTCCTATCATCTAATCTTTGCTAACCTTCAGCATGGAATGTTTCCTTTCTTTTTTCATCTCCTGATCCAGAGAAGTCAGGAGATTGTACGCGGCAGGAGTTGACTGAGGGTGTGCATCGTTCACGGGCCGCACACGCCTGTTGCTTTCTTACTTCCTTTTCCCTCCCTTTGGGATTATCACTTCTGGCAATTGTTTGGAGGGCTTCTGCCGTCCACCACCAGAGAACGAGACCTTTCCCTTCGCACTTCATTCATACATCACAGTGACTGTGTTCCAGAGTCTTGGCAGGAAAAGTGTCAGGTCCAGGTCAAGGCTTTGGAAACTCAGTTGCTAGGAATGTCAATAAAACAACATCATTCAAGAACAGACTTGGGAATCTGGAGGAGGAGGAGGAAAAGAGGAGGAGGAAAAGAGGAGGGGGAAGAGATTGGATTTATACCCGGCAGTGGAATTCTAGCAGGAGCTCCTTTGCCTCTTTGGCCACACACCCCGATGTAGCCAAGCCTCCAAGAGCTTACAAGGCTCTTTTTTGTAAGCTCTTGGAGGATTGGCTACATCAGGTAGGTGTGGCCTAATATGCAGAGGAGCTCCTGCTAGAATTTCACCCCTGTTTATACCCCATCCTTCACTCAGAGCAGTTTATAATCTCCTTCCCTTCCTCTCCCCGCAACAGTCACCCTGTGACTCTGAGGTAGGTGGGGCTGAGAGGGCTGCTCTTGAGAGAACAGCTCTACAAGAACCGTGACTGACCCAAGGTCACACCAGCATCTGCTTGTGAAGCAGCAGGGAATCAAACCCGCTTCTCCCAGATTATTGCCTGTGATCTTAACCACGACACCATTCTGGCGTATCAGGCTGGGGTTAAAGCCAACTTTCTACATAGCTGTAGACTTGACTGCTAAACTGAAGGCCACAGGAAAAAGGGAAGCTTGGCTTTGCAACAAAAGGAACAGCCTTGAAGAATCGTTCCTGCAGAAATGACCTCTGTGCTCAGTAGCTCCAAGGGTGGAAGACTCTTCCAGAGGAATAGCTGGCTCAGTGCTTCCCTGAAACTACTGGCCAGTAACCCTGACCTGAATGGCTTAGGCTAAGCAGGACTGGCCCTGGTGAGTATTTGGATGGGAGACTTCTATGCAGGGCTTTTTGTGTAGCAGGAACTCCTTTGCATATTAGGCCATGCCCCCTGATGTAGCCAATCCTCCTGGAGCTTACAGGAGACCCTGTACGAAGAGCCCTGTAAGCTCTTGGAGGATTGGCTACCTCAGGGGTGTGCGGCCTAATATGCAAAGGAGTTCCTGCTACAAACAATAACCCTCCTCCTATGGAAGTCCTGGGTCGCTAACCAGAGCCAAGCAATAGCAAACTACCTCTGAACATCTCTTGTCCTGAAAACTCTCCTGGGGCACTGTACGTCCAGCTGTTACTTGGTTGAACTTTCTACCACACTAGCAGATGCAGTGATAATTTAAATGTTCACTTCCCTCCTGCCATAAAGCACTAATTCTTGTCTGGCTTTTCTACTACTGTTCTACTTAATTCTCCCACTCTATTTTCTATATTGGGCTGGCCAAACTATGGCCTGGGAACCACATGTGGCACTTTCACACATATTGTGTGGCTCTCGAAGCCCCCACTGCCCTGTTGGCTGGCTTGGAGAAGGCATCTCTCTCTTTAAATCACTTCTCCAAGCCAGCCAGCAGCTTGGGGAATGCATTTAAAATTAAAGTTGCTTTCTTTCCATCTCTCCCCCCATCTATTTTCCTTCCTCCCTCCCTTCTTATCACTTCTGGCAATTGTTTGGAGGGCTTATGCCATCCACCACCAGAGAACGAGACCTTTCCCTTTGCACTTGAGAGCCAATTTGGTGTAGTGATTAAGTGCACGGACTCTTATCTGGGAGAACCAGGTTTGATTCCTCACTCCTCCACTTGCACCTGCTGGAATGGCCTTGGGTCAGCCAGAGCTTTCACAGGAGTTGTCCTTGAAGGAGCAGATGCTGTGAGAACCCTCTCAGCCCCACCTACTTCACAGGGTGTTTGTTGTGTGGCGGGAGGGGGGGAGGTAGAGGAGATTGTGACCCCTCTGAGTTCCTGAGATTCAGAGTATAGTAATAGGTAAAGGTAGTCCCCTGTGTAAGCACCAGTCGTTTTCGACTCTGGGGTGATGTAGCTTTCACGATGTTTTCATGGCAGACTTTTTTACGGGGTGGTTTGCCATTGCCTTCCCCAGTCAGCTACACTTTCCCCCCAGCAAGCCGGGGACTCATTTTACCGACCTTGGAAGGATGGAAGGCTGAGTCAACCTCGAGCCCGCTACCTGAACCAGCTTCTGCTGGGATCGAACTCAGGTCGTGAGCAGAGGGCTCTGACTGCAGTACTGCAGCTTCACCACTCTGCACCACGGGGCTCTTTCTCAGAGCATATCATCATCATCTTCTTCTTCCTCCTCCTCCCTCCCTCCCTTCCTGGAAACCACCAAAGAAGCCCAGGGTTGTTATGCAGAGGCAGGCAAGGGCAAACCACCTCTGTTCATCTCTTGTCCTGTCCTGGATGGTCTAGGGTAGCCCAGCCTCATCAGAATTTGTAAGCTAAGCAGGGTTTCTTCTAGTTAGTACATGGATGGGAGACCGCTTGGAAGTCCAGGGGCAGTCCAGAGAGCCAGCCAATGGCAAAGCACCTCTGAACACCTCTTGCCTTGAAAACCTTACCAAGTCCCCACAAATCAGCGGCAACTCTACGGCACTTCCCTCCACTATCAGAATGTTTGAAAACGGCCATTTTAGTTGTTTGTTCTAGAGATGTCATGGCAACAAGCAAGTTGGAAAGTCCATCAGATAAACACCGTTTTTTGTTCTGTTTGAGGGATTAATTTGTTTGGGCCCAATGGTTATCCCGCAGCTTTGCTTCTCTTTTCCTCATTCCTTCTCTGGGTCTTGTTCATGTTTTTGACAAGGAGTGCCTTTTTGTTTGTTTTGGTTCCCTTTCAGCATAATGGGGAAGCAGTCTTAAGTGCTTCCATAATGTGGATCACCACAGATAAGAAAGCCCTGTGCTTCCGTGTTGTTGGATTATGTATCTGTTCTGTATGTCCTTTGCAATGTTCTAAAGTTCCAGTCATTATAGGGTTAACATTGTGCTTGATTCCCTATTGTCTGCATGACCTAGGAAGAAGACACTGACTGCTGTCAATCAAGATCTAGAAGTGAGAAAACCTGTTTTGTCTGCTTGGTCAGTTAGTCAGGTGACTTCCTCTGTTCAGGCAGAGAGTTCAAGAGAGTTGCCAAGTCCAATTAAAGAAAAATCTGGGGACTTTGGGGGTGGAGCCAGGAGACTTTGGGGGTGGAGCCAGGAGACATTGGGGGTGGAGCCAGGAACAAGGGTGTGACAAACATAATTGAACTCCAAGGGAGTTCTGGCCATCACATTTAAAGGGACAGCACACCTTTTTAAATGCCTTTCTTCCATAGGAAATAATGAAGGATAGGGGCACCATCTTTTGGGGCTCATAGAATTGGACCCTCTGGTCCAATCGTTTTGAAACTTGGGGGTATTTTGGGGAGAGGCACTAGATGCTATACTAAAAATTTGGTGCTTCTACCTCAAAAAATAGCACCCCCAGAGCCCCCAATACCCACGGATCAATTCCCTATTATTCCCTATGGGAATCGTTCTCCATAGGGAATAATAGAGTGCTCAGTAGACATTTCCCTCCCCCCCACGCTTTCTAAAGCGGGGGGAGGGCCTCCAAACCAGGGAATCCCCTGCCCCCTCCCTCTCTCACACACACAAATACTTACTAGATCTTCTTCCTGCAGAACTTTACTTGCTGTGAAATAGGCTTCCCAACCCTCCTGCCCTGGCGGGGGACCCCCGAATTTTCAGCCTCCTCCTCCGCTCTTAAAAAATCTGGGGGCGGGGGGAGAGAGAACATACCTGTAGGCAACATGTTGTTTTACAGCTTGGGATCCGTTTTTAAAATGTGTCCCTTTAAGGCTGCACAGGAAACAGGATGGCCCCTCCCTTTCTTTTCCTGTGCAGCTTGCTTTCGTTTTCACAGCGAGCAAATTCTGCTGGAAGAAGACCAAGTACGGTAAGTATTTGTGTGTGTGTGTTTGTGAGAGAAAGGGAGGGGGCAGGGAGGGGGGATTCCCTGGTATGGAGGCCCCCCCCTTTAGAAAGCGTGGGGGGGGGAGGGAAATGTCTACTAGGCACTCTATTATTCCCTATGGAGAACAATTCCCATAGAGAATAATAGGGAATTGATCTGTGGGTATTGGGGGCTCTGGGGGGGCTATTTTTTGAGGTAGAGGCACCAGATTTTTAATATCGCAGCTAGTGCCTCTCTCCAAAATACCCCCCAAGTTTCAAAAATATTGGACAAGAGGGTCCAATTCTATGAGCCCCAAAATATGGTGCCCCTATCCTTAATTATTTCCTATGGAAGAAAGGCATTTAAAAAGGCGTGCTGTCCCTTTAAATGTGATGGCCAGAACTCCCTTGGAGTTCAGTTATGCTTGTCACATCCTTGTTCCTGGCTCCACCCCCAAAGTCTCCTGGCTTTGCCCCCAAAGTCCCCAGATTTTTCTTTAATTGGATTTGGCAACCCTACTGTGAAAACGAAAGCAAAAGAAAGGGAAGGGCCATTCTCCATGGAAACTTTTACTGACCCTTTCCAATGAAGCCCTTCCTGTTTCCTGTTTCCTGTTTTCTGTGCAGCCTTAAAGGCACACATTTTACAAACGGATCAGTTTGCAGGTTTCTAAACCTGCAGGAGCTCTACAACTACATGATGACTGTGGGGGTGGGGCTTCCCCCACTGGCCAGCTGGCTGGGGGTGGGGAGAAGCCTGTAAAAATGGGGGGTCCCCGGCTGGGACCTGGGGATTGGGAAGCCTACCCGCATGTTCCTTTCTCTCACTGGCCCAGAGTGAGTGGCACCAAAATTTGTGCCGTTTCTCCCCCCCTCCTCTCCCCCACTTCCGGATTTTTGGAGAGCGGGGGAGGAGGCTGCAAATTCGGGGATCCCCCGCCAGGGCGGGGGGGTTGGGAAGCCTAGTTCAAGAAGAAGGAGGAAGTGGTCTTCCATTAAGCACATGATCTTCTAGCGTAAGCATGTAGTTCTATCATGTTTGTTATTATCGCCTCCCAGTACCCTTTCCCTGTAGAAATAAATGTTTTTGCTTCTTCATGTTAAATGCCTCTCAATGATCATTTGATGCAGTGATCCATGGCACTGTTTGAGATAGAGAAATAGAATTCCAAACAGAATTCCCTAACACGTGTCATGTAATATCATTCACTCACTTCAAGACCAGGAACTGTTTCTGCTTCGGTAAGAAACACTCCTGCCCTGATCTTGATAGCCCGGCCTACTGCGATCTCAACAGATCGTAGAAGCCAAGCAGAGTCAACTCTGCTTATTACTTTGGATGGGAGACCACCAAGAAGGTCCAGGGTGTTAGAAGAACAGACTGACGATGTTTCTTGCTCAGTCCCTCAAGGCTACAAACACCATAGAGCAGGGATGTCGAACATGTGGCCCAGGGGCCAAATCAGGCCCCTGTAGGGCTCCTATCAGGCCCTTGAGCAACTGGCTGTCATCTGCTTCCTTCTCCCTCTCTCTTGCTTCCTTCTGTATAACAGCTTGCTTTGCAAGGCTTGCTCAATCGCACAGGAGCTACAGAGCAAGGCCTCTGTTTTTCCATTGGCTGAGCCTTGGGGAGGAAGGGAGGAAGGCAGAGCTTATTTTTTCAGGCTCTCTCAGTCGCACAGCAGAACTACGGAGCCAAGTCTCTCTTACTTCTATTGGCTGAGGAAAGAGCCAGAGCTTCCATGGGAGAAAGACAAAGAAAGCACTTTTAAGACCAACGAGTCCTAACGTTTTAAGCATGTTTTAAGGTGTTTTTTTTTTAAAAAAAAGATCTTTAATTGTGTTTGTTTGTGTTCTTTATAAAGTTTACATCTCTGCTATCTAAGCTTAAATAGGTACACACACAGCCCGGCCTGACATGGCCTGGCCCAACAAGGTCTCATTTATATCAGATCCAGCCCTCATGAGTTTGACACCCTGCCATAGAGCAAGCTAGATAGCTAGGTTCATAGTCTCCTTCCTGTTTGGTTCTGCTTTCACTCACCCTCCCTAACCAATAGAACGTAACTCAAGGGACGCCCTTCCTCTTTGTTCTCCTCCTCTTTCTCCTTCTTCCCTGCATGCATCAGGAGGAACAGCATGGTGCTTCGTCTCCTGATCTGAACTTAGTAGATGGCCTACTATAATCCAAAGCCATCCAGTTAAACAGTTTAGTCACTCTTTCTGTCCACTGCAATGATATGTTATGTTTCTTTCAATAAACCCTCCAGTGTTGGTTTCTTAACTTAAAGCAAAGGCTCTCTGTGCAGTTTGTGAGAGAGTGTGGTAACCATTAGACTAGACCATGCTGCTGCGCTGAAGCTCAGAAAGAGCACTGTGCTAAGTGAAGGTGTCTGACCAGTCCAGCCATCCTAAACCAGACCCAACACAGGGTTGCTGCGCAAAAGCAGGCAATGGCAAACCGCCCCTGAATGTCTCATGCCTTGAAAACCCTATGGTTTTTATCTGACTTGATGGCAGCTGTGACTTTCCAGTGGCAAGCAAGTCCGTTAGCAACCAAGGGCTCTTCAACTACTATAAGTAGTAAGCAGTCTGACCGGCCATTAGAGCTGCCCTGTGTGAGGCAAAGAACCCTTTTTGTCCCTATTGAAAAGGACAATTGTTTGTTGATATATAACAGGCAGGGGTGGAATTCCAGCAGGAGCTCCTTTGCCTATTAGGCCACCCCCCCCTCCCCCGGATGTAGCCAATCCTTCAAGAGCTTACAAAAGAGAGCCTTGTAAGCTCTTGGAGGATTGGCTACATCAGGGGTGTGTGGCCTAATAGGCAAAGGAGCTCCTGCTAGAATTCCACCCCTGATAACAGGGGTGGCCAAACCTGCTTAACGCAAGAGCCAACAGGGAGTAAACGTCAGATATTTGAGAGAAGGAAGGAAGGGAGGGCTTGGAGGGAAGCAGCCCCCTGCAGCTGTATTCTACTTCCTGCCTCACCCCCAGGAGCAAAACAAACACACAGCATCATCGTTCTGTCTGCTGTGTTATCAAACTGTTCGCCAGGAAATGAAGTGAGGTAGATGACTCAAAACAGATCACGAAGAAGTTCTTAGTCATGACCAGAAAGAAACCCAAAAGCTGTCTAGCTACTTATAGGAAATATTTTTGTGTGTAGAACAAAACTCCCCACTGACCATATTAATCATTGCCAACATTGTTTATTTATGAAGTAGTAGCATAGTAGTTGGAATGCCAGGTTAGGATCTAAAGGCACCCGAATTCAAATCCTGATGGCGCCACAGTGTTTGATAGCTGCACTTATGTCAGTCTAACCTACCTCATGGGCAGGGGTGGAATTCTAGCAGGAGCTCCTTTGCATATGAGGCCACATCCCACTGATGTAGCCAAGAGCTTACAAAAAGGAGCCTTGTAAGCCCTTGGAGGATTGGCTACATCAGGAGGTGTGGCCTAATATGCAAAGGAGCTCCTGCTAGAATTCCACTCCTGCTCATGGCGTTCTGGTAAGATGCAATTTGTGCCATCCTGAGGTCCTTAGAAGAAAGGTGGGATAACAATGTACATAGCGTAGCGACTAAAGTGTCAGACGAGGATCTTGGGAAACCCATGTTTGAATCCTCGTTCTATCTTGGACGCTATAGAAGTTAAACAACTACTGTGATGAAAAACAAAGAATATAATAACCAATTAAAAAAAACTCTCATATATTTTAATGCACGGCATTTTAAAATTTACAAACTTCATAACATCATTCATATATTTCATATTGTAAATTAGGCATGCTTCATGTTGTTAAAGAGGTCCAATATTAACATATCCATATTGCAAAAAAGGTCAATGAGCACCCGGATATAGGCCCATTTCATCAATAGACTTCCTCAGGAGTAAAGTCTTCCTATGTTTTTTCAGGAGTAACAGCCATTAGTACTGACCCATGCTCATGATTCTTCTTATTACATCTTTACTCTCAATCTGGAATAAACCAAGATAATGACAGAACAAGATAGCACACAGCTGAATGGAACCAAAAATTCAAAAGTAAATATTTCAGTGAAAAACTTACCACTACAAAGTACTTAAGTGTGTACATTTTTCATATAGGAGCCACAGCCAGTTCAAACTGATACATTCAACCAGATGCTACGAGCCTTCTGGAGTTTGCTGGCCTAAAGATTCCTTGAATATAATAGGCACGCTGTTCTTTAGATGGTCATATGCTCTTATTTTCTTAATGATTAATATTTTTTAAAAAAAATTTAATGTTGAGCAGACCCTTCTTTTTGCAGCAATTTGCTCAACACACTCAAGTAGGAATTCAAAGAATTAAGTGGCAGTTGCTATGCACAGGACTGAAATTTAAAAGCCAGTACTCATAATACCATGCAGCTGTGTGTTACATGTAACATTCTTAAAGGTATAACATTCACTTAATAGTATAATAAATTAACAACAATTTCATCTGGGCTGGAACCCCCTAACCAACTGGAACACTCACAACAAGGTTACAAGTGTGTTATGTATATGAATTTATACCTAATTGCATTATTATAAATCTATTTCATGTAAATTCCCCAACAGAGGCAATGTAACAGGAAAAAAGGGGAGAGCACAGTAAATGGGATGGGCAATAGAAGTTAAACAACTACTGTGATGATAGACAAAGAATATAATAACCAATTAAAAAAAACTCTCATATATTTTAATGCAACCTATATGAAAAATGTACACACTTAAGTACTTTGTAGTGGTAAGTTTTTCACTGAAATATTTACTTTTGAATTTTTGGTTCCATTCAGCTGTGTGCTATCTTGCTCTATCATTATCTTGGTTTATTCCAGATAGAGAGTAAAGAGGTAATAAGAAGAATCATAAACATGGGTCATTACTAATGGCTGTTACTCCTGAAAAAACATAGGAAGACTTTACTCCTGAGGAAGTCTATTGATGAAAGGGGCCTATATCCGGGTGCTCATTGACCTTTTTTGCAATATGGATATGTTAATATTGGACCTCTTTAACAACATGAAGCATGCCTAATTTACAATATGAAACATGACTTTTTTGCAATATTGGACCTCTGTTGGAATATGAAGTAAGCCTCATTTACAATATGAAATACATGAATGACGTTATGAAGTTTGTAAATTTTAAAATGTTGTGCATTAAAATATAGGAGAGTTTTTTTTAATTGGTTATTATATTCTTTGTTTAACTTCCATTGCCCATCCCATTTACTGTGTTCTCCCCTTTTTTCCTGTTACGCTATCTTGGAAGCCGGCTGGGTGACCTTGGCCACGTCACGCCCTCTTGGCCAGACCTATCTCACAGGCTTGTTATGAGGAAATGATGGAGGAGAGAACACTGGAAGCCACTTTGGGTCTCCATTTGGGAGAAAGATGGCGTATAAATAAAGCAAATTAATATAAATTAATAAATATTGTTGAGAATCCAGATGTGAGAACTGTTTCCTTTTCACCAGGCCTCGTTTTGGGCAGGAGCTCACAGGAGCGGAGCTCCAGAACCTCTAGATTTTATGGTGCTCTTTCTTTCTTACCTCCCCTCCAATACTTGCTTCTGGGCTCCATTGTTCGACCCCCCCCGTGAGAATTTAACTCTAAGATTTGACAAACTTTCTGATATTTTTCCCCACAAAAAAGGGGGAAATAACCAAAAGATCCAAAGCAGACAGATGGAAATCTTCCTCATGCCGCTGGGGCCACATCGGAGAAAGTCCTGCAAAAAGTATGATGGGAGTAAGGTTTTATTGTGACAATTCTAATTCAAGAAGCATTTGAAGGTAGATGCTGAGCTGATATAATCTAGTACACCTTCTGGTGATATCAGGGGTGTGGCTTATTCAAATCAGTTATGCAAATGAGCTGTGCTAATAAGCTCTGGCACTTCTTTTTCTACAAAATGACCACTGCTTTTAACACTTTACTTTTTGCGAATTGATGTGGATTGGAATGTAGCACCATCACTGGGCTGGCTTCAGAGGTAAACCTGATAAAAAAAAAATTTAAAAGACAAACCCTTCAGAAACCAAATTGTAAAAAGTGTTTCCATGGATTCATGTCAAAAAGAGCATGGGATTATATCCAAGGTGCTGTAAATGGAGCTTTGCTCACACAGTGAGAGTGGGGAATCTGCAAAAGTTACACACACACCTCCAAGTCTTTCTTCGGATCCGATCCAATCCAAAACACACAGGATCAAAAGTTAATTCATCTCTAGTTTGTGCATGTGTGTGTTCTCAACATCACCCTCACACCTCTACTTTGACTGAAGGGTGACATGATAGAGGTTTACAAGATTATGCATGCGATAAAGTAGAGAAAAGTATTTTCTCCCTTTTTCATAATACTTGTGGACATTCCATGAAATTGCTGAGCAGTCGGGTTAGAACTGATAGAAGGAAGTACTTCTTCACCCAAAGGGTGATTAACACATGGAATTCACTGCCAGAGGAGGTGGTGGAGGCTGCAAGCACAGCCAGCTTCAAGAAGGGATTGGAGAAACACATGGAGCAGAGGTCCATCAGTGACTATTAGCCACAGCTTATTGTTGGAACTCTCTGTCTGGGGCAAGTGATGCTCTGTATTCTGGGTGCTTGAGGGGGCACAGTGGGAGGGCTTCTAGTGTCCTGGCCCCACTGGTGGACCTCCTGATGGCACTTGCGTTTTTTGGCCACTGTGTGACACACAGTATTGGACTGGATAGGCCATTGGCCTGATCCAACATGGCTTCTCTTATGTTCTTACTTGTGTGTGGGAAATCCCTTTAACAAAACGCTGGCCGTTTCTCTCCTCCATGGACCTGAATCTCCAAGACTAGTAATTATAGCCATCTTAAATCACTATCTCCCCTGCCCCTCCATTTGTTTTCTCTTTGCTTGTCTGTGCAATGGAAAATGCATTTTGGTGTGTGTTTCTACCCTTTTATTATATTTCAACGGGGGTCGTTTTGTAGAAAAATAGGCGGTGGAGCTCAGCCAGGGATTGTTATGCAGCTGCACCTACTATTCAGTGGACAAGGTGGGAAGGAGGTGGAATTCTCAGAAAGGTTCAGGAGCTGTGCTCCTGTGAGCTCCCACTGAATCTGTGGCTTGTATTTCAGTAAAAGCACTACAAGTTGCACACCTGGCTGGTTTATTATGGAGAGCCAGTTTGGTGTAGTGGTTAAGTGTGCGGACTCTTATCTGGGAGAATCGGGTTTGATTCCCCACTCCTCCACTTGCACCTGCTAGCATGGCCTTGGGTCAGCCATAGCTCTGGCAGAGGTTGTCCTTGAAAGGGCAGCTGCTGTGAGAGCCCTCTCCAGCCCCACCCACCTCACAGGGTGTCTGTTGTGGGGGAGGAAGGTAAAGGAGATTGTGAGCCGCTCTGAGACTCTTCGGAGTGGAGGGCGGGATATAAATCCAATATCTTCATCTACCTCACAGGGTGTCTGTTGTGGGGGAGGAAGGTAAAGGAGATTGTGAGCCGCTCTGAGACTCTTCGGAGTGGAGGGCGGGATGTAAATCCAATATCTTCATCTACCTCACAGGGTGTCTGTTGTGGGGGAGGAAGGGAAAGGAGATTGTGAGCCGCTCTGAGACTCTTCGGAGTGGAGGGCGGGATGTAAATCCAATATCTTCATCTACCTCACAGGGTGTCTGTTGTGGGGGAGGAAGATAAAGGAGATTGTGAGCCGCTCTGAGACTCTTCGGAGTGGAGGGCGGGATGTAAATCCAATATCTTCATCTACCTCACAGGGTGTCTGTTGTGGGGGAGGAAGGGAAAGGAGATTGTGAGCCGCTCTGAGACTCTTCGGAGTGGAGGGCGGGATATAAATCCAATATCTTCTTCTTCTTATTATTATTATTATTATGAGAGTTCTTATGGGGGAACAATCCTGGTATACATTGGTGGAGAGTCCCCCCCACCCCGCCCCTCGCTTGTCTTCTTTAAGCTTATTTCCCCAACTAATTATCAGATTACCAATTTGGATAACTGTGCCATCAAATCGCTTCCAATGTATGGCTACCATATGAATTAATGACCTCCCAAGACGTCCTACCATCAGGGCCGGCCCTGGACTGTTGGGCACTCTAGGCAAGGCTAGCTTCTGGTACCCACCCCCGCACTGATAACATCACCGAGTCACATGAGAGGTGCCCAATTTGGCACCCTCGGAGACCTGGCGCCCTAGGCAGTCACCTAGTTTGTCTAATTTGCCCTGCCTGCCATTAACAGCCTTTCCCGGGTGATCAGGATGAAAACCCACCCACCCCGGCCTGCTCCTCGCCAGCTGGAAGACTGAACGATGCAGCCACGGAAGTTCCACACAGCAAGCTCTGAAGTCCTGCCGACCGAGACGCAGCAGCTGGGACCTGCAGAATAAGTTGGCAACTCGTCAGCCCCTGTTAATAATTCACAGGGAAAGCTTGGCCAAACAGAAGCTCTTTGTTCATTTTCCCAAATGCCTATTTCTGACTAGTGACCTTATTAGGAGACATGATGCAGCTGGTGCCGGCGGACACCACAGGTGGCTACGGGGAGGGATGAACTGCAAGGTGATCCAGGGGTCCTTTGCTTTGCCATAGAACAGGGGAGGCCAAACTGTGGCTTGGGTGCCACATGTGGCTCTTTCACACTTATTGTGTGGCTCTCAAAGCCCCCACCATACTATAGGCAGACTTGGAAAAAGGCGTTTATCTCTTTAAATCACTTCTCCAAGCCAAGCCAGCTAGCAGCTTGGAAAATGCATTTAAAGTTAAAGTTGCTTTCTTTCCACCTCTCCCCATCTATTTTCCTTCCTTCCTTCCAGTTTGAGCCAGTTTGGTGTAGGACGGGTTCTAGCTGGAGAACCAATTTTGATTCCCCACTCCTCCACTTGCAGCTGCTGGAATGGCCTTGGGTCAGCCATAGCTCTCACAGGAGTTGTCCTTGAAATGGCAGCTGCTGGGAGAGCCCTCTCCAGCCCCACCTACCTCCAAGGGTGTCTGCTGTGAGGGAAGAAGATAAAGGAGATTGTAAGCCATTCTGAAACTCTGATTCAGAGAGAAGGGCAGGGTATAAATCTACGGTCTCCTTCCTTCCTTCCTTCCTTCCTTCCTTCCTTCCTTCCTTCCTTCCTTCCTTCCTTCCTTCCTTCCTTCCTTCCTTCCTTCCTTCCTTCCTTCCTTCCGTTATGTATTGAACTGGAATATGTAGTTCCTACCTGGCTCATTGGAGACAGGAGAGCAGAGCTTGGGGACTTAAGAACAATGGACAGTAGGATCCAAACGCCTACTGCCCTAAACCAATCACAGGCCCTCTGCCTGTTTGAATGACCCAATGGCACATTAGCACGGAAACCAGAGTTGTATATAGGTTGGGCCTGCAGACCCCTTCTTCAGTCTTGTTGGTGCAGCCAGTTACGATGCTGCTCCTAGAGCTGTTATCACTTTTGCTCTGTCTCTTCGATGCATTGAACCCACTATATTATTCCTTCCTTCCTTCCTTCCTTCCTTCCTTCCTTCCTTCCTTCCTTCCTTCCTTCCTTCCTTCCTTCCTTCCTTCCTTCCTTCCTTCCTTCCTTCCTTCCTTCCTTCCTTCCTTCCTTTCAACGTGGCTCTCACACCTCTGACGTTCATGTCATGTGACTCTCAGACATCTGATGTTTATTCTACGTGGCTCTTACATTAAGCAAGTTTGGCCACCCCTGCTCTAGAACACCCATGGAACAGCCGGAGCCTTGTTTACTGAAGCGCTCCCTGTCCTGGCATTCAGCCACTGACATCCTGATGGGATACAGGAAAGGGTGGAGGGGGTCAGGAGGTGGTCTCTCTCCGTCGATTTATGCGACGCTCTTGAAAACTCGCCTTCATTCTTTCCAAAGGCTATTTGGCCGTCATGCCAGGAACTGCACTTCACACAGAATAATCCAGCCGATTTGAGGATGCCGCAGAGGATCTGAGGAGAAGTCGGGAAACCAGAAAGTGCGCCGGAGTTGGTGTCTGTTGGATGGAACTCCCCACCGTTCACAGGAAAGAAGAATTCAGAGCCGTTCATTGCATCTAGACGAGATCAGAGTCGGCTCAACCTTCAGGTAAGGACTCCTTGAGAGACAGCAGAGAGGTTTTGACAGCAAATTAGCTCAAAGCCACTTAAGCGTATGATTTTAAGCAGGCCAGTCCTGTGCCTCTACTGAATGCAAAAACCTCTTAGAGTCTATTGGCAATGCCTTATGCACAAAATGCATTGAAGTGCTTGAAATGCCACACTTTCATAGTTGCACACAGCGTTTCATAGTTAGCCGCAGTGTATTGTTGGAAATCTCTGTCCGGGGCAGTGATGCTCTGTATTCTTGGTGCTTGGTGGGGGTGGGGGGGCAACAGTGGGTGGGCTTCTAGTGTCCTGGCCCCACTGATGGACCTCCTGATGGCACCTGGCTTTTTGGTCACTGTGTGACACCTGGAGTATTGTGTTCAGTTTTGGGCACCACATTTTAAGAAGGATGTAGACAAGCTGGAACGGGTCCAGAGGAGGGCGACGAAGATGGTGAGGGGTCTGGAGACCAAGTCCTGTGAGGAAAGGTTGAAGGAGCTGGGCATGTTTAGCCCGGAGATGAGGCAGCTGAGAGGTGATATGTTCACCATCTTCAAGTACTTGAAGGGCTATCATATAGAGGATGGTGTGGAATTGTTTTCTGTGGCCCCAGAAGGTAGGACCAGAACCAATGGGTTGAAATTAAATCAAAAGAGTTTCCAGCTCAACATTAGGAAGAACTACCTGACTGTTAGAGCAATTCTTCTGTGGAACAGGCTTCCTCGGGAGGTGGTGGGCTCTCCTTCCTTTGAGGTTTTTCAACAGAGCCTACATGGCCATCTGACAGTAATTAAGATCCTGTGAATATGGGGTAGCATTTGTGGGTTTCCTGTATTGTGCAGGAGGGGGTTGGACTAGATGACCGTGGAGGTCCATTCCAACTCTATGATTCTATGATTCTGTGACACAGAGTGTTCGGATGGATGGGGCATTGGCCTGATCCAGCATGGCTTCTCTTAGCACAAATGCAAAGCAATAATTGTGGTTTCAAAGGTGTATAATTTTTAGTGTACTAAGGTTGCCTTAAAAAAAAATGCAAGTAGATGATAACTGCCTTGTGGTGTTTTCCTAGGCTGTGCAGCAAGTGATTTCCAATCTGTTGATTTCACACATTGAGCTTTAGATGGGAGGAAAAGAGACGGGCATGACAAAATTCCAGAGCGGCTTGGAGCTGCACTTGAAATCCTTGGCTCTGGGCAGGAGCGTGAAACTGATCTCCAAACGTGAACCTGATCTCTTGAGGACTGGTGCCTTGAAGGCAATGTTTCCTGCATTGGGGGGAAGTGGACCCATTTTGGGTAAAAAATCTTGCGAGCAAGTTAACTTTGCAGGAGGAGAAGTGACTTCAGAAAAGGAAAGCTTGTAGGTGGGGTTATGTTGTGTTAATACAAATCATGCCATAATGGGTTTTTTTGCTTCCAGTTTTCCTAATACTGGGTCTGATGGTCATCTCCAAAATCAGGTTCCAGGTCCCCTGGCCACCAGTGGGGGATGAGGAGACTCTGACCAATTTTGCACTAGACCTTTAATCCTGGTTTATCCCTGTCCCCAAGCTGACGTTCTACACTAAAATCGTAGAATTTTAGAATCACAGAATTGGTTTCTTTGATTCTAGTGTACAATGTCAGTTTGGGGACAGAGATAAACCAGGATTAAAAGTCTAGTGCGAAACTGGTCAGGGTTGTCACATCCAGGTTGGGAAACTCCTAGAGATTTGGAAATGGAGTCTGGGGAGCACAGAGACCTCAGTGGAGTACGATGCCACAGAGTCCACTCTCCAAAGCATCCATTTTCTCCCAAGAATCGATCTCCATAGTCTACAGATAAACTGTAATTCTGGGAGATCCTCAGATCTCACCTGGAGGCTAGAATCCCCATGTCTTCAAGAATCCTAATGGCTTTGAGAGGGGACTGGATAAATATATGGAGCAGAGGTTCATCAGTGGCTATTAGTCACAAGGTATAGATGGAACTCTCTGTCTGGGGCACGTGATGCTCTGGTGCTTGGGGGGGGCAGCAGTGGAAGGGCTTCCAGTGTCCTGGCCCCGCTGGTGAACCTCCTGACAGCACCTGGGGTTTCTGGACAATGTGTGACACAGAGTGGTGGACTGGATGGGCCATTGGCCTCATCCAACACGGCTTCTCTTATGTTCTTATGTGACACAGAGTGTTGGACTGGATGGGCCATAGGCCTGATTCAACATGGCTTCTCTTATGTTCTTATAATGAGCTTGTGCAGGACTTTTTTTGGTAGCAGGAACTCCTTTGCATAATAGGCCACACAGCCCAATGTAGCCAATCCTGGAGCTTACAGACAGCCCTGTACGAAGAGCCCTTTAAGCTCCTGGAGGACTGGTTACATCAGAGGTGTGTGGCCTAATATACAAAGGAGTTCCTGCTACAAAAAAAGCCTTGAGCTTGGGAATATCCTAAACACTGAATCCATGTGTTATAATTTCTAGTAAAAGCCATTCTTTAAGTTCTTTTTTGCAATTTTATTAAGAACAGGGTTTTTTATTTTTGTGGAAAAAGCCCAGCAGGAACTTATTTGCATTTTAGGCCACACACCCTGACATCACCATTGTTTAACACAGGGCTTTTTTGTAGAAAAAGGCCAGCAGGAACTCATTGGCATATTAGGCCACACCCCCTGACACCAAACCAGCCAGAACTGCGTTACTATGTGTTCCTGCTAAAAAAAAAAGAGCCCTGATTAAGAACATAAGAGAAGCCATGTTGGATCAGGCCAATGGCCCCTCCAGTTCAACACTCTGTGTCACAAAAGAACATATGAGAAGCCATGCTGGATCAGGCCAATGGTCCATCCAGTCCAACACTCGGTGTCACATAAGAGAAGCCCTGTTGGATCAGGCCAATGGTCCATCCAGTCCAACACTCGGTGTCACATAAGAATATAAGAGAAGCCCTGTTGGATCAGGCCAATGGTCCATCCAGTCCAACACTCGGTGTCACATAAGAATATAAGAGAAGCCCTGTTGGATCAGGCCAATGGCCCATCCAGTCCAACACTCTGTGTCACATAAGAACATAAGAGAAGCCATGTTGGATCAGGCCAATGGCCCATCCAGTCCAACACTCTGTGTCACACAGTGGCCAAAAAGTATTATTTAATATTTGCTCCTTCTGAGTTAGCACAAAAGGTGGTGGGGTCAGCACTTAGCCGATTTCATAGATTTTAAATGCACGGCTTTTTTTTTTTTTCCCTTTCCCCTCTCCCCTTTGCCCTCAGACATATCCCTGGGGGGACCAAACCGTTGCCAAGAGCTGTTGGAATTACATCTGACATCACTTTGCATGCAATAGCATTCTTTAGTTCCCAGCACTTGGCTTGCTGGATCAAGAACCATGTCTTAATGATCATTTAATTGAAAAAAGGGGCCTGGGAACCAGCAGTGAGGGACCCAACACCGAATTCTGTTTTTATATTGTGGGGTTTTTTTCTCTTTTCTTTCTTGTTGTTGTCAAGTTGCAGTTGCCCTACCCAACTTCATTGGGTTTTCAAGGCAAGCTTCGAGAGGGGATAGGATAAGCATAGGGAGCAGAGGTCCCTCAGTGGCTATTAGCCACAGCGTATTGTTGGAACTCTCTGTCTGGAGCAGCGATGCTCTGTATTCTGGGTGCTTGGGGGTGGGCACAGTGGGAGGGCTTCTAGCCCCACTGATGGATCTCCTGATGGCACCTGGTTTTTTTGACCACTGTGTGACACAGAGTGTTGGACTGGATGGGCCATTGGCCTGATCCAACATGGCTTCTCTTATGTGACACAAAGTGTTGGACTGGATGGGCCAGTGGCCTGATTCAACATGGCTTCTCTTATGTTCCAGAGATGAACAAAGGTAGTTTGCAGTTTTCTCTCTTTGCGTAGCAGCCCTGGTATTCCTTGGTGGACAGGGCTTTTTTTTGTAGCAGGAACTCCTTTGCATATTAGGCCCCAGATGGTTCCAGAGCAAACTAATTTATGCAGGAGCTCACAATTTTAATGCCAGTGGCTCACAAAGTAGAATTTGTGCTCACAAGACTCCACTGCGAGCATTATGATTGTGCGAGTGATAGTGGAACCATATAATTGTGTAACCTGTATTTTCTAATAAAACGTATTGAACTTTAGCAACCAATTTCTTCATCGTTGGGACTCTTGGGAATTCCCACTCCCATAAACATAGGTCGTTGACCCTGCTCTGGCCATTCGCCTATTAAATTTAATTCCCCAATTTGATCTCGGAGGCAATTTGGCTAACACCACAGCTTAGAGAGATCATTGCCCGGAGGTTGACAGCCTTACCAGTGATTTTGCCTATTTATTTCCTAAGGAATTTCCTAAAGGAATTTATAATAGTCTGGGTTTGGACAGCTGCCACACCCAAACATTTCCACCTTCCCACTTTGGCTGGCTTCCCTTTTTTCCAGAAAGCAAAAGCCTCTTGAAATATCCGCTCTACATTCAGATGATAAAACAGGAGACCAGTCGGACCTTAGAGAACCTTTGGTGAGTTTCAGAGGTACCTTCATCAGACGTCTGCAGGGAATATCCTTTAACAGGAGAGTTGCCAATCCTGGGGGGAGGGGGGGCAAAAAATTCTGGTTTTTAGTAAGAGATTTACCTGGGTGTGACCAATTCTCTAAAATAGGCTATAGAAGAACTAGGAATTTATCAGATTTTTTTATTCGTTCCGATTTTAACAAAACATCTGTTGTTCATGGGACTGGAGGACATCATAAATGCTCAGCTTGTTCCGCCTGCTCTTTATTTCTTGATCTAAAGTTTTTTTTAAACATCCTACTACAGGTTTCCAGGTTTCTTTGCATGACACTACCACCTGTTCTACTAAAGCTTGCATTTATATCATTTTGTGTCCTTGTTTAAAAATTTACTGTGGCAGTACAAGGCGTGCTGTTAGAACACGCGTCTTGGAACATAAGTCTCGCGTTAAAAATTTCATTTCTGAGGCTCCTCTCACTGAGCATTTTCGCCAACTTGCTCATGACTCTAATGATTTGAGGTTTTTTGTCTTGGAAAAATTTCCTTTACGACTTCAAGGTAAAGTAGATCCTCAAAAATGGTTACTCAGGCGGGAAATGAGGTGGATCGTTAAATTGAATTCTTTGACACCTAATGGTTTGAATAATGACTGGGATCTCTCTTGTTTTTTATGATTATTCAATTTCTACTTGCAAATGAAAATAATTGTACAGTGGATATCTGTGGTTTTGTGTCTGTACTTTTAAAGAACTTGACATGTACTGTAATTTTAAGAATGTAAGTAATACTTGACACCTGTTCATATATACTGTTTGAGGTGTGGCCGTGTGGTAGCCTCTTTCTTCTGCAGAAAATGTATCCAGCGTTTGCTGTCTATGAATTTTTAAGGATTAGTGAAGGTCTGTATATACTTTAACTAGTCGTGTAACATATTTGTGAGTCTCAATTTGTTGTTTATACCTTTTACTATTATTATTTCTTCTATGCAGCTTGTTAAAGCCTCTGGTGAAACAGGGTTATATGTGCTTCCCTGTCGCTCAAATGCGTTCTGCTGCTTTTGCGAAATAGCGATTTATCGCTTCTGTCTAATATTTGCTGCTGCCAAAATTGCAAAGTTGCGCTGTGTCACCTTAGTGGAATAATGCTGTATGACTAATTCAACGGGAAAGAACACTCTTGGAATTCCCGCTCACGGCTTTTCAATAAAGTTTCCCCGGACATTCACTTTATTTATGAACTTTGCACCTGAAAGATAAGATTGTGTCTTGGGGGAATGTGTTTGTTGTGATTTTGAACTTTGTATTTCTATAAGTGTGTTTCTAATCAATATATTATTGCGCAAGTTTTCCAGAGTTGTCGGTTGTTTGTGGATGCTTTTGTGCTTTACCCCTGCTTTACTTTTCCACGTTGATCTTTTGGTTGCTCAATCCCCAGGTGGGGGCAGGGGATCCCCCAGTTTAGAGGGCCTCCCCCTGGTTCAGGGTCATCAAAAAGTGAGGGGGAGGGAAATGTCTGCTGGGCACTCCATTATACCCTATGGAGACTGATTCCCATAGGGTATAATGGAGAATTGATTTGTGAGTATCTGGGGCTCGGGGGGGTGTTTTTTGAGGCAGAGCACCAAATATTCAGCATAGCATCCTGTGCCTCTCCTTAAAATACCCTCCAAGTTTCAAAAAGATTGGATCAAGGGGTCCAGTTCTGTGAGCCCCCAAAGAAGCTGCCCCTATCCTTCATTATTTCCAGTGGAGGGAAGGCATTTAAAAGGTGTGCAGTTAAGAAACCGCAGAAATGGACTTTCTCTCAATAAAATTAAAAGAGGGGAATGTACAAGAATGTAAGAAGACTTGGCGATTTCTCTATGACTGGTTAAAAACAACATGAAAATTAAAAAGTGTAACTGAATCGCAAATGTATGTGTGGAAATAGGATAGAAGAAACAGTGATTTTAAAACAGAATGGATAAATATTAGGTATGATGAAAATAGATGGGAGAGAGATTGATATGTAATTATTGAAGAAGTAACTGGATAATAGGATGCATGAAGGGATAGGGTGGAAACTGAGGGAAAAGGACAGTAAGAAAGTAAGAATATGGATTAAGAAAGAGAATGGAATGCAATGCAATTGAAATTGACATATTCTCATTACCTCCAGTTGATTTGTTATTTGCAGTTCCCTTTTCCTTGTTTGTTCAATTATGTCTTTTTTGGGAGGGGGTTGCGTGTGTTGTTATAAATAGATTTAAAATTTTGATGGAGGAAAAAAAAATAGTTGTGCAGTCTCTTTAAATGTGATAGCCAGAACTCCCTTTGGAGTTCAATTCGGCTTGTCACACCTTTGCTCCAGGCTCCACCCCCAAAGTTTCCTGGCTCCACCCCCAAAGTCCCCAGATATTTCCTGAGTCGGACTTGGCAACCCTAATTGACAGATGCATTCATATTAACAACAAAAAGGCAGGAGAGGCTGGTTTAAAAACCAATCAAAAACAAAAGAGGAATCAATTCATTGAGAGCTGGTGAGGACCACTTTCAGCTATTGAATAAAGTCAGAGACCACGGGGACTTTTAAGAACAACAATGTTTTATTGAAGCTAGGGGTCATTTTGTAGAAAAATAGGTGGTGGCGCTCATTAGCATAACTCATTAGCATATGCTGCCCCCCCCAGCCAAAAACAACCCAATGTAAGAAAGGAGAGCTCCAGGCGAGCGAGGTTGGCTAGAGATTTGGCCAGCCCAAGCAGGCCTCGCTTGTCTGGGGTCTCCTTAGCTACCCCCCAGTCAAAAGGCCAGTAAGCCACTCGCCACCCAAAATCACATAAAAGTGGATAAAGGGTGGCGCAGGCTTCTCCAGGGGTTAATGAGGGCTGCTGAGGGTGTGGCAAAGCCCCTGATGGCTGGCTGGCTGCCCGCTCTCCTAATCCAGGGCTTGTTATACAGCTGCGCCTACTATTCAATGGTCAAGGTAGGTGGGGAAAAGGAGGGGGAACCCTCACAAAGGTTCAGGAGCTGTGCTCCTGTGAGCTCCTGCTGAATCTGAGGCCTGATTCAAGGTATGTACTTTTGTGTGCAGACACACTTCTTCAGATATCATGAAATGGAAGAAAACCACTCAAACTAAGAGACAGAGGCTGAGCAGCAAGTTAGCATATCACACAAAGATATTTTGAGACAAAGCAGCAGCCCCCCCCTTTTTAAACTGGAACGCACAGGAACGCAGTTCCGGCTGGCTTGGTGCCAGGGGGTGTGGCCCAATATGCAAATGAGTTCCTGCTGGGCTTTTCCTACAAAAAAGCCCTGCAAAACAGGAATAAAAGTTAAGTGTACAGGGTCAACAGCTGTCGCCTCTGTCTTTAAGTTTGAATAGTCGTCTTCCATTTCATTATATTTGAAGACGTATGTGGGTATGTACATGAAAAAGCTCATACCTTGAATAAAACTTGGTTGGTCTTAAAGCTGCTGCTGGACTCAAACGTACTTCTATTGCTTCAGACCAGGGATGGAATATTAGTAGGAGCTCCGTTGCCTATTAGGCCACACCCCCCCTGATGTAGCCAATCCTCCAAGAGCTTACAAAAAAGATCCTTGTAAGATCTTGGAGGATTGGCTACATCGGGGTGTGTGTGGCCTAATATGAAAAGGAGCTCCTGCTAGAATCCCACCCCTGCTTCAGACCAACATGGCTGCCCACTTGGATCCAACTCTCAGCCATTAGGCAAAGTCAGAATCTTGTACAACCTAATCTAGGAGACAGCGGGCTGGAAGAAAATAAGTAGATCCCGTGCAGTTAGAGAGGTATGGAGGAAAGTGCTGCTGACTTACAGCGACCCTGTAAGGTTTTTAAGGCAAGAGATGGACAGAGGCGATTGGCCATTGCCTGCCTCTGTGTAGCAGCCCTGGACTTCCTTGGTGGTCTCCCATCCAGGAGTGGGATTCTAGCAGGAGCTCCTTTGCATATTAGGCCACACACACACACACCCGATGTAGCCAATCCTCCAAGAGTTTACAAGGCTCTTTTTTGCAAGCTCTTGGAGGAATGGCTACATCAAGGGGGTGTGGCTTAATATGCAAAGGAGCTCCTGCTAGAATTCCACCTCTGCTCCCATCCAAGGACTAACCAGGGCTGACCCTGCTTAGCTTCTGAGATCTGATGAGAACAGACTAATCTGGTCCATTCACATCAGGGCTGCAGAGGTACAGCCAAATCAGTTATTCAGAAACCAACTATCTGGGCAGATTTTGGAATACTCATTTGTAATACTGTGTACAATTCTGGTCACCGCACCTCAAAAAAGATATTATAGTATTAGAAAAAGTGCAGAAAAAGGGCAACTAGAATGATTCAAGGGTTGGAACACTTTCCCTATGAAGAAAGGTTAAAACGCTTGGGGCTCTTTAGCTTGGAGAAACGTCGACTGCGGGGTGACATGATAGAGGTTTACAAGATGATGCATGGGATGGAGAAAGCAGAGAAAGAAGTCCTTTTCTCCCTTTCTCACAATACAAGAACTCGTGGGCATTCGATTAAATCGCTGAGCAGTCGGGTTAGAACAGATAGAAGGAAGTACTTCTTCACCCAAAGGGTGATTAATGCATGGAATTCACTGCCACATGAGGTGGTGGCGGCTACAAGCATAGCCAGCTTCAAGAGGGTATTGAATAAACATCTGGAGCACAGGTCCATCAGTGACTATTAGCCACAGCTTATCGTTGGAACTCTCTGTCTGCGGCAAGTGATACTCTGTTTTCTTGATGTTTGAGGGGGGCACAGTGGGAGGGCTTCTGGCGTCCTGGCCCCACTGGTGGACCTCCTGATGGCACCTGGGTTTTTTGGCCACTGTGCGACACAGATTGTTGGACTGGATGGGCCATTGGCCTGATCCTACATGGCTTCTCTTATGTTCTGATGTATTTCCCACGGTATCTTTAAAAAGCTGTTTACCATTTTTTTTTCTTTTAACATCTCTCATACGAGCTTACGAGAGCCCTTCTCTAATGTCTGAATAAGAGGCGTGAGAAATTCTTCAAAGCGAACTGCATTTCCTCTGATTGTTGCAGCACAAAGGGGAAAAGGCTGAAGTTCTGCTCCGGTTCCTGTCTTTTTAACCCATTCCTATTTATCGAAAAGACAGGCCCACGGATGTCTGCTGGGGACGGGGGCATTCCAACACAAAACCCCCACCTTTGCCTGGGAAGAATGAGGGATTGTAATGCACATGGAAGTGGAGAAGCTCATTTAAACAACACGTCTAGGTCTCCATGTCAACATCAAATTTGCTTGGCTTCATCTTCCTTGCTGCTTCCACATTAGGGTTGCCAATCCCCAGTTGGGGGCAGGGGATCCCCAGTTTGGAGGTCCTCCCCCTGCTTCAGGGTCATCAGAAAGCGGGGGGGGGGGGAGGGAAATGTCTGCTGGGCACTCCATTATTCCCTTTGAAGAGCAATTCCCATAGGGTAAAATGGAGAATTGATCTGCAGGTATCTGGGGCTCTGGAGGCCTGTTTTTTGAGATGGAGGCACCATTTTTTCAGCATAGCACCCTCCAAGTTTCAAAAAGATTGGACCAGGGGATCCAATTATATGAGCCCCTATCCATTATTTCCAAAGAAGGGAAGGCATTTAAAAGGAGTATGTTTCCCTTTAAATGTGGTGGCCAGAACTCCCTTTGGAGTTCAATTATGCTTGTCACAACCTTGCTCCTGGCTCCACCCCCAAACTCTCTTGGCTCCACCCCCAACGTCCCCAGATGTTTCTTGAATTGGATTTGGCAACCTTACTTGGGAGTTATGTTTGTGCTTTCCTGTCCATTGCATCAGAGAGACTGAAGGGACTAACGGACCATTAATCTTGCTCCCTATCCCAAGACAGTTTGCTCTTCTGTACCGTCAATACATTGTCCAGCTTACAATGCTCCTGTCAAAATGATGTCTCTGTGTGATGCGTATCTTTCCTGCCATTTAATTATAAACTGAAGAAAGGAACTGATGGATGGATCCTTGGGGTTGGATCTGCCTAAGGATACGCAGGAGGAAAAATTAGGCAGTTGACCCTTCAAATATAACACTTTCCACTGTATACCCATGTGTCCATAAAACCCTTGTGAAAAGTGCTTTCGAAAATGGTTCCAGATCCTTCAAACTCATAGGCACAAGAGACATACTAGGATAGTAGACATGCAAGAGACATACTAGGATGAACACCAGCCCTATCTGGTTGCCATGGGTGGAATTCTAGCAGGAGCTCCTTTGCATATTAGGCCACACACCCCTGATGTAGCCATTCCTCCAGGAGCTTACAAGGCTCTTTTTTGTAAGCTCTTGGAGTATTAGCTACAGGGGTGGAATTCTAGCAGGAGCTCCTTTGCATAAGAACATAAGAGAGCCATGTTGGATCAGGCCAATGGCCCATCCAGTCCAACACTCTGTGTCACACAGTGGCCAAAAATTTTATAAAGCTGTCTATGCTTGTAGCCGTCACCACCTCCTGTGGCAGTGAATTCCACATGTTAATCACCCTTTGGGTGAAGAAGTACTTCCTTTTATCCGTTTTAACATGACTGCTCAGCAATTTCATTGAATGCCTACGAGTTCTTGTATTGTGAGAAAGGGAGAAAAGTACGTACTTCTTTCTCTACTTTCTCCATCCCATGCATTATTTTGTAAACCTCTATCATGTCACCCCGCAGTTGACGTTTCTCCAAGCTAAAGAGCCCCAAGCGTTTTAACTTTTCTTCATAGGGAAAGCGTTCCAAACCTTTAATCATTCTAGTTGCCCTTTTCTGCACTTTTCCCAATGCTATAATATTCTTTTTGAGGTGCGGTGACCAGAATTGCACACAGTATTCCAAATGAGACCACACCATCGATTTATACAGGGGCATTATGATACTGGATGATTTGTTTTCAATTCTCTTCCTAATAATTCCCAGCATGGCGTTGACCTTTTTTATTGCAATCGCACACTGTCTTGACATTTTCAGTGAGTTATCTACCACGACCCCAAGATCTCTCTCTTGGTCAGTCTCTGCCAGTTCACACCCCATCAACTTGTATTTGTAGCTGGGATTCTTGGCCCCAATGTGCATTACTTTGCACTTGGCCACACTGAACCTCATCTGCCGCGTTGATGCCCACTCACCCAGCCTCAACAGATCCCTTTGGAGTGCCTCACAATCCTCTCTGGTTCTCACCACCCTGAATGATTTAGTATCATCCGCAAACTTGGCCACTTCACTGCTCACTCCCAACTCCAGATCATTAATGAACAAGTTAAAGAGCATGGGACCCAGTACCGAGCCCTGCGGCACCCCACTGCTTACCATCCTCCACTGCGAAGACTGTGCATTTATACTCACTTTCTGATTCCTATTAATTAGCCAGTTTTTGATCCACAAGAGGACCTGTCCTTTTACTCCATGACTCTCGAGCTTTCTAAGGAGCCTTTGATGAGGAACTTTATCAAAAGCTTTCTGGAAGTCAAGGTAAACAACATCTATTGGGTCTCCTTTGTCCGCATGTTTGTTCATCCCCTCAAAGAAATGTAACAGGTTAGTGAGGCAAGATCTTCCCTTGCAGAACCCATGCTGAGTCTTCCTCAATAACCCGTATTCACCAATGTGCCTACTCATTCTGTCCTTGATAATGCTTTCTACCAACTTTCCCGGTATTGAAGTCAGACTGACTGGTCTGTAATTTCCCAGATCTACTCTAGAACCCTTTTTAAAGATGGGGGTGACATTTGCTACCTTCCAGTCCTCAGGAACGGAGGCAGATAGCAATGAAAGATTACATATTTTTGTCAGAAGATCCACAAGTTCAACTTTGAGTTCTTTCAGAACTCTTGGATGTATGCCATCCGGACCTGGTGACTTATTAGTTTTTAATTCGTCTATCAGTTTTTAGGACCTCCTCTCTTAGGCCACGTACCCCTGATGTAGCCAATCCTCCAACAGCTTACAAAAAATGCCTTGTAAGCATTTAGAGGATTGGGTGCATCAGGGGTGTGTGGCCTAATATGCAAAGGAGCTCCTGCTAGAATTCCACCCCTGACTGGTACCATTTCCATGTAGGGTTGCCAACATCTGGAGATCTTCCATAATAAGAACTGACCTCCAGGCAACAGAGATTGTTTCTCTGGAGAAAATGGCTGCTTTGTAGGGTGGACTCTTGAACATGATGCTCAGCAGAGGTCCTTCCTCTTCCCAAACCTTACTTCCCCCAGGCTTTATGCCAGAAATCCTCATGAATTTCTCACCCCCGAGTTGAGAACTCTACAGCCAGCCTGTCAAGCCACAGTGGAGACTCAGGTAGGGTTGTCAACCTCCAGATGGGTCCTGGAGATCTCCCAGAATTACAGAAGACACCGATGTCACCCTGGCAAAAAAGACCACTTTGAAGAGCGGACTGTATGGCTTGGAACCCCGTTGAGGTTCCAAATGCCACCCTTGCATTTAGGGCTCCACCCCCTAAATCTCCAGGAATTTCCCAACCAGAGTTGGAAACCCTAAAAGACCCCCTCTCCCTCCTTTGAAGGAAAAATCTCCAGTCCAAACACTCTGAGTTGCTTGGAAGTCGAGATCATCAAAGTATCTTCTCTGCTCTGATCTGCTCCCCCTTGTTTGAAGGCCAAAGTCAACATGATGGAGGTTTCCCCCGTGACCTTTTCAAAAATGAAAACTTGCCCTGGGAAACTGTGCTTTAAACTCTGCTGTCTAAAATTCTCCCCTCCTCCACCAATCTGTTTAAACAATTCTTGCGGAGTTTTAAAGGAATCCAGATTTTTGTATGCCCTTGGGACGTGCTTAGACAAGGCAGCGTTTCCTCTGATTGTGGAAATGCCGGGCAAATCTGAAACACGGACTCCCTGCTGCAGCTCAACGCTAGCGTTCCAAAAAAATAAATAAAAATAAATCTCAATTTAAAAAATCTATGCCATGAAATCCCGGTGTGCCTATATTTTATCATACCACTGAATATCGTTCCAACCAATAGTCAGCAGGGGACTGGTAAAGTGTGGAGTGGACACAGTTTGGTAAATTGGGATCTGGGCTGCGTCACGAGCCTGCTTTAGATAGGTCCAGGTGGGCAGCCGTGTTGGGCTGAAGCAGTAGAACCAAGCAAGAGTCAAGTTGCACCTTGAAGATCAACAAAGTTTTATTCAAAATGTAAGCTTTCGTGTTCTAGAAGCACACTTCATCAGACAAAAGCAGGCCTCAGATTCAGAAGGGAGCTCACAGGAGCACAGCTCCTGAACCTTTCTGAGAGTTCCACCTCCTCCTTCCCACCTTGTCCATTGAATAGTAGGTGGAGCTGCATAACAATCCCTGGATGAGCTCCACCATCTATTTTTCTGCAAAACGACCCCTGGACAAAAGTATGGAATGGCAAGCAGTCCTTGAGGTGAGGCACGAGGGTCTTGATAAACAAAAGGGAGACCTCTGCAATTTCTCCTTTTTTTGCTCTCCAAACTTTCAAAAGCTATGAAAGGACTTCAGTCTTTCCACGGAGACACCTGATTAGAAACGATGGCTTCTAACCAGGGCAATAACAGATTCAAGATGGTCACTGCGTCAACTCATCTCCTTAGAGAGAAGCCACTCAATCAAAGCCAGGTTGACTGGCGAGGATGAGATCTGTTCAGATGTGCAAAGGTCCATGGATCCATGAAGCAGAGGACATGAATGTGGAAAGTGGCCCAAACATTCCATACTTTTGTCTGATGAAGTGTGCTTCTAGCACACGAAAGCTTACATTCTGAATAAAACTTTGTTGGTCTTAAAGGTGCAACTTGACTCTTGCCTTGTTCAGCCTGCTTTAGGACAACTTGTTGGTTACCACTTGCTTGCTGTCAGTGTCCAAATAATGCAGGTGATGAAATAAAAAATCCAGTTGTCCTAAAACTTCATACATATTTCTGCGACAACACGCATCCCAGGTTCAAAAGCACATTTTGATATGAAAATCTTCTTCTGGTCGCAGTTAATATAGGAACCAATTTTTGATTTCATTGCCTGCATTATTCAGACATTGACAACAATGAACAGAACTAAGGAACACTAAGAAATTAAAGACTTCACCCACATCTTCATTAAGTCCTATTTGAAGAGGCTATAATTCTTTGTGACTGTTGAGAGACTTTGTGGGAAAAATTTCAAGAATGTTCAGTGTTCCAGTTTGGTGTAGTGGATAAGTGCACGGATTCTTATCTGGAAGAACTGGGTTTGATTCCTCACTCCTCCCACTTGCACCTGCTGGAATGGCCTTGGGTCAGCCATAGTTCTGGCAGAGGTTGTCCTTGAAAGGGCAGCTGCTGGGAGAGCCCTCTCAGCCCCACCCACCTCACAGGGTGTCTGTTGTGGGGGAAGAAGATAAAGGAGATTGTAAGCCTCTCTGAGTCGCTGATTCAGAGAGAAAGGTGAGGTATAAATCTGTAATTCTTCTTCTTCTTCCTTAGTTCTGTTTTTTGTTTAATTTCACTAAAAACGCATATTTACACGCTTGCTGTGAAAGTTTTATTGTTTCTGGTGGTTATCTTATATTGCTTGTCCCAGTTGTATTTACTAATGACAACAAGGAAGCTGCAACGAACAAGTTGTACTAAAGCAGGCTGGGGACTGTGTTATCATCAAATGGAAACAGGCAGGGCTTCTTTTTTTTTTGTAGAAGGAGCTTCTTTACATATTAGGCTACACTGCCCTGATGTAGCCAATCCTCCAAGAGTTTACAGGGCTCTTCATACAAATGTGAAACAAGGGCATTAGTACAACCTGGTCGCAACCATTGGACCGCTGGCTGCTTCATAAAGCTTGGACTATAGCGACATCATCCTTCTTCGCTTCACCGTCGGATTTTCTAGCAAGAGACAGTATTGGATTGCTTAAAAGATGGACTTGATTTCTGGTGTTTTTTGAGATGTTCCGATTATATAAGAGACCGCATTGATTCTACTTTAATCGTCACTTTATATGATATAAGCTTTTGTTAAATTGTTGTGGTTGTCCGTTATTGTTTGAGGCTGGTAATCATGGAAGCCTTGCGCTTTACCTTTCCTACCACCTGGGGATTAGCAGCCCTAGTCAATGCTATCTGCTCAGACCAGCCTCAGCTCTCCAGGGTCTCAGGCAGAGGTCTCACGAGGTTTGCCAATCCCCAGGTCCCAGCGGGGGTTCTTCCGCTTTCCCAGGCTCCTTCCCTCCCCCAGTCAGCTGGCCGGCAGGGGGAAGTCCTGCACCCAGAGGACCATGTGCCTTTGCACCTCCGGAGGCTTCGGAATCCGATTGAAAGGCTTCCTCTTGGAATGGTGTGTCTGTGTTACTTTGAAGAAGTTAACAGCAATTCGTGAGTAGAGAGGCCAATCCCTCGCTTCAGAGTCGCCAGAAACGGGGGGGGGGCAGGGGGAGGAGGGAAACGTCTGCTGAGCACTTCATTATTCCCTATGTGGAGATCGATTCTCACAGGGTATAATGGGGAATTGATCTGGAGGTTTTGGGGGCTCTGGGGGAGCTGTTTTTTGAGGTAGAGGCACCAAATTTTCAGTATAGTATCTAGTGCCTCTCCCCAAAGTACCCCCAAAGTTTCTAAACAATTGGACCAGGGGGGTCCAATTCTATGAGCCCCAAAAGAAGGTACCCCTATCCTTAATTATTTCCTATGGAAGGAAGACATTTAAAAAGGTGTGCTGTCCTTTTAAATGTGATGGCCAGAATTCCCTTGGAGTTCAATTATGCTTGCCACACCCTTGTTCCTGGCTCTTCCCCCAATGTCTCCTGGCTCCACCCCCAAAATCCCCAGATATTTCTTGAATTGGACTTGGCAACCCTAGGTCTCACATACATCACCTGCTCCCTAATTCTTTTAACTGGAGGTGCCAGGGATCGAACCTGGGACCTTCTGCGTGCCCAGCAGAGGCTCTTCCACTGAGCCGCAGCCCCTCCACATCAGACGTGCAGTGTGTCATTTCTTCACCCCTGAACAAAGGCCTGCGTTTTGTTTTGTTTTCACAAAAGAGCTGGCTTTCATTACATGTCAGGCCCGGGGTATTATTTTGTCCTCAGAGCCAGCAGTTGCTAGGTGGAGAGGCATTCGCGTTTCATCCAGGAAGCGGCTTCAGCACCACCGCTGCGTCCGATGAATGCCCAGCTCCCTCCACCTGCGTGAACCACTCAGGCACCTTCCTGCCAAGCCAGCCAAGGCCTGGCGGCCATCTTGTCTTCTCAGCAACTTTGCCGACAATAACAGGAAAACAGGATTTAAAAGGTTAACAAGCTGTTATGAGCAGGAAGCGGCCGCTCATTAGGCTTTCGAGGACTTCGAGGCTCTGCCAAAGATCCGGAACAGGCTGTCCAAGAGCCCCCATCTCCCGCCACAACACACCACTGTGTAGGGTTGCCAAGTCCAATTCAAGAAATATCTGGGGACTTTGGGGGTGGAGCCCAGAGACTTTGGGGGTGGAGCCAGGAGACTTTGAGGGTGGAGCCAGGAGACTTTGGGGGTGGAGCCAGGAGCAATGGTGTGACAAGCACAATTAAACTCCAAAGGGAATCCTGGCCCTCACATTTAAAGAGACTGCACACCTTTTAAATGCCTTCCCTCCACTGGAAATAATGGATAGGAGCACCATTTTTGGCAGGATAATAGAATTGAACCCCCTGGTCCAACCCTTTTGAAACTTGGAGAGTATTTTGGGGAGAGGCATTAGATGCTATGCTGCAAATTTGGTGCCTCTACCTAAAAAAAACAGCCCTGCCACTGTGGCAATATGCCAGAGTCCTTCAGGTGTGGTGTTCTGAGACAGGAACTGTGGGGAAAAGAGTATCATAGTAGATTTCCCAGCCCCTGCGTTAGCATAGGACTGCCAATCTCCAGTTGGGGCCAGAGGATCCCCTGGTTTGGAGGCCTTCCCCCCACTTCAGGGTCATCCGAAGGGGAGGGAGGAAAATGTCTGCTGGGCACTCCATTATTTCCTATGGCAGGGGTGGCCAAACTGTGCCTTGAGAGCCACATGTGGCTCTTTCACACATATTGTGTAGCTCTTGAGGCCCCCCCCCATTGGCTTGCTTCCCTCTTTAAATCACTTCTCCAAGCCAAGTCAGCCAGAGAATGCATATAAAGTTAAAGCTGCTTTCTTTCCAGCTCTCCCTCCCTCTTCCCATTTATAATCCTTCCTTCCTTCCTTCCTTCCTTCCTTCCTTCCTTCCTTCCTTCCTTCCTTCCTTCCTTCCTTCCTTCCTTCCTTCCTTCCTTCCTTCCTTCCTTCCTTCCTCTGTCTGTCTGTCTTGCGGCTGACATTCATGTCTTACAGCTCTCGAACATCTCAGTTATTCCTATAGGGCACAATAGAGAATCAGTTCTTGGGTATCTGGGGCTCTGGGAGAGCTGTTTTTTGATGTAAAGGCACCCAATTTTCAGCATTGCACTTGGTGCCTCTCCTCTAAACACCCTCCAAGTTTCAAAAGGATTGGACCAGGGGGTTTAATTCTATGAGCCCTAAAAGGTGTCCCTATCCTTCATTATTTCCAATGGAGGGAAGGCATTTAAAAGGTGTGCGGTCTCTTTAAATGTGAGGGGCAGAACTCCCTTTGGAGTTCAATATTGCTTGTCGTAACCTTGGTCCTGGCTCCACCCCCAGTGTCTCCTGGCTCCACCCCCAGTGTCTCCTGGCTCCACCCCCAGTGTCTCCTGGCTCCACCCCCAGTGTCTCCTGGCTCCACCCCCAGTGTCTCCTGGCTCCAACTCCAAAGTCACCAGATATTTCTTGAACTGGACCTGGCAACCCTCGGTTAGCAGGTCCCCTTGGGGGGGGGGGAGTAGGATAGGATTGCCAGATCCAGGTTGTGATACTCCTGGAGATTCGGGAATTGATCCTGGGGGAGACAAGGACCTCAATGGGGAACAATGCCATGGAGGGAAAGTCCACCCTCCAAAGCAGCCATTTTCTCCAGGGGAACTGATCTTCTGTAGTCTGGAGATGAGCTGAAATCCCAGGGGGTCTCCAGTCCAGTGTTTCCCATAGTTGGGTGTTCTGGCGAGAAGTTGCTTGCTTCCTTCTTAACTCGCAGGGTCTCTGATTCAGCCTGTTGCCTTGTCCCAATATGGTTAGCTAAGCAAATCGTGCCAAACAAGCAACTGAGCGTTCTCTCTCTTGACCCTTGAGAGCAACGCAACCCGGGTTGCCAATCTACAGGTGGGGCCTGGAGATCTTTCAGTATTACAAGTGGTCTCCAGCCTACAGAGATCAGTTTTCTTGGTGAAAATGGCTGCGTTGGAGGGTGGACTGCATGACATTATACCCCTCTGAAGTTGGGAGTGTTGCCAACTTCCAGGAGTTGGGCACCTTGTAGGTGTTCCTTCAAATATGCTGGCTGTTTGGCCTAACACTTAAGAGAAATTGCTAAGAAGATTGTTGCAGCTTGAAGAAGCTCACGCGAAACAAGGGTTCAGTACGACCTTGTCCTTGGAAACTTGGATTATTGGCTGCATCTTTGGACAGACATTAAACATCTGGAGTACTACGCCAGGATTGCATGGAATGAGATGGGAAGTTTTACCATAGGATGAAAAGAAAGACTCTTGGTGCTATTGCTTCCTTTTCTATTAAGGACTAAAAGTTATGGTTGTTTTGTAATTTATGATGGTGGAATTTGTGCTTATTTTTGTTGACCTTGTATAATTCAATAATAGAAGCTGGTTTTCACCGTGGGTTATGTACCTTTGATTTTTTTGTCCTTTTGCTGTGTTACTCCAGGTGTTGGCTGGAAATCAGTTTCCTGGAGAAAACGGTCTCTTTGGCAGGTGGGCTGCATGATATTATCCAATCCAATCACACCTTTATTGGCATAACGAAAAGAGATATACAGAGACTTGTCAACCAAACAAAGATCAGATGTGTCTGCTTGAAGCATAAAAGGCTAAACTAAGATTAAGATCACAATAACACCTGCTTAGAATAATTTTTAACAATTTCAGCCAAGAATTTGGCAACAGCTTTTGTGATATCAATTATGTTGTCATTTAACAGGAAACGGCGATCATTCCTATTTTCTTGAATGTAGGACAGCAAGGAAAGACTATGGGCGTTTTCGCACTGACTTTACGCTGGAGCGACATCCCTCTTCACCGCGCAGCGTCTGCGCGGATTTCGCACTAATTGCTCCGCAGAACCCGGAAGAGCCGCAAAGTCCTGCGGCTTTTGCGTTGCAAATGTAAACTGGTTTTTGGATATCAGTGATGATATCCACCATATAGCCTTTTAAGTCTGTATCTTCTTTTTCAGGTACCCCTCTTAGACGCACTTGTGACTCCAGCAACTTACAGTCGTGTATTATGACCTTTTCTTGAATTTTTAGCAAGGCAGAGGCCTGTGTATCCACTTTCATCTCTACCTCTTTCACTTTATTTTGAGTCTCTTCCTTAAAATTCTCTATCTCCTTCTTAAGGTCTCCAACTTCTTTTTTAATATCTTTTTTTATTGCCAAATGCAATTTGTCCATAGCTTTTAACATTTTTGCCTCCAGAGCGTCAAATTGAGACTGCATCTTGTCAAATGATTGGGCTCTTGCACGTGTTGTTCTTTCTACTGACATATAAAAAATCACCAAACCTTAAAAAAATCCCCACATAAAATTTAGCATCCAATCCAATAGCTTAGAGCCAGTTCTTTCAGATGAGACTAGTTTCGTTTTTCTCCCTTCTTCCTGAGCAAAGATATTGAATTTTAACAATTTTGACAGTTTTTCTCCCTTTTAAAATGGCAATCGTTATTTCTCTATGGTACAGTTCCAGCCTAGAGAGGTCTCTCTTCGTCTTTCTTGATCTGAGTCTTGGACTCAATTCCTTCCTAGTTCAAAGGTCGGATGTCACAGCTCTTGTTGTCCTTATAGGCTCTGATTTATTGTCCAGCCCCTTTTAGTTTCACTTCCTGTCACAGCTTAGACTGATCTCGTGTCTAGTCTCGCAGTTTTTTGAGCTGCATGAAGAAACCGCAACCACAAAAATTCACAACAATATGTCTTTTCTCCAAAATATCTTTGAAGGCAATTGTTTTTACGGCGTTCAGTTTTCACAAGCTGAATTCTTTTCCTGCTATGCCCCCACTCAGCTCAGTTCATTCTAGGTTCTGCAGTTTATGGGCATATATACACGGCAACTCTCTTTTCTTTCTTCTGCGTCACCAGCCTCCCATTGCCAACTTTCACTCTTATCTTGAAGGGTTTTTTTTTTTTTTTTGCTGTTGTTCACATCCAAAGCCACAGAGCTCAGCTTAACAAGGTAAAAGTTTTTTTTTCCCATTCAATTATGCTTTGCCTTCGTCTGTTATTAATCCACTCAGTGTTTAAACTATATTCAAAGTCTCTCAGAGTGAAGATAAGAATGATGAGTCTACCTTTTAGATGTTCTCAACTCCCCCGGCTGCTATTTTCTTGCAATTAAAATCAGTCCTTCTAGAGTGCTTGGATTCCGACAGCCTTAAGTGACCGAAGTCACTTTAGAGTCACTGCAGACGATGGTTGACATTCCATTGCCGGACATCAAGAAATGAAGGAGTCAGCTCCCTGACTGCTCCAGTTCGATATCAACAGCATTAAAGGAAGATAAGTCGTCTTGGGTTAACCCTTGCCTAGGGTTAATGAGCATAGACCTTATCAGGGGTCTTTAATACCCTGAACAGTGACAATAAAATCCCCCTCTATTAGGGAGCTGCAGACTGTCTTCCAGCCAAACAGGAAGTCCTGTACCTTTGATTTTTTTTGTCCTTTTGCTGTGTTACTCCAGGTGTTGGCTGGAAATCAGTTTCCTGGAGAAAACGGTCTCTTTGGCAGGTGGGCTGCATGATATTATCCAATCCAATCACACCTTTATTGGCATAACGAAAAGAGATATACAGAGACTTGTCAACCAAACAAAGATCAGATGTGTCTGCTTGAAGCATAAAAGGCTAAACTAAGATTAAGATCACAATAACACCTGCTTAGAATAATTTTTAACAATTTCAGCCAAGAATTTGGCAACAGCTTTTGTGATATCAATTATGTTGTCATTTAACAGGAAACGGCGATCATTCCTATTTTCTTGAATGTAGGACAGCAAGGAAAGACTATGGGCGTTTTCGCACTGACTTTACGCTGGAGCGACATCCCTCTTCACCGCGCAGCGTCTGCGCGGATTTCGCACTAATTGCTCCACAGAACCCGGAAGAGCCGCAAAGTCCTGCGGCTTTTGCGTTGCAAATGTAAACTGGTTTTTGGCGGTTTACATTTGCGATGCAAAAGCCACGGGACTTTGCAGCTCTTCCAGGTTCTGCGGAGCAATTAGTGCGAAATCCGCGCAGACGCTCCGTGGTGAAGAGGGACATTGCTCCGGCGTAAGGTAAGTGCGAAAACGCCCTATCTAACAGAACCTGTCCCAGAGACACACGCTTGATTGTGGGGTGCCTCAGGGGGCGGTACTTTCCCCGATGTTATTCAACATCTATATGCGCCCCCTTGCCCAGATTGCCCGAAGGTATGAGCTGGGTTGTCATCAATATGCTGATGACACCCAGCTCTATCTGCTTATGGACGGCCGGCCCGCCTGCGCCCCAGAAAATCTGGACCGGGCGTTACAGGCAGTGGCTAGGTGGCTTAGGCTGAGCGGGCTGAAGCTGAATCCGGCGAAGACAGAGGTCCTTTGCTTGGGTCGCTGCGGCCCGGGAAGGGAAATCCCCCTGCCAGTTTTTGACGGCGCGCCGCTGACAGCGTCGGGCAGGGTCAAGAGCCTGGGGGTGCTATTGGAGCCTTCTCTGACGATGGAGGCTCAGATAGCAGCCACTGCCAAGTCCGCTTTCTTTCACCTTAGGCGGGCGAGGCAGTTGGCCCCCTTCCTGGAACGCGACGACCTAGCAACAGTGATTCATGCTACGGTCACCTCGAGGTTGGACTACTGTAAGGCCCTCTACATGGGGCTACCCTTGTGCCGGACCCGGAAACTGCAGTTAGTGCAGAACGCTGCTGCCCGGCTGCTATTAGGCCGGGGCTCCGGGATCTGCACTGGCTGCCAGTAATATCCCGAGTCCAGTACAAGGTGTTGGTTATTACCTTTAAAGCCCTATATGGCCTAGGACCTGCCTACCTTAGGGACCGTCTCTCCCCACACGTTCCCCAGAGAGTACTACGCTCGGGTTCACAAAATCTGCTGGTAGTCCCCGGGCCAAAGGAGGCCCGTCTAAAATCCACCAGGGATCGGGCCTTCTCAATAGCGGCACCTTATTGGTGGAACCAGCTGCCGGAGGAGGTGCGGGCCCTGCGGGACCTAGGGCAGTTCTGCAGGGCCTGTAAGACAGCCCTCTTCCGGCAGGCCTATAACATCTAACTGACAATGAAAACACCTTCTAGATGGAACAAAATGCTACTACAGACCGCTGGCTTTATTTTATCTTGTTTTTAATAATTATGGTTTTAATTGTACTTGTAAATGTTTTAAATTGAATTATGTGAATTGCTATGTTGTAAGCCGCCCTGAGACACTTCGGTGAGAAGAGCGGGATATAAGTCCAAATATAAATAAATATAAATAAATAAATAAACCTTCCAGAGATTAGTATACAGTTGGCAGTTGACCTGCATAGACAATGTCTCTTGCTATAGGGGACTTGAAGAAATCTCCCATAGAGAACATTGGAGAGAAATGCATTCATCCTAGCCAGCATAAAAGCTCTCCGATGTTGCGGTTTATCTAGTTCAGATAAATATTTGGCTGTCTGATCAAGTCCAAGTGAGGCAGAAGAGCAGGTATAAAATTGGACAGGACACAGTTTATTAAATTCTAGACCTAAGATTCTCTTTCACATGTTATTATACTCCACCAAAGTCCCTCCCCTCTCCAAAGCCCACCCTTTCCAGACGCCATCCCCCCACAAGTCTCCAGGTACTTCCTAGCCTGGAGTTGGCAACCCTAAAGGTCAGCCCCCTCCCCAAATTACTCTTTCCCCAGGCACCACTCTCAAAATCTCCAGGGATTTCCCAACCCAGAGTGGCAAACCCTACTCTTGGCTATAATTCCAGTGAGGGGCTTTTTTTGTAGCAGGAACTCCTTTGCACAGGGGTGGAATTCTAGCAGGAGCTCCTTTGCGTATTAAACCACACACCCCTGATATAGCCAATCCTCCAAGAGCTTACAGGGCTCTTCGTACAGGGCCTACTGTGAGCTCCAGAAGGACTGGCTACATCAGGGGGTTGTGGTCTAATATGCAAAGGAGCTGCTGCTAGAATTCCACTCCTGCCTTTACATATTAGGTCACGCTCCCTGATGTAACCAATCCTCCAAGAGCTTAGAGGGCTCTTAGTACAGAGCCTACTGTAAGCTCCAGGAGGATTGGCTACATCAGGGGGCGTGGCCTAATATGCAAAGGAACTCCTGCTAGAATTCCACTCCTGCCTTTGCATATTAGGACACACCCTCCTGATGTAGCCAATCCTCCTGGAGCTTACAGTAGGCCCTGTATTAAGAGCCCTCTAAGCTCTTGGAGGATTGGCTACATCAGGGGGGTGTGCCCTAATATGCAAAGGAGTTCCTGCTACAAAAAAAGCCCTGACGGATTCTGTAGGTAGAGAAGCCAGAGCGGAGTGTGCCAGTAAAAGCCAAGTGACCTTCCAGTGACTGCTGTATTGTCGAGCACATTGGAGTCGGAAATACGTCAATGCCTGCTTTTTAACCCCTGAGTCCTTATCACGACAAAAGTTGGCTTGGGGGGGGGACTCTTAATAATTTTTGTTCTTGCTGTTTTGACAAAGCCGCTTTATCTCAGAGGGTCAGCGTGGTTTACTCTCTCTGAGGCCTGTTTCCACAAGCTCTCCTATGAATTATTGTTCAGTGCAGGCCTTTGTCTCGCAAAGGTCACTGGAAACTGTGCGACTGGCAATGCCGTCTGCTTGCTAGACATGTCGGGGACTTTTGGGAGGTCGTTTTGGAACCAGACGATTAATAAAGAGGAAAGTAAGAGTCCCGTGGCGCAGAGTGGTAAAGCTGCAGTACTGCAGTCGGAGCCCTCTGCTCACGACCTGAGTTCGATCCTGGAGGAAGCTGAGTTTAGGTAGCCGCTCAAGGTTGACTCAGCCTTCCATCCTTCCGAGGTCGGTGAAATGAGTCCCCAGCTTGCTGGGGGGAAAGTGTAGATGACTGGGGAAGGCAATGGGATCTTACAAGATTATGCATGGGATGGAGAAAGCAGAGAAAGAAGTACTTTTCTCCCTTTCTCACAATACAAGAACTCGTGGGCATTCAATGAAATTGCTGAGCAGTCAGGGTAAAGCAGATAAAAGGAAGTACTTCTTCACCCAAAGGGTGATTAACATGTGGAATTCACTGCCACAGGAGGTGGCGGCTACAAGCATAGCCACCTTTAAGAGGGGGTTGGATAAAAATATGGAGCAGAGGTCCATCAGTGGCTATTAGGCACAGTATATATATATATTGTGGGTGGGGAGGAGCCCACAAAAGCCCCGCCTGGACCCCGCCCAGACCAGGGGGGGGGCTGGCAACCCTATGCCAGGCATTGCCTGGCATTCCAGTGGGCACTCCTGTGCCCCACTGCTGGGCCTCAACCTGCCACCAGGAGACAAGGAAGGGAGGCACCAATACCAGATGCCACCAGGCCTTGCCATACCACCAGTGGACAAAGAGGGCAGGCAGCAGCTTCTCACCATGGCCTTGTGGGGGCAGGCTGAGGAGAGTGGGTAACATTTTCCCACCTCCCGGTGGCATGGCTGCAGGTGAGGGGGGGCGGGCATCAGCTTTCTGCCTTCCTACACTATATAGGTGCCACAGGAATGTAGGGTTGGTAGATCTGGGTAGGGAAATACCTGGAGATTCAGTGGGGGGGGGGGGTTGCAATTCAAAGGGGTTGGTGTTTGGGGAGGGAAAGGACCTCAGCAGCGTACAATATATGATAGATTCCACTCTCCAAAGCAGCCATTTTCTCCAGGGGAAATGATCTCTGTTGTCCGGAGATCGACTGTAATAGTGGGGTATCCCCAGGCCTCACCTGGAGGTTGAGCAATCACAAAATAAGTAAGTATCTTACTTAAGTAAGCATCTTACTTAAATGAGCGTGTTATGATTGGTATCCACACGTTCGTGCACTCAACAATAAAAAGTCACGTTTCCAGAGCCATAATTCATGTCTGGAATGCAAAAAAAGAAGTCCATGTAGAAATGTTTAGTCAGTTTCCAAAACTCTGGTCAATTTCCAGTAATGTTCCTCTGAGCTCTTGCCTTTTGACAGGTGATAAATTCTGGTCAGTTTCCAATTGTGTTCCTCTGAGCTCTTTAGATAAGTGATGACACCTTTCCCAGGTTTAAACTGGACATGTTTCAAGAGGCTCTCCCTTCTTCAAATCACCATCATTAAATTTGGAACCACAGCTCAAAATACAATTTCACAGAGGCACAACCAGTGATGCAGGCAATCTAGGTTCTCATCTGGAGGTGAACACATGGCGACCCTCGTCGAATGGTGTCTGAAAACTAACTGGCAGCCAGAGAAGCGATTGTCAGATAGGTGTGACATCCTCATTCCACCTTCCTCCTGATAAGAAAATGAGCTGCGGCGTTTTACCAGCGCAGGGCTCAGTAAGAAAAAGGTCTTCTGGAGTTCAACAAAACACACAACGCAATTTCTTGGAATTAAAAACCGGCCACAGCTTTTATCGTTTACATGTGTTGTGTGATTTGAGCACTCGCGCAGCATGGGGGTAGATCCTGGAACATTGTGTGGCCAGCCTACCTCTCAATGAATACGTCCCTCAGCCCGCCTGCTGGGGAAAATCTGGGAGTGACAAATATTACTGGTATCACAAGGGCTGCTGCCTCATGCATGGTATCGATCTGCCAGCTTGCGTGAGCCAGGGCACAGCTCCCAAGCTGGGCCTACAGTATGGTGGCTTAACCCCCCAGGCTCCTTAAGGATCCTCCAAAAGTGGGGGAGGCAGACACGCAGGCCCATCTCCCCCAAAAGGATCCATGCCATGCGCAAAACCAGGGGTGGAATTCTAGCAGGAGCTCCTTTGCGTATTAAGCCACACCCCCTTGATGTAGCCAGTCCTCCGAGAGCTTCCAAAAAAGAGCCTTGTAAGCTCTTGGAAGATTGGCTACACTGGGGTGTGTGGCCTAATATGTAAAGGAGCCCCTGCTGGAATTCCACCCCTGCGCAAAACCACCAGCTATGACAGCAAAACAAAATAACACAGAATACCAACAAGAAGCACACTGCCAGAACCCCCTTGCTTAAATGATCTCAGGCAGGCTCAACGGCATCAGCACGCAGAGCCTGCTAGAATCCAAATGGACCAGTCCCGTTGCCCCCAATCCTGCTGGTGTGGAGGCAGCAACTGTGCTCGCCCAAGGCTCCTGCTTCTGCATTCTCACTGCCTCCTCCTTCGGACCTCTCCTGCCCACCTGGCGATCCAGCCCTTTCAGAGTCGCCTCAGCTGTGTTTGTACCAGCAGAAATTTCAAGCAGGGAATGCCAGGAAAATATCCAGTATGACATTCTTAGCCTTTTGGGGGGCAAAAGCTACATGAAACAGTTGTATCTCTTGGCGCGCACACAGACATACGTTTGTTTTTTTTAAATTAGCATTACCAGATTCCTCTTTATTTGTGGACATGCCCTCTTTTTTTTTGGTTTCCATCCTCTTTTGGGATCTTTTTTTAAAAACCTGATGGACATGTATTTTTGTTGTTGGAAGGTTAGGAATATTCCTAGATAGTAGCAATTGTTGTTCAGTCGCACAGTTGAGTCCGACTCTTTGCAGCCCCATGGACCAAGTCACGCCAGGCCCTCCTGTCTTCCACCATCCTCCAAAGTCTGCTCAAATTCATGTTAGTCACATCCGTAATACTGTCCAGCCATCTCATCTGTTGCCGTCCCCTTCTTCTTTTCCCAGCTTCAGGGCCTTCTCCAGTGAATGCTCCCTTCTCATTGTCAAGCATATGGTTTTTACTCAGTATTGAAGATTAAGTTTGCTGTTTCCTGTAGAATGCTTTCCCAAGTAATTGCATATCAAAACCAAAGAACCATTCTGTTCTCTAGCCTCCCTTTTCTCTTTCCCGCCTTTGAGTAGCAAATGCAGGAATGTAATGCTTTGATAACAAGTGCCTCCCAGGTTTCCACGCAGTAACCATCAACTGTATGCATGAGACCTGGGAAGTTTTAACCGCAAAGATAGCCATTTGTAGATACGTAGTAATTCACATGTCCTTGTTATGTCTTTGAACTAACATTCCCAAAGTCCTTTGATGTACCCCTTAAAGCTTTATGCTTTGCAATACTTTGTGTCACTTTCAAGGTGCTCTACCGACAAGCAACAATGGATTATCAATAAACTAAGACTTTGTATTAAACAACAACTTGGTTATCTGAGACTTCCATGCTTGACATTCATTTGGTGGCCAAACTATTTGAGCATTTAACAATAGCAGCAATTATCACAGCTTAAATAGTAGGGGTATTTAAAATGAGATTTGGCATAGTGATCCATTGTTTGAAGTAGTTAGTCGGGAAATGCATCATCTTTTTTGCTTTTCAAAACATAGTAACCCTAATCCCATCTTGCATAAAACTTGAACATAACACATTTTTGCACTAGTTCTATTACTTTCCAAATTTACTTCGTGGAATGTCACTGTAAGAAACAAACCATGTGCAGAAGCAAAATGCACAGTGGTGCTACCTGATGGAGTATAACCACATAGCACTGTGCAGTTTTGAATTTTTCTATAAAATAGCCCTGTCATTATCTGTAGCTTCAAATATTCCATGTAGCTTTTCAGATACATGTAAGCAGCAATGTCATCTAGGTGCATATTTATATGTGTGTGTTTGTGTGTGAATATATGTGTTAGTGGGTATATGTTCTTTAAAATCAAAACTGATATGTGAAGGACACCAGATGTTGCCTAGCAATGCTGTCTTTGACCCCACACACTAAATAATGCAATTTCAATCCATTTTCCAACTGGATTTTGCCAGTTCACACAGACCGATTTCACACTCACCTTACGCCGCTCTCACGTTCGTCTTCTCGGCGCGGCATCCTTCCGATTTCCCACTATCTGCCCCGGGGCTGCAGCAGGGTTCAACATTTTCATGCAGCAAAAACCAGTTTCACTAAAAACCATTTTCTGTTTGCTGAGCTTAAACACAGATCCTTGCTGCAGCCCCAGGGCAGATAGTGGGAAATCGGAAGGATGCCGCGCTGAGAAGATGAATGTGAAAGCGGTGTCGGGTGAGTGTGAAATCGGTCACAACTAAATAATGCACTTTCAATCCACTTTCAATGCACTTTCCAACTGGATTTTGCCAGTTCACACATGCTAAATAATGCACTTTCAACCCATTTTCAATGCACTTTCCAACTGAATTTTGCCAGTTCACACTTGCTAAATAATGCACTTTCAATCCACTTTCAATGCACTTTCCAACTGAATTTTGCCAGTTCACACATGCTAAATAATGCACTTTCAATCTACTTTCAATGCACTTTCCAACTGGATTTTGCCAGTTCACACATGCTAAATAATGCACTTTCAATCCACTTTCAATGCACTTTCCAACTGGATTTTGCCAGTTCACACATGCTAAATAATGCACTTTCAATCTACTTTCAATGCACTTTCCAACTGAATTTTGCCAGTTCACACATGCTAAATAATGCACTTTCAATCCACTTTCAATGCACTTTCCAACTGGATTTTGCCAGTTCACACATGCTAAATAATGCACTTTCAATCCACTTTCAATGAACTTTCCAACTGGATTTTGCCAGTTCACACATGCTAAATAATGCACTTTCAATCCACTTTCAATGCATTTTCCAACTGAATTTTGCCAGTTCACACATGCTAAATAATGCACTTTCAATCTACTTTCAATGCACTTTCCAACTGGATTTTGCCAGTTCACACATGCTAAATAATGCACTTTCAATCCACTTTCAATGCACTTTCCAACTGGATTTTGCCAGTTCACACTTGCTAAATAATGCACTTTCAATCCACTTTCAATGCACTTTCCAACTGGATTTTGCCAGTTCACACATGCTAAATAATGCACTTTCAATCCACTTTCAATGAACTTTCCAACTGGATTTTGCCAGTTCACACTTGCTAAATAATGCACTTTCAATCCACTTTCAATGCACTTTCCAACTGAATTTTGCCAGTTCACACATGCTAAATAATGCACTTTCAATCTACTTTCAATGCACTTTCCAACTGGATTTTGCCAGTTCACACATGCTAAATAATGCACTTTCAATCCACTTTCAATGCACTTTCCAACTGGATTTTGCCAGTTCACACATGCTAAATAATGCACTTTCAATCTACTTTCAATGCACTTTCCAACTGAATTTTGCCAGTTCACACATGCTAAATAATGCACTTTCACTCCACTTTCAATGCACTTTCCAACTGGATTTTGCCAGTTCACACATGCTAAATAATGCACTTTCAATCCACTTTCAATGAACTTTCCAACTGGATTTTGCCAGTTCACACATGCTAAATAATGCACTTTCAATCCACTTTCAATGCATTTTCCAACTGGATTTTGCCAGTTCACACATGCTAAATAATGCACTTTCAATCCACTTTCAATGAACTTTCCAACTGGATTTTGCCAGTTCACACAGTAAAATCCAATGAGAAAGTGCACTGAAAGTGCATTATTTAGTGTGTGTGACTGCAGCCTTTGCCTGCAGACGTATAAAGACTGGCTCCTACGGAAGGTTTCTGTGTGCACAGCAGTCCTTTGCACATGTCAAAGTGCTCAAATCATTCCTTGCGCTCTGCTTGCGCTAAGTAAAAATGGCGGTTTCCCTGCTCTCATCTTTGCAAGTGCAAGGCATAGCAGAAGGCATGTCTTTCGATGCGAACTCCAAACCCAACGAAATGAAATCACACGAGCACCGTCCTTTGTGCATACCCTCCCTCCACTTACACATTATTATTTTGCTTTTTTAAAAAAAACGTATCAAAGCACTGGGTGTTGTGGGAGCCGCTGTTTGCGCAAGCCGAGAGGCACTTAAGCGTACTTCACTGATGAGTCACGCCTGGCTGGATCCAACCCACTGAAGCCTTTCAGGACTGAGCTGCCCTAAGGGAGAGGGCTCTTCTTAATAGCTATCTAGGAAAGCGGAAGGGATTGGTCAGACTCACAGAGAAGAGGTCCATTGGTGGCTTACTAGACGTGGTGACTAAAGAGAACCTCCACATCCGACGACGGGTGTGTTGACTCAGTCAGTCAGTTTAATACGGCTCTAGGCCAGTCAACAACAACAACACAACACATCGATAACAATACAACAACAACACAACACCAAGCTAAAATATCACATAACAATATAATAACTATGTACAACCATCAAAATAGTAATAAAATTATCTGATATAGGCAATACTTAACTAAGGGCAACTTTCTTTCAGATACAAGCAGTGTTAAATTTCTTCCTGTCAAGGTCGGAAACATATAGAAACTTAGCGAGATCCAGGGAAAGTTGATCACACCCGTCCCCTAGGAGGAAGTGCAAGACTTGGGCCTGATTTAAAGATTCAGCTAACATTAAGTGGTTCCGCAGAAGTTTGTACCTTACCTCTGTATGGAAAAGACAGTTCAGAATAAGATGGGGAACAGTATCAACCTCCTCCAGGCCGCACGGACAGATCCTTTCTTCTAGCGGAATCTTATGGAAACGGCCCCTCAGAACTGCTGTGTCCAGAATGTTCAAGCGTGCCAAGGACAGCATCCGCCTGATCTTAATTGGCTGTATCTTTCCTAGATACCTGGCACTTTTAAGATCACTTATAAAGAAGGTTGGGATATACGTCCCCCCAACTTTGGCCAGAGATTGTTTCAACTCCAATTTCAGTAATCGGTCTCTGATAATTGCTTTTGCCCCGTTCTTAAACATGAGGGCTAGGGAATCAATATTCAGATCACTTTCCTCTAATTTAGAATTTAATTTCATCAACCAATTGCTAACGAATGAGTCATAGAAAATTTGATGTGCAATATCATCCGGTGTGTTGACTCTTGAAAGCTCATAACCCCCAAATCTTGTGGCTACCAGACTCCAATCTAGCTGTTCTACTTCAGACCAGCAAAACTACCCACTGAAACTACCCACGTCCCAAGGCAATGAACCTCTGAATGCCAACGCCCAGAGGAAACCTTAGCTTGCGTGCTTTGGTTCAGGGCTAGCCAAACTGTGGCTCAGGAGCTGGGTGTGGCTCTTTCACACATATTGTGTGGCTCTCGAAGCTACCACTGTCCCATTTGCCAGCTTAGGGAAGGCATCTCTCTCTTTCAATCACTTCTCCAAGGCAAGCCAGCCAGCGGCTTGGAGAATACATTTCAAGTTAAAGTTGTTTTCTTTCCACCTCTCCCTCCTTTCCTCCTCCCCATCTATCTTCCTTCCTTCCTGTCTTTCAGCTCTCAAACATCTGGCGTTCATGTTTTGCAGTTCTCAAACGTCTAATGTTTATTCTATGTGGCTCTTACATTAAGCAAGTTTAGCCCCCTTTGCTTTCGTTGTTGGCCATCCAGGGCAACTGTTTAGTTCCTGTGTGAAACAGGATGCTAGACCAGATAAACCACTGGCCGGATCCAGCAGGGCTCTTTGTATGTTCTTATCGGTGGTGTAGAGGTTCAAGTTTCAGGCAAGAATCTGGGAGATCCGAGTTCGAATCCCCACTCTGCCATGAAACAGGTTCCAAATTAAGATTCCACGGAGGGCACTGCTTCAGATGGACACTTTCTGCAGACACAAAGGTGATGCCTCTTAACTTCTTCTGAAGACCCTACTGTGCCTCTCCCAAAATACTAGAACTTGAGGGCATCCAATGAAGCTGAGGGACACTAGATTCAGGATGGACAAAAGAAAATACTTCTTTTCACCCAGAGCGACTAATATGTGGAATTATACTGGAGGATACAGTGATGGCCACAGGAATAGATAACTTTAAAGGGGGATGAGGTAAATTCATGGAGGATATAAGTCTGTCAGTGGCTACTAGCTGTGGTGACTGAGGGGAAGATCCAGGTTCAGAGGCACTAAACCTGTGAATCCCAGAGCCAGGAGGCAACATCAGGGGAAGGCCTCAGCCAGTGTGGCGTAGTGGTTAAGAATGGAAGGGCATTTTCGCACTTACCTTACGCCAGAGCGACGTTCCTCTTCACTGCGCAGCGTCTGCGCAGATTTCGCACTAATTGCTCCGCAGAACCCGGAAGAGCCGCAAAGTCCCGCGGCTTTTGCGTAGCAAATGTAAACTGGTTTTTGGCGGTTTACATTTGCGACGCAAAAGCCACGGGACTTTGCGGCTCTTCCAGGTTCTGCGGAGCAATTAGCGCGAGATCCGCGCAGACGCTGCGCGGTGAAGAGGGACGTCGCTCCGGAGTAAGGTAAGTGCGAAAACGCCCTTCGAAGAGTCTAATCTGGGAGAACTGGGTTTGATTCCCCACTCCTCCACGTGCAGCCAGCTGGGTAACCTTAGGTCAGTCACAGTTCTCTCATGACCAGTTCTCTCAGAGCTCTCTCAGCCCCACCTATATCACAGGGTGTCTGTTGTGGGGAGGGGAAAGGAAAGGAGATTGTAAGCTGCTCTGAGACTCTGAGTGAAGTCGGAGTCCAATCGCCTCCTCCTCCTCTTCTTCTTCTTCCTCCTCCTCCTCCTCCCCTGTTGCTGGCCCTTCAGAGGAACTGGTTGGCCACTGTGTGAGACAGGATGCTGGACTAGATGGACTCTCAGTGGTCTGATCCAGCAGGGCTCTTCTGATGTTCTTCTGAGGGGAAGGCCTCGGCCTCTCAGCCCTGTTGTTGACCCTCCAGAGGAACTGGTTGGCCACTGTGTGAGACAGGATGCTGGACTAGATGGACTCTCACTGGTCTGATCCAGCAGGGCTCTTCTGATGTTCTTCTGAGGGGAAGGCCTCGGCCTCTCAGCCCTGTTGTTGACCCTCCAGAGGAACTGGTTGGCCACTGTGTGAGACAGGATGATGGACTAGATGGACTCTCACTGGTCTGATCCAGCAGGGCTCTTCTGATGTTCTTCTGAGGGGAAGGCCTCGGCCTCTCTGCCCTGTTGTTGGCCCTCCAGAGGAACTGGTTGAGGCCACTGTGTGAGACAAGATGCTGGACTAGATGGACTCTCACTGGTCTGATCCAGCAGGGCTCTTCTGATGTTCTTCTGAGGGGAAGGCCTCGGCCTCTCAGCCCTGTTGTTGGCCCTCCAGAGGAACTGGTTGGCCACTGTGTGAGACAGGATGCTGGACTAGATGGACTCTCACTGGTCTGATCCAGCAGGGCTCTTCTGATGTTCTTCTGAGGGGAAGGCCTCGGCCTCTCTGCCGTTGCTGGCCCTCCAGAAGAACTGGTTGGCCACTGTGTGAGACAGGATGCTGGACTAGATGGACCACTGCTCTGATCCAGCAGGCCTCTTCTTATGCTCCTAAGTAGTGGAAAGCCAGGATTGGCTTTGGAAAGAAGCAACTAAGTGCCAAGAATCATTGCCAAGTGTTGTCACTCCCACAGGATCACTGCTATCAAGAAATGGTGGTGCATACTTAACTGGAGCATATTCTTTGCAACGAACGTTCCTAACTGCCAACGGGGCATTGTGGTTAGAGTATCATACTAGGATCTGGAAGACGCAGGCTGGAATCCCCGCTCTGCCATACAAGCCTGCTGAGTGACTCTCGGTCTCTCTCAGCATAACCTACCTCACAGGGTTGTTGTGAAGTTAACACCAAAGCTGCGGGAGGGAATTATCTGGTAAGCCAATTTGGGTCCCGAAGTCTCATTTTGGGCAGGAGCTTACAGAAGTGGCGCTCCAGAACCTCTAAATTTTATTGTGCTCTTTCTCACCCCACCCCCTGCCAAATACTTGCTTCTGGGCTCCATTGTTCAAACCCCTTGTGAAAATTTGGCTGAACTCTAACATTTGACAAACTTTCTAATATTTTTTCCCACCAAAAAAAAAGGGGGTGGAAATAACAAACACATCTAAAGCAGACAGATGGAGATCTTCCTCATGCCACTGGGGACACAGAGGAGAAAGTAATTAAGTATGCTGGGAGGAAGGTTTTATTATGGCGATTCTAATTCAAGAAGCGTTTTAAGGTAGATGCTGAGCTGATACAATTTAGTCCGCCTTCTGTTGATGAAGAAGATAGAAGAAGAAGATATTGGATTTATATCCCGCCCTCCACTCCGAAGAGTCTCAGAGCGGCTCACAATCTCCTTTCCCTTCCTCCCCCACAACAGACACCCTGTGAGGTGGGTGAGGCTGGAGAGGACTCTCACAGCAGCTGCCCTTTCAAGGACAACTTCTGCCAGAGCTATGGCTGACCCAGGGCCATTCCAGCAGGTGCAAGTGGAGGAGTGGGGAATCAAACCCGGTTCTCCCAGATAAGAGTCCGCACACTTAACCACTACACCAAACTGGCTTGTGTGTGTGGCATATGCAAATGTTATGCAAATGAGCTACGCTAATGAAATTTCTATGAAATGACTCCTGAGGGAAATGGCAGGAGATAAAAATCGAAATAAATCTATCGCTCCAAAAAGGTTTGGGCTCTTTCTTACCCTCGAGTATTTGCTTTCGAAAGTTAGAGCCAATTCGTCAACTCCTTGGAGACTCATCAGCTAATCCCCTCCATGGCTCGTGAGGCAGCCTCAAATCCATCCAGTTGTGTTCCTCCTTCCTCCTTAATCTCGGTGATTAAAAAAAAAAAACAGAAATGAAAAACCGATATGCCGGGAAGGCTGCCTGCCCAACCAGTTTTTAGTCCCCTCCCCTTAACTCTTTGTGGGCAGAAGGGCTAGGAACTGGCAAAGGGCATCTGGAGAGAGAGCTCTTCTTCAAATCAAAAGCCTGCCACTTGCTTTCATGCCAGAACGTAGAATCTCAATTGCTCACGTTCCTTAGAATCCAACCGGAGATTCTGATAGGGCAGCACCGCCCTTTCTGAGTTTCATTCACGTAGCAGTTTTGGAGGGACTTCCTCTCCGGACAGCAGCAACAAAAACAAGCCACACCAAGGAGCTGTTCAGATCCCTTCAGATCTAACTGAGAGAACTGCCTTGGGAAAAAACTGACCAGGTAAAAATAAATGTATGTGTGTTGGTTGGGAAGGAGGGCAGGCATTACAAGCATTTAAGGGCAAGGAATAGCTCTCGTGGGAAACTTTGCTAGTTTATCAGGCAATGGGGAAAGTCTAAGAAGCAATTGATTCAGAGATGGACAGGTGCCTTAGTTTTTAGGGCAATTCTTACACAGGGTCACAGTGAGACAAATCGGCCAAACTGTAAATCTTTTAACAAATTTTAAAGTGACTTTTTAAAATGGTTTAAAGGGTTAAATAATAATCTTTTAAATTCTTTTTTTTTTTTTACGGTTATAACCCTCGAGTCATCAAACTTTAACATGCAGATTCTTTGTGGGACTTTTTATAAGGTACTTTTATAAGGATCTCAGGTATGTGGGGGTTTTCCCCCCTTAAAAGAGGGTTTTTAAAATGTGCCTCCCTGCTTCAGCTGTTTGACAGAGGCATACACATATTTGGGAAGATGAGATGCCTTAGGAAGTTTCCTTCCTGTTTCTCCCCCCCCCTCCCCAATTTGGGAGAGAACAACACTTAGGGATCACATTGCAACCGTTTTTGGGGGCTTTTTGTTGTTCTTGTTGTTGTTGTTTTAAATGCGGTGCACATGTTTAAAACTAAAATGTCCTGAACACTTGCAGATTTTTGATGCTTTGTGATAAGTTGAACATTTGCATAGAAGTTTTTTTGGGTTTTTTTTACTTTTAAGGCTTACGATTTTAAAGATTGGAGAGGTATTGTGGTGTTAGAGTACTAGGTTAGAATAAAAAAGGTAGTTGCCTATGCAAGCACCAGTCGTTTCTGACTTTGGGGTGAGTCACATCGCAACGTTTTCACGGCAGACTTTTTACAGGCTGGTTTGCCGTTGCCTTCTCCAGTCATCTACGCTTTCCCCCCAGCAAGATGGGGACTCATTTTACCGACCTCGGAAGGATGGAAGGCTGAGTCAACCTGGAGCCGGCTACCTGAAAACCCAGCTTCCTCTGCGATTGAATTCAGGCCGTGAGCAGAGCTTGGACTGCAGTACTGCAGCTTTACCACTCTGCACCACAAGGCTCCTAAAACTAGTACTAATTCTAGGTTAGAGTGCTGATCTATAATCTGTGAGATCCAGAGAGGGGAGAGCTGTGGATGTTATCCTGAGTGCCTTGATGGCAAAAATAACTGAAAGAATAAAATGGAAAGTGAGACTAAGGCAGGGAAGAAAGTTAACTTCGATTTCTTTACCGATATATCTATCTCAGGTGCTCTAAACAGACGACGGGCTATCGCTGTGGCCCTTTTCTTATCAGTACTTTGTACCAGCCTCTTTTCACCCTGGGCAAACACGAGAACCGTTAAACTGTCTTCATAGACAGCCAAGATGGAACTGTTTATCTTTCACAGTTTATATTTTTTATCAGAGGTGGGGATGCCAGGGAAGAAGTATGTGCTGCTGTGCTTCCATCTTTGCTATTGGATGCTTCCCTTCCCAGCTCCCTTCTGAAGATTGGTAGTCTCTAGCACAGAAGTGGCTGGACTCCTGCGCACCGTTATGCACTCCCTGTGTTTAGTTGGGCTTAATGCAGGGGTGGCCAAACTTGCTTAACATAACAGCCACACAGAATAAATGTCAGATGTTTGAGAGCCGCAAGATATGAACGTCAGATGTAGGTAGGTAGGTAGGAAGGAAGGAAGGAAGGAAGGAAGGAAGGAAGGAGGGAGGGAGGGAGGAAGGAAGGAAGGAAGGAGGGAGGGAGGGAGGAAGGAAGGAAGGAAGGAAGGAGGGAGGGAGGAAGGAAGGAAGGAGGGAGGAAGGAAGGAAGGAAGGGAGGAGGGAGGGAGGAAGGAAGGAGGGAGGGAGGGAGGGAGGAAGGAGGGAGGGAGGGAGGAAGGAAGGAGGGAGGGAGGAAGGAGGGAGGAAGGAAGGAAGGAAGGAAGGAAGGAAGGAAGGAAGGAAGGAAGGAAGGAAGGAAGGAAGGAAGGAAGGAAGGAGAGGTGGAAAGAAAGCAACTTTAAATGCATTTGCCAAGCGGTTGGTTGGCTTAGCTCAGAGAAATGCTTTAAAGAGACAAATGCCTTCTCCAAGCTGGCCGACAGGTTGGTTGGCGGTGTTCCCTTTAAGCTGAGTTAGTGTGAGCTAGTTCACAGTTTTCCATCCTCTGGCTCACACATTCTTGTAATAGCTCAGGAAAGATGGCCCCGGAGCAAACTAATTTCTGCAGCAGTTCGCAGCTTTCATGCCAGCAGCTCACCAAGTAGAATTTTTGCTCACAAGACTCCACATCTTAGAGGGAGCATTGGGGTGTGTGTGGTGGGGGGAGGCTTTGAGAGCCACGCAATATGTGTGAAAGAGCCACACCGCTGGCTTAATGCATCAGATCTTCAGCTTTAGAGTTGAATCCAGAATCCTGGAAACAGAGCACAGATGACCGAAAGGATCTTTGTTGCTTTCTTTCTTCTACTCTTGGGATTCTGTGAAAAGCCATTCCCTGGGGGCTGAGAGAGCCTCGAGTTTGATGTGAGATTCAGCACATGGGGTTGCAGTGGGAAAGGGAAATCTGCAGGGGAAAAAAAGATAGTTCACACTCCGTTTGCACGCTAGAGTGACTTCCTTTAATTCACCCTCCCCCTTTCCAGCCGCATCGGTAGCCCTTCACTTAAACGGCTGTCCGTTTGGCTCACATTGTGTTTGCTGGCTGAAAATAGAGATTCCCACTTTTTTGATAATCACCTCCAACTGTTCTTCGACCTGCTTGTGTCCGTTTGCCAGGTTATTTCTCTGTATTTTTGAGGACTTTTAAAACAATCAGTAATTGCTGTTGGGAAAGTATAAACGAATGTTGTAATGAGGTATCGGCACAATTTTTGTATTCCCAGATTTCATTTTCTAAAAAGTCTGTATCCCTTTTCCTAGCCAAGTTATAAGTGGTAATGGCTGCCTGCACCTTTCCCATTGTAACTTGGCAGTGAAAAGGGCTACTTATTCAGAAAACTTGTATGCCCCCTCTCCAGACCTGCTCTTTGCTACAAGTTGTTACATGCCTAGCATCCTGATTGGCTCACTCCAGAATCCTTCATTTGCATCTCTTTGTTACAAGTTGTTATATGCCTAGCATCCTGATTGGCTCACTCCAGAATCCTTCATTTGCATCTCGTTGTCACACACCTAGCATCCTGATTGGCCAGTTCTTGCAGGCTTCAGGATCTTGGTTTGCAAGGAGTGCCTGTTTCAAGCTCAGGCAACAACCCCAGTACAACACAATACATAACACAGTATATATTTTTCCAGTGCTTCTCTTGTAGTCTAGAGATAAAAAGCTTGAAACAAAGGGCTTGGCTTTGCCTACAAATCACTAAGGTACATAGGGACTCAATTCTCTGCAAGAATCCTGAGAGTTGCAGGTTTGTAATTTTAAAAAGCATGTGAGAACCATTACCAGGAGGGAAAGTGTGATTAACCTCAATAGCTCATCTGTCAGCCGTGTAGCATGCTACTCATTTGCTTAATAGATTGAGGGCGTATGAACCTCTGTTTATTCGGGAAGGTGAGGTTACGAGGGCAGCGGGACGGCTGCCAAGTCAAACCGCAGGCCCGCTCGCTTAATCACAGAAACATCTTTAATATTTTGGAGGTTTCTCTTCAGGAAGTGCCTGCAGAAAGCCTTTCATGCTGGTGGCAACAGGGATTCCCCTTCAGTGGACTTCTCCCCTGGGTCGCTAAGCCGGGTTGCCAGGTCTCCTCGCCCAGGGCGTTTTTCATGTAGGATTGGCTACATCAGGGGATGTGGTCTAGTACGCTACTGAGTTCCTGCTGGGCTTTTTCTACAGAAAAGCCCTGGACCTACGCATTTGCCTAGGGCGGTGGGCCAGGTGTGTATGTGGGGGTGTGCCAGATTAGGCTCTCCCCACATGACTTCAAATAGAGAAACAATTGTTTGCATTAATTTTGCTGGCCTGAATCATTATCCCTTGGCAGAGCACTGTTTTTTTAAGTTGATAATTTTGCATGGCCCGCGAATGATGTTATAAATATCCATATGGCTGAAAAAAGGTTCCCCACCCCTGCGGTATAGTGTTGTCTTACAGGCCTTGTGGAACTGGGCAAGGCCCCGCAAGGCCCTAACTTCCTCTGACAACTGGTTCCACCAATAGGGGGCAGCATTCGAGAAAGCCTCTCTCTGGGAGATGTCAATCTTGCCTCCCTCGGCTCGGGGATCACTAAGAGATTTTGCATTCTGGATCTAAGTACCCTGCCGGGAATGTGTGGGGAGAGATGGTCCCTAAGGTAAACAGGTCCTTGGCTATATAGAAGAAGAAGAAGATATTGGATTTATATCCCGCCCTCCACTCCAAAGAGTCTCAGAGCGGCTCACAATCTCCTTTATCTTCCTCCCCCACAACAGACACCCTGTGAGGTGGGTGGGGCTGGAGAGGGCTCTCCCAGCAGCTGCCCTTTCAAGGACAACCTCTGCCAGAGCTATGGCTGACCCAAGGCCATGCCAGCAGGTGCAAGTGGAGGAGTGGGGAATCAAACCCGGTTCTCCCAGATAAGAGTCCGCACACTTAACCACTACACCAAACTGGCTATAGGGCTTTAAAGGTAATAACCAGCACCTTGTAGCGAATCTGATATACTATTGGCAGCCAGTGCAGCTCCAGCAGCCTCGGCTGTAAGTGCTCCCGCCCGGGGAGCCCCAATAACAGCCTGGCCGCCATGTTCTGCACTAGCTGTAGTTTCCGGATTCGAAACACGGGCAGCCGATATGTATGAAAGAGCCACATGTGACTCCCAAGCCACAGTCTGGCCACCCCTGGGCTGGATTTACAAATATAAACCCTAAAAGAAGATGAGATGGGATAGCGGCAGCTGAGAAACAGTTAATATCTTTAGGAAGTCATAAACTGGAAATCTGTAAATAAGCTATGAATTTTCTCTGTGGCCTGCCTTTCCATTTCAGGGTTGGAGGACTGTTTAAAACAGAACAAAGTTAGAGTCCAGTGGCCCCTTTGAGACCAACAAAGTTTTATTCGAGGTAGGCAGGGCTTTTTTTGAGCAGGAATGCCCAGGAACACCGTTCCAGCTGGCTTGGTGCCAAGGGGTGTGGCCTAATATGCAAAAGAGTTCCTGTGGGGCTTTTTCTACAAAAAAAGCCCTGTGTAGAACGATGGTGATGTCAGGGGGTGTGTCCTAATATGCAAATGAGTTCCCTGCTGGACTTTTCCCACACACACACCCTTTTGAAGTTAAGTATCTAAGGAAGCGTGCATGCACATGAAAGTTCACACCAACTTTATTGGCCTTAAAGGTGTCCCTGGACTCTTACTTTCTTCTGTTGCTTCAGACTGACACGGCTGCCTACCTGGATCTGCTGAAAACAGACTGTATTTCCCTTCTGTCCTTTGCAGGTTTTGTATCCATCAAGGTCTGGGGGAAGATGCTGTTCTGGACGATCACTTCATCATTCTGCACCCTGCTCCAGGTTGCCCAAGGGTCTTCTCATGAGTTGTGGGACGGGAATTCCGGTTCACTCGTCCGTTCCCCTGTGAGTAGCCTGCATTCTACGTAAGGGTTGGCGGCTCCAGGTAACAAAATACCTGGAGATTTGGGGGATGGTGTTCTGGTGGCCAGAGTTTGGGAAGGGAGGGACTTCGGCAAGGTACAATGCCACTGAGTCCACCCTCCAAAGCAGCCATTTTCTCCAGGAGAACACACCTCTGAACATTGCCTGAAGATCAGTTGTAATAGCAGGAGATCTCCAGGCCCCACCTGGAGGATTTCCAACACTACCTTTTGTAGCTAACTTGATTGAGAAGGGGATCTTCCAAGGCTGGTATGAAAACAGTGCCAGAAAGCTTATGGGAATGTGGCTTCTCCTTCAACAGAGTCCCATATGTACAGCTGAGACCGATTCCCCCCTAGCGTCACCCCACTCTCATACTCCTCTTCTCCGCGGGACTTCGGTTGGATTTCACACTATCTGCCCGGGGACTGCGACTCGCTCCGGCTCTTTCGTGCAGCAAACAAGATCCTCTAAAAACCGGTTTCTGTTTGCCACACGAAAAAGAAGAAGATGATATTGGATTTATATCCCGCCCTCCACTCTGAAGAGTCTCAGAGCGGCTCACAATCTCCTTTACCTTCCTCCCCCACAACAGACACCCTGTGAGGTAGATGAAGATATTGGATTTATATCCCGCCCTCCACTCCGAAGAGTCTCAGAGCGGCTCACAATCTCCTTTCCCTTCCTCCCCCACAACAGACACCCTGTGAGGTAGATGAAGATATTGGATTTATATCCCGCCCTCCACTCCGAAGAGTCTCAGAGCGGCTCACAATCTCCTTTACCTTCCTCCCCCACAACAGACACCCTGTGAGGTAGATGAAGATATTGGATTTATATCCCACCCTCCACTCCAAAGAGTCTCAGAGCGGCTCACAATCTTCTTTACCTTCCTCCCCCACAACAGACACCCTGTGAGGTGGGTGGGGCTGGAGAGGGCTCTCACAGCAGCTGCCCTTTCAAGGACAACCTCTGCCAGGGCTATGGCTGACTCAAGGCCATTCCAGCAGGTGCAAGTGGAGGAGTGGGGGATCAAACCTGGTTCTCCCAGATAAGAGTCCACACACTTAACCACTACACCAAAAGGCAGAGCCCCGATGGAAGCCCTGCGGAGAAGAGCGGGAAAGCGGCGTAAGGCTGGTGGGGAATTGGTCCGATTTGCACAGAGTCTCAGCATTGTGCCCCTGTGCAGTGCAAGACAAGCGAAAGGAGATTTACCTGTGCACACAGGTACATGAGAAGGCCTTGCTGTCATTTTTGGGGACATTTTTCACTGCACGGGCAGTTCTTTCTCATGTACAGGAATGTCCAAATAAGCTTTGCACAGCACCTTAAGCTGTACGCGGAGTTTTTTTGTAGCAGGAACTCCTTTGCATGCACACTTTTGATGTAGCCAATCCTCCAAGAGCTTACAGGGCTCTTTGTACAGGGCCTACTGTAAGCTCCAGGAGGATTGGCTACATCAGGGGTGTGTGGCCCAATATGCAAAGGAGGTCCTGCTACAAAAATAGCCCTGGCTGTATGTGCCATTCATTGTTGTGTTACAAGGGTGGAATTCTAGCAGGAGCTCCATTGAGTATTAGGTCACACACCCCTCATGTAGCCAATCCTCCAAGAGCTTACAAGGCTCTCAGTACAGGGCTTACTGTAAGCTCCAGGAAGATTGGCTACATCAGGGGTGTGTGGTCTAATATGCAAAGGAGCTCCTGCTAGAATTCCACCCCTGATTGTGTAGACCATGCATTCTGAGGTGGTGGAAATAGGAGAAGGTGTCCATTATGCCCCAAAGATTTTATATTTGGGATCATGGGACCTGCTCGTGGGATGGGGGCTGTAGGAAGGAGAGGAACCAAGTGAAAAAGCTGGCTGGCTCTAACCCAGGGTCTGGACCAGCTTTTAGGAGCCAAAGCACATCTCTATATCCTTGAGATTAGGTAGTAGGTCTTTAGGGTTGCCAATCCCCAGGTGAGGGCAGGGGATCCCCCAGTTTAGAAGCCCTCCCCCCACTTCAGGGTCATCAGAAAGCGGGGGGAAGGGAGGGAAATGTCTGCTGGGAACTCTGTTATTCCCTATGGAGATTTATTCCCATAGAAAATCATGGAGAATTGATCCGCGGGTATCTGGGGCTCTGCGGGGGGCTGTTTTTGGGGGTAGAGGCACCAAATTTTCAGTATAGCATCTAGTGCCTCTCCCCAAAATACCCACCAAGTTTCAAAAAAAGTGGACCAGGGGGTCCAATTCTATGAGCCCCCAAAGAAGGTGCCCCTATCCTTCATTATTTCCTATGGAAGGAAGGAATTGAAAAGGTGTGCCGTCCCTTTAAATGTGATGGCCAGAACTCCCTTTGGAGTTCAATGATGCTTGTCACAGCCTTGATCAAGGCTCCACCCCCAATGTCTCCTGGCTCCACCTTCAAAGTCTCCTGGCTCCACCCCCAAAGTCCCCAGATATTTCTTGAATTGGACTTGGCAACTCTATAGGTCTTGCAGGCCGGAGGCGATGGTTTCCAGGGTGACTTGATCTGTGAGAATTGATCTGTATGTATCTGGGGCTCTGGCGAGGGGGGCTGTTTTTTGAGTTAGAGGCACCAGATCTGCAGCATAGCATCTGGTGCTGCTCCTCAAAATGCCCTCCAAGTTTCAAAAGGATCGGGCCAGGGGGTCTAATTCTATGAGCCCCAAAAGTAGGTGCTCCTCTCCTTCTTTATTTCCAAATGGAAGGAAGGCATTTAAAAGGTGTGCGGTCTCTTTAAATGTGATGGCCAGAACTCCCTTTGGAGTTCAATTGTGCTTGTTACAACCTTGATCCTAGCTCCACCCCCAAAGTCTCCTGGCTCCACCCCCAAAGTCTCCTGGCTCCACCCCCAAAGTCTCATGGCTCCACCCCCAAAGTCCCCAGATATTTCTTGCATTGGACCTGGCAGCCCTAGGGCCTGAGAACGGGTGCCTGAGTGAGTACCCCAGCCTGGAAACCCACAGCCAAAGGGGGACATTATGCTGTCTATGGCTTAATCTCCAAGATTTAAGTATCCACAGATTTGGCCATGTTGAGCTTTGGGTATATTCCTGACCAGTTCTGTCTCTCTGAGGATAAAGCATCAGATGAGAGGTCAGGGGTGGAATTCTAGCAGGAGCTGCTTTGCATATTAGGCCACACCCTCCTGATGTAGCCAAATCTTCCTGGAGCTTACAAAAAAGAGCCTTGTAAGCTCTTGGAGGATTGACTGCATCATGGGGTGTGGCCTAATATGCAAAGGAGCTCCTGCTAGAATCCCACCCCTACGAGAGGCATCCCTTCGGCTGGGAAGAGAGAAGCAGGGCCAGCATGTAAAGGCAGGGACGGGGGGCTAGTGGGGGGAGGGAGAATTGGATTTCCGCTTGGGTGTATATAAATAGACGTTTCAAAGAAGCATTATTCTTGAGGCATTTGGACGACTGCTGACCCAGTGAGAGCAGCTGCCAGCGTGTGAAAACATAGCCGTTTTCTTGTATTTCCCACACTCCTTTTGGGTGATTAAGGACTTGCAGAGAGGACTGTGTGCCCTTTTCCTGTGTATCTAACCTCCCCCTTCTCTTCAGCCCTGGCCAGGGAGCTTTTCCCTGCTTCTGACATTTCTGCTGGGCTGGCCTCAATCAGTTCATACTGAGAAATCAGAGCTCCACCCCCTCACCCCAAGATGATCCAAGTATCAGTATTGCTAGCTGTGGTTATTATTATCTGGGCCTTTTTTTGGTGGAAATAGCCCAGCAAGAATCATTTGCATATTAGACCACATCCTCTGATATCAGTATTGCTAGCTGTGGTTATTATCTGGGCCTTTTTTTTGGTGGAAATAGCCCAGCAAGAATCATTTGCATATTAGACCACATCCTCTGATATCACCGTTGTTTCACACGGGGCTTTTTGGGTAGGAAAAAGTCCAGCAGGAACTCATTTGCGTATTAGGCCACACCCCCTGACACCAAGCCAGCCGGAACTCCATTCCTGTGCGTTCCTACTCAAAAAAAGCCCCGGCTGTTATGCTTCTCCTCCTTATCTCTTTTTTTAATATAAGTTTTATTGAGCTTTTATATAAGAAGTAAAAGGGAAGTAAGAAAAAAACCCCAAAGTGAAATAGAATTGCACAAGGAAAAAAAAGAAACTGAACAACAGATCCACTAACATAAGACTAGGGTTGCCAAGTCCAATTTAAGAAATATCTGGGGACTTTGGGGGTGGAGCCAGGAGTCTTTGGGGGTGGAGCCAGGAGACATTGGGGCGGAGCCGAGAGCAAGGGTGTGACAAGCATAATTGAACTTCAAGGGAGTTCTAGCCATCACATTTAAAGGGACAGCACAAATTTTTAAATGCCTTCCTTCCATAGGAAATAATAAAGGATAGGGGCACCTTCTTTTGGAGCTCATAGAATTGGACCCCCTGGTCCAATCTTTTTGAAACTTGGGAGGTATTTTGGGGAGAGGCACTAGATGCTATACTGAAAATTTGTTGCCTCTATCTCAAAAAACAGCCCCCCCCCAGAGCCCCCGATACCCACCGATCAATTCCCCATCATTCCCTATGGGAATCGTTCATAGAGGTGCATGATGGTTCTGGGGGCGGGGCTTCCCCCGCCGGCCAGCTGGCTGGGGGAGGGGGGAAGTCTGTAAAACCGGGGGATCCCCCTCTGGGACCTGGGGATTGGGAAGCCTACATAAGACAGAGACAGGAACTCAGAACAGAAAAAAATGAATAGTATCTTGTTTTCTCTGCTACAGGAATCCATTTATTCATCACCAGGGCTCACGTTGTAGCAGAAACTCATTTGCATATTAGGCCACACCCCTGACATCACCATTGTTCCACACAGGGCCTTTCTTGTAGAACAAGCCCAGCAGGAACTCATTTGCATATTAGGCCACACCCCTTGATGCCAAGCCAGCCAGAACGGCGTTCCTGTGTGTTTCTGCTCAAAAAAAGCCCTGAAAATCCATGTTTCAAATGGACACATACCAACAAACTGCCCTGAAACACTTCCTCTTCAAAATATTTATTTATACAGATGATTTATTGTCCTTTGATGACAAAACTCACCCTCAGGAACTTCACTTATCTGTGCAGACTCTGTACATAATTCCAGGAAGTTATCTTTAAAAAAATAAAAAAGCATTCAGATGAATTAAATTAATCCCACTCAGTTCACAAAGTTTCTCGATGTCTCCACATGTGAAAATTCTGAACTGGCCCTTGACTGGCTGTTTGTTTATGGCATCTTAAACCAGTTGGTTTAGATCTATTGATTCATAGAATTTGGTCAGCTATGGCTTAAGAGCTGTGTTTTTTTCCACAGTGGGCAACAAAGGCCCAGTTAGAGTTGCCAGGCCTAGGACTGCTGGGCAAATTCATCTTTCTCTCTCCCTGGCAACCCCCCTAGCCTCTCCCCTTCCCGTCTCATCCTCTCCTCAGCCATTCACCAGCCTACCTTTTATCTACCTCCCTGCAAAGATGGTTGTAGTGCTATATTACTTCCTGTAATGCCCCAGAAATAACATAGGGTAGCTCTAGGAATTGCTGGGAAGTCTATGATAGAACCACAGACTTTCCAGCAATTCCTAGAGCTACCATATATCACTTCCAGGTTTTTACTAGAACTGATACAGTGTCATGGAACTAGGGTGGAAGCGTTTGAACAAACCCTAGATTAAGCTATAGATCACAGAGAAGCAAATAAGCATGCCAAAATTGGAGAGTGATGTATTAGGCCACGCCCTCCTGATGTAGCCAATCCTCCTGGATTTTATAGTAGCCCCTGTAAACTCTTGGAGGATTAACTGCATCAGGGGTGCGTGGCCTAATAGGCAAAGGAGTTCCTGCTACAAAAAAAGCCCTGAGAATAATTGAGACCCTGTTTTTTTAATTTATTTTGTTTAATCTCTAACCCGCTCTCCTGAAACTGGCTCAGAGCGGGTGACAACAATTCATAACTATGCAATAAAACCTAAAATACAGCATCAATTAATAAATAGCAATAAGATCAGTAAAGCAGGAGATTTACAATTTAAGATGACATGCTCAAATGGAGGGGCAATATAAAACATCTTTGCAGCAGAAATTCCTTTGCATGTTAGACCACACCCCTGTGATGTAGCCAATCCTCCAAGAGCTTACGGGGCTCTTCGTACAGGGCCTACTGTAAGCTCCAGGAGGATTGGCTACATCAGGGGTGTGTGGCCTAATATGCAAAGGAGCTCTTGCTAAAATTCCACCCCTGTAGCCAATCCTCCGAGAGCTTTCAGGGCTCTTCGTACAGGGCCTACTGTAAGCTCCCGGAGGATTGGCTACACCGGGGTGTGTGACCTAATATGCAAAGGAGTTCCTGCTACAAAAAACCCCCCCACCCCTGGCTGTACCTATTGGTTAGGTGGTCAATACTACCCTCAGCCATACGCCTGGTGAAAAAACTCTTATTGCTACACTCCATTGGTCTCCTCTCAAGTATGGAAGTAAGGAAGTGTGCATGCAAATGAAAGCTCAAACACTGAATAAAACTTATTTGGTTTTAAAGTTGCCAATGGACTCATACTTTGTTCTGCTGTGTTGGACCAACACGGCTATAATCCCCCTGACTCTATAATCTTAATGGATTAAGCTGAGACAGCAAGATCTCCTATTTTGTGTATTTTGCACGCACTTGCAGATATTTATGTTTAGTCATCTACTAAATAAAAGTCATAATTTCTTTTGGGAACACACCATTTCCTTGTATTGGTTCCAGGAGTGACTTACCGTAAAATTCACCCTTTCTGTAAAGTTTCCAGCGACCTGGACAAATAAAGTCCTGTCCTTTGAACAGATTCTCAATGCAATTGATTAATTCATTGATTTTTCTTTATTAGCAGGTCACCTTTCTCACAGCAGCCGAAGGTGGATCACACAGTGTAAGTCAATGCAATTGATAGCATGAGAAGTGCGGTAAGCAATGGAATCGGACTAGGATTGCATCAGCCTTTGGGCGGTGGGAGATTAGAGCTTTAGACCAGGGGTGTCAAATGAGCAGCCTGAGGGCCAGATCAGGCCCCCAGAGAATTCCTATCAGGCTCGCAAGCAACTCACTGTCATCCTCTTCCTTCTCCCTCTCTTGTTTCCTTCTGTATCACACCTTACTCTGCCAGGCTTGCTCAATCACACAGGAGCAACAGAGCAAAGCCTCTATTTTCTCCATTGGCTGACCAGCACACAAAACAACTTATGTACAATAGCTTGCAATGCCCAGCCATTTCATGTTTTTCCCTGGGTCTTAGGTTCAAAGCATTGGCCATGAGATTTCTGCAACAAGTGCCAATAAATCAAAAGTAGGTTTGCAACCTACAGACACACACCTGGACAACACTTGAACAGCATACTCAAGATTGCTACAACACAGACATTGTCTCCAGATTTTGATGCAATAATTCAGAGCAAGAAGTTGGAGTCCGGTGGAACCTTTAAGACTAACAAAGTTAATTCTGGGTATAAGATTTTGTGTGCATGCACACTTTTCCTGAAGTGTGTCATGGGCTTTTTTTTTTTTTAAGCAAGAACACACAGGAACACAGTTCCAGCTGGTTTGGTGTCAGGGGAGTGGCCTAATATGCAAATGAGTTATTGCTGGTCTTTCTCTATAAAAAGCCCTGTGTGAAAAATTGTGCTGTCGGGGGTGTGTGGCCTATTATGCAAATGAGTTCCTGCTGGGCTTTTTCTACGCAAAAAGCTCCGTGAAAGCTTATACCTTGAACATAACTTTATTGGTCTTAAAGGTGTCACTGAACTGTTGTTCTGTTGCTTCGACAACATGGCTGCCCATCTGAATCCACGTTGAAAAGAGTTCAAGGAGATCTCGTACTCACACGCACACATTCATACGCGCTTTTCTCTTCACAATGGTTCCGTGAGATCACTTACATGGAGCAATCAGACAGAGAACCAGTTTCCACATAACTAAAGTGCAATTATAGTCAGCCAAACTTGAGACAGCATCTGAGATTGCCTTAGACGTGGCCTCCATTCTCATGTTAGAGGCTTCACTCCAGGGTTCATTTCATAGAAAAAGAGGCGCCGGAGCTCATTAGCACAACTCATTTGCATGGCTCATTTGCATATGCTCATTTGCACACTCGTGACCTCACCAGAAGGTGGACTAAATTCTATCAGCTCAGCATCTACCTTAAAACGCTTCTTGAGAGCCAGTTTGGTGTAGTGGTTAAGGGGGTGGACTCTTATCAGGGAGAACCGGGTTTGATTCCCCACTCCTCCACTTGCACCTGCTGGCATTGCCTTGGGTCAGCCATAGCTCTGGCAGAGGTGGTCCTTGAAAGGGCAGCTGCCGTGAGAGCCCTCTCCAGCCCCACCCACCTCACAGGGTGTTTGTTGTGGGGGGAGGGGGGAAGGTAGAGGAGATTGTGACCGCTTTGAGACTCAGACTACAGGGCAGGATATAAATCCAAAATCTTCTTCTTCTTGAATTAGAACTGTCATAATTAAACCTTACTCTCACCATACTTTCTCCTATGTGTCCACAGTGGGATAAGGAAAATTTCCATCCATCTGCTTTATATCTTTTGGTTATTTCCTCCTTTTGTGTGTGTTTGTGTGGGAAAATAATATAAAGTTTATCAAATCTTAAAAGAGTTCAGCAAAATTCTCACGGGGGTAGAGCAATGGAGCTCAGAAGCAAGTATTAGGAGGCTGGGGGGGGGGGGTTGACAAAGACAGAGCACAATAAAATTTAGAGCTTTTGGAACTCCGCCCCTGTGAGCTCCTGCCCAAAATGAGTCCTGCTTCAATCAATGTACAAGGCATAACATGACATGGAATCTGTGGGGGGTTAGTGCTTGAAACGAGTGAGCCTGCTAGAGCTGGGAATTCCAGGTTGAGAAATTCATGGAGATTTGGGGGCGGAGCTTGGAGAGAATGGGGTCTGGCGAGGAAGGGGGCCCCAGTGGGGTACAATGCCAGAGAACCCATCCTTCAAAGCAGCCATTTTCTCCAGGTGAGCCAATCTCTGTAGTCTGGAGATGAGTTCTAATTCTGGGAGATCTCCAGGCCCCACCTGGAGGTTAACGGAGAATGGGACCACGGAGGTAAGGAAACTTTGAAACGACACTCTCACTCCGTGGAGAAAAAATATATACAATTGTATTCAATACATATTCAGTCTTTTCCAAAACATATCCTCTTGTAAATATCTCAACGGCACAGACAAAAAACCATCTCGTGCGCAACACTCTTGATGTCCTAACAAGTCAAAACTAATTATAAGTCCAACAAATCATAAAAAGAACCGGTCCATTTTATTTCGAGAAGAACCCTTCAGGGGACCGTCTTCTATATTTATGGGTTCAGTAGTGTTGTAGTGCTGTATTTCATATCCTGGCTTTCCAAAGTGATATTTTATATAGAATCTCTTATTGGAACGCCACTGCCAGTTTGGTGTAGTGGTTAAGTGTGCGGACTTTTATCTGGGAGAACCGGGTTTGATTCCCCACTCCTCCACTTGCACCTGCTAGCATTGCCTTGGGTCAGCCATAGCTCTGGCAGAGGTTGTCCTTGAAAGGGCAGCTGCTGTGAGAGCCCTCTCCAGCCCCGCCCACCTCACAGGGTGTCTGTTGTGGGGGAGGAAGGCAAAGGAGATTGTGAGCCGCTCTGAGACTCTTCGGAGTGGAGGGCAGGATATAAATCCAATATCTTCATCTACCTCACAGAGTATCTGTTGTGGGGGAGGAAGGTAAAGGAGATTGTGAGCCGCTCTGAGACTCTTCGGAGTGGAGGGCGGGATATAAATCCAATACCTTCATCTACCTCACAGGGTGTCTGTTGTGGGGGAGGAAGGGAAAGGAGATTGTGAGCCGCTCTGAGACTCTTCAGAGTGGAGGGCGGGATATAAATCCAATATCTTCATCTACCTCACAGGGTGTCTGTTGTGGGGGAGGAAGGGAAAGGAGATTGTGAGCCACTCTGAGACTCTTCGGAGTGGAGGGCGGGATATAAATCCAATATCTTCTTCTTCTTCTTCTTCTTCTTCTGCCAGTCTCTATCCTGCAGCAGTTAATAGCGTGAATGCTATCAAATGTTGCAGGATAGAGACTGGCAGTTGCATTCCAATAAGAGAATGCAATTGTATATTTTTTTCTACACCCACCTGGAGGTTGGCAGCCCTAAGCCAAACCCGCTACACTTCACCTCTTCCAAAAGCAAAGACCCGGAAGGTGTGGAGGAATAAAGGAAAGTATAATATAGTGGGTTCGATGCATTGAAGAGGCAAGGTGGTAGTGATAATCAGCTCTTTATTCGATACAGCATGGCAGGTGGCTGCACTACTAACACTGAGGAACTGGGCCAATGGGGCCAACGTATATACAACTCAGGGTTCCTGCACAAGCACGCTATTGGGTCATTCAAACCAGCAGGGGGCCTGTGATTGGTGCAAGATAGCAGGGATCTGGACCCTGCTTCCCATTGTTCCCAAGTCCCCAAGCTCCGTTTGTATGGCTCCAATGAGCCAGGCAGGAACACCTAATTCAGTCCTCACTTGAGTCCAGTACACAACAGAACGGGATCCCCCTGACAGTCGCACTGGCTTGACTCTTCTGAATGCCGTTTTATAGAAGGGAAATCTGCCTTTCTTCTTTCAGCTGCATGGTGGCCGCAGAGGAGGAGAAGAGGTGACCGGGCAGAGAGACTTACATAGGCAGAAGCGGCAAGGTATGACCACCCTGTTGTTTATTTCAGGTGGGAACACTATTTGCCAACAGACAGTCAATTCATAGAGCCCCTTGGCTTTCTTCCAGCAGGGGCCGCACTCTGCTCACAGTCAGTGAGTTGTCTGAATTATTCAACAGGAGTGCAAATGACCACATTTATCACCGCTGTGTGTGTATGTGTGTGGATTCAGTGTTTGTCGAGAACAAGTGATGGACAGAGAGGGCTTTGCAAACTGACCCTTTCTTGTGAGTTGCGCGAATCAAATCTTGAAATCATGAACAGTGTGCTGTCGTTCTGCTCAACTAAACTCTGAGCCTAGAAAAAGGAGCCCTTTTGTAGCAGGAACTCCTTTGCATATTAGGCCGCACACATCCTGATGTAGCCAATCCTCCAAGAGCTTACAGGGCTCTTCTTACAGGGCCTACTGTAAGCTCCAGGAGGATTGGCTACATCAGGGGTGTGTGACCTAATATGCAAAGGAGTTCCTGCTACAAAAAAAAGGCCTGGCCCTGGAGAAGAAGCTGCTACACATGCACAAGGGTCCTTGGAACAAACAAAAAAATGTCTCCAAGCTTAGCTAAGCAGAGTGGAAGGATATGGCCCCTTACGTATATGGGGGACAACAATGGTTTTCAATCTCTTGATTAAGTTCAGAAAGATATAGCAGGTGTGGAATTCTAGCAGGAACTCCTTTGCATATTAGGCCACACACCCACATTTCTATTTTCAGTTGCTAATCTAAAATAACAAAAAGAAAGATCCCCCTAGTGGCTGAAGGAGGAAATGACTGCCATACAGGTGTGAAAATACAAACTTTCCCACTCACACAAGAAACAGCCCAAGCTATCTATAACAACACCCATCTCACGGTCCCACTGGATCGTTTCTATGTGCTGTTTATGGCTACCCCAGCCCCTCAGTTTCTCCTCAGTTCTTCCTTTATAACTTTTTCTTCAAGACTATATAACTCAAAGGGGTGGGTATGATATGGATTTTACTCTTCTAGTCTCTTCGGGGTTTTTGTTTTCAGATAGATATATAATTCTAATTCGTAGGGGACCACAGCAGCTTTGACAGTTTTCCCAAATTAAAGGCACCAGAGAACTTTAAACCACAGATATTTATTTTAAACACAATTCTCTTAAACTGGGGATATGGGCGATATATACACGCGCTATAAAGTATCTCACACAGTTAACAAGTTGCTCAGTTGTTTCAAGGCTTTCTAATATATCTTTCTCGTCTTAGGTCTTTCAGGTTCACAGTTCCTCTATATCATACACTCTCCAACACTAGTATAGGCTGGCGTCTTGGGTATGATGTGCCAAGTCTCTCCAGTCGACTGGAGCCTCTACTCCCAGCCCTTCAAACTCTTAGACCCACATCTATTCCCTCAACCACCTCTCTAGTTCTTAAGAGACGTATATAAGTGTCTGTGACCGCTCAGGTCTTCACAGTGACTCTTCCTTTTAGTCACACACAGCCCCTTGCTGTTTTTATAGAGCTAGCAGTCAGCTTTGCTTCTCTCCTCAGCTGCTGTCTCAGCTCCCTCAAAGACCAGCTCTCTCAGACTCTGTCAGGCAACTATCTGTCTTCAGCCTCTGTCAGACACTAACTGACTGCCTCAGCCATTAGCTGTCAATCTCACTGAGAGTTCTGAGCACTCTGGCCCCCACCCTCAGGTCACCTGATGCAGGCTCTGTGCGTCTTCAGTTTTCTGTTTAACCCATACCTTACCGTCACACTATCCTGCAGCAAACTTTACAGGAAAGCTGATTTAAGAAAGACTAGAGAAAAGCCAAGGAAACCTCAGGAGGTACATGAATGCACTGCAATGCTGTGGGGAAGCAAGAAAAATACCTGCTTCCCAACAGCATTAAACTTGGAGGAAATATATGGTTGCCAAGTCCTTCTGCTGCTGCGGCGGAGTACTTGTTCCTTGTGCACGCAATGCATGCGCAGTGCAATGACATCACCTGGAAGTGACATCATCATGCCAGGAACATCCTGCTGGGGACACTCTAGGACTCTTGCTAAAAACTCTATGGTACCACAGAGTTTTACTGCGATTCCTAGAGTGTCACACCAGAAACGCTCTAGAATTTGCAGTAAAACTCTGTGATACCATAGAATTTTTAGCGAGAGTCCTAGAGCATCCCTGGTGCAACAACATCACTTCCAAGTGACATCATCACAGGGGATTGTGCACACCAACAGGGCTCTTTGGGGGCAGGAAGCCCCCCCAGTGGCCAGCTCCCTGCAGGCAGGTTGGGGCCCTTCCGGGGTGGGGGATCCCCTACCCCTGGCAGAAGCTTGGCAGCCCTAAGCAAATAACCTGTGTGGAAATGGCCCCGATGAACTCAGAATGAAGGATCAGAAAACTGTAGGGAGGGGAGAATGCTGGCAGGCCATTGGTTAAGGCGCCCATAGCAACAGAGGAAATATTCCTATGCAAGTCATCCCAGTTTCTACTGCTGGGGCTTCCTTTGTATATAAATTTAAAAGGCTTGAGAGAAAGAAGCAGGTAATTTCTGATCACTTACGGCAGGTTGTAAAATATCCAGGTTTTTTTTTCAGCTGCATTACCGGAAGAATACACCATAGCTGTTGAGATACGTTTTGTGGATTCTTCGCTCCAGAATGCCGTCAAAAGTTACCTGAAAAATCTTAGCTTTCCACTCTTCACAAATGCCACTGATCCAACTGAAACCATTTCAAGTGTTCACGTTAACACAGGTGAGTAGTCTGTGCTCAGTTGACATCAACTTGGAGGAAGGGCTGCGGCTCAGTGGTGGAGCATCTGCTTAGCAGGGCTTTTTTTATGTTGTTAGCCACCCTGAGTCCGCTTGCGGAGAGGGCGGAATAGAAATTTAAAGTAATAATAATAATAATAATAATAATAATAATAATAATAATAATAATAATAATAATAATAATAATAATAATTTTTGTAGCAGGAGCTCCTTTGCATATTAGGCCACACCCCCATGATGTAGCCAATCCTCCTGGAGCTTACTGTAGGCCCTGGCCACATCTGTGTTTGAGATGAATAGCACCATGCAAACTGCCAGAGGTCTGAGCATAATTTAGGGATCCCGATCCCAGTCCAAGCAGGAGCTCCCACAGGTTAAGGTTAGGGTTAGGCTGGTGGGGGGGAAATCCCACCCCTGAATGATACTATTTGCAGGGTTCCTGAGCTCTTGGACAGAGACTGTATGCACAAAAATTGTTTTGCGTGTAGGGACTCTTGCAAAAATTATGCCGAATTCCTGTAGGAGAAGACCATGCTCTTGCTCCCCTTCTGTGCACAGTGCCAAATACCAATGTTACATGTGTGATGTGCCATGTGTAGTGGTGAAGTGTGCAGACTCTTATCTGGGAGAAGCGGGCTTTATTCCTCCCCTCCTCCACATGCAGCTGCTGGAATGGCCTTGGGTCAGCCATAGCTCTTGCAGGAGTTGTCCTTGAAAGGGCAGCTGCAGTGAGAGCCCTCTCAGGTCTTGCAAACTGAGGTCCATGGCTTCCTTGATTTGAGTCCATGCATCTCATGTTGGGTGATCCTCTTTTCTTGCTGCCTTCTTCAACTTCTCAAAGTGTGATTGCATTTTCCTGTGAGTCTTGGTCTTCTCATAATGTAACCAAAGTATCATAACCTCAGTTTAGTCATTTTAGCTTCCAGGGAGAGTTCAGGTTTGATTTGGTTAAGAACCCATTTATTTGTCTTTTTGGCGGTCCACAGTATCCATAAAATTCTCCTCCAAAACATGTTACATGCGAGATAGTCCTAAATGACATGCAACTCTTAGATACCTGTCTGCACCTTAAGAAAGCTTGCAGGGAAAAATAACCAATCTTTGGCAGACCCTCTTTCCCTGAGTCAGATGACCACGGAACTGTAGAAAGCAGATTAGTTGAACACCTGAAGCTGCCTTATACTCAGGGGTGGAATTCTAGCAGGAGCTCCTTTGCATATTAGGCCACACACCCCTGCTGTAGCCAGTCCTCCAAGAGCTTACAAAAAAGAACCCTGTAAGCTCTTGGGGGATTGACTACATCAGGCCTAATATGCAAAGGAGCTCCTGCTAGAATTCCACCCCTGCTTATACTGAATCAGATGTTTGGTCCATCAAGGTCAGTATTGTCTACTCAGACTGGCAGCAGCTTTACAGGGTCTTTTCCCATCACTCACTGCATGGTCCTCTTAACTGGAGATGCAGGGAATTGAACCTGGGACCTTCTGCATGCCAAGCAGATGCTCTGCCACTGAGCCATGGGCCCTCCCCCCCGCCAAAAAAATGTACCTGTATACACACAGGATTAGCAAACACGTGAAGGTGCCTTATACTGAATGAGACCTTTGGTCCATCAAAGTCAGTATTGTGTATTGAGATTTGCAGTAACTCTTCATAGACTTTGACAGAAGTCTTTCACATCACCTCACCTGATCCTTTTAATTGGAGATGTCAGGGATTGAACCTGGGGGCTTCTGCATGCTAAGCAACAGGGCTTTTTATAACAGGGGTTCCACTTTGGGGACCCCTGAGATAATACCAAATGGCCACCACTGCTTACCTTAAGTCACACTGTGAAGACTCTTGCACTGTAGTGGCAGTTGTGTGTGTGTGTGGCCTAATATGCAACGGAGTTCTTGTTAAAAAAAAAATCCCTGGATGTGACAAACCTGTCAAGCATAGGTATTTCGAATAACCAAGCAATTGCATGATACAAAGACTTGTTTTATTCATAATCCATTGTTGCTCAAGGTGCAGTACTTTGAGAGTGATACAGGATTGCTTATGGCACAGTGTTCTAAGGATTACGTCAAAGGGTATAGAAAAGATAGCCTCAAGACATAGCAAGCTTGTGTGAATTGTTACAACTATGCAAAATTACTACACAGTACTATCTTGCGGATGAAACTTCCCTTGATCTCACACATTCTTGCTCCTATTGATAAGCAATGAATGGGAACTGTTTGGGGGAGGCACCTCCTTTCTCTCTATCATCAAAGTTACAGCATTCCTACATTTGCTACCCAGAGGTGGGAAAGAGGAAAGGGAGGTGAGAAAAGTAAGAGGGGGGGTTGAGCTTTGATATGCAGCTATGGGAAAGAACAGTTGTCAGAGCTAAAGAGGAAGGAATCAGAATCCAATAACAGTATTGATTTAATACACAGAAATAGCATGCTTGACAAAACCTACCTAAGACTGGTCAGTCCAACATTTCCATCTTTGGGGCCCTTTTCTGCACATCTTTCAAGAATGTGTGTGACACAGGAGTACCCATCCTTTTTGAACCTGTGCGCACCTTTGGAATTTTGATACATTGTGATGGGCCACAAAATGGCTGCTGCCAGAGGTGGAGCTAGCCACAAAATGGCTGCTACCGCTTGCCTTAAGTCACACTGTGAAGACCCTTGCACTGTTGTGGCTGCTGCTGCCAAAATCCGCGCATCCAATAAAATCTACAGTGCTCATCAGAAACACTGTTGGGCAAAAACCCCTCCAGGTCCTGCCCACTTTTTAAAAACACTTAGCAGGCACCAGGGGTGGAATTCTAGCAGAAGCTCCTTTGCATATTAGGCTCCACCCCCCTGATGTAGCCAATCCTCCAAGAGCTTACAAGGCTTTTTTTGTAAGCTCTTGGAAGATTGGCTACATCGAGGGGGGGTAGGGCCTAATATGCAAAGGAGCTCCTGCTAGAATTCCACCCCTGGCAGGCACCAGGATAGGTTTCCGTGGATACCACTTTGGGGGCCCCTGGGATAACACAATTAACAGCCTCCTACCCCCAGGCATGACGCACCTGGGGCTTTCATAATCTGCAGTAGTGTTACCATATAAACATTGGGCCCCACCTAGGTCCTGGTAGCTTTTCCTTTCCCAAGGAAAGGAAGCCTGTTAGAAAAACATGAGACTCAAGGCTGTGTCTCATTGTCGTTCAAGGAGCATGCCATTGGCTTTGCTTTCATGTTTCAGGAAACCGCAGTAACGCCTTGTCGACAGGTTTCCTTTCCCTGGAAATGTCTCACACTGTGATCACACCTCACCCAGGGGGCAGGGGAGCGAGTAGAATTTCTTCTCGATACCTCCTTACTGAATGGCATTAATGGGTGATGTAATGCAGAAGTATAGAAACATTCTTGGAATGTGATTCCACTTAAAACAGGAGGGAACGCCTTATCCGAAGAGTGCTGAAAAGAGCTGAGAAATGGAGGCATGGGTCTCCAGAGGAAGGAATGAGCAATGGTTCCGTGGGCTTATCTGTTGGAAGCAAACCCAACAAAGCCGCCATTTTCTCCAGGTGAACTGATCTCTCCCATCAGGAGATCGGCTGTAATTCCGAGAGAACTCTAGCCCACGCCTACAGAAAGCATTCCTGCGAGCCTGAAGCATAATTTTTCTTCTTTAAAAAAAAATCTTCATCATAATTTTATAACTCGCACGACCACGATCCCGAGCAATAAAACGTTAATGAGAGACTGCTTTTGCTGCAAAGAAAAAAGGAGCATTGGATCTCTTCCCCACCTCCTGTTCACACACCTCAGGAAAAAAGAAATGATTAAATGTAACAGAGTTCTCACAACATCTGATCTTCATGATGGCAACCTTCGAAAGCTTGTATTCTGTTTGAATCTTGAATGCAGAATAGATGCAACGAATGATCAAGCTCAACCAAACACCATACCTAACCTTCATGCTTTCTGTTTCATGTCTTGTAAAGTGTGCAACTCAACAGGCAGTGACAGCACACATTGTTGCTGTGAAGATGATTACAGGTGGCTTAGTGAGATATGCACTCATCCAGCCTGCCTCGGGACCACAGCAGCACCAGAAGGCCACAACTGTATCGCACAACTGCCTTCTCAAGAAATGTATTGCCAGCTATTGCCTGAAGGTAAGAGGAGGCAATAGCTAATGTGCAATAGCTATCGTCATGATCATTTCTCACAGGGGACCTGGAAAGGTTGGTGGTTGTAGTAAGAAAAAGAAGACAGTTAAAAGCAGTTGGGGGCTTGTGAGTAGGGTTGCCATCTCCAGGTTGGAAAATACCTGGAGATTTGGGGGGGGGGTGGAGTCTGAGAAGGGGAAGGACTTCTTTGGGATAGAATGTCATAGAATCCACCTGCCAATGCAGCCATATTCTCCGGGGAAACATCTCTGTTGCCTGGAGATCAGTTAGAATCCCAAGATATCTTCAGCCTCCATCTTGGAGGCTGACAGCCCTCCCCAGGGGTGGAATTCTAGCAGGAGCTGCTTTGCATATTAGGCCACACCCCCATGATGTAGCCAAGAGCTTACAAAAAAGAGAGCCTTGTAAGCTCTTGGAGGATTGGCTGCATCAGGGTTGTGTGTGGCCTAATATGCAAAGGAGCACCTGCTAGAATTCCACCCTTGGCCCTACCTGTGAGAGGGGAAGAATCACTGTGGAAATCTCTTCCCCTGATGAAAAATCAGAGCCAGCCCATGGATTTGGGGTGCCTAAGCCTACACTCTGCCTAGCTGTGTTGAGGCACAAAATTTTGGATATTGTAACTCTCATTGCAAGAGGACCAGGGAGGGAAAGGGTTAACAAAATTCACTCACTCAGGTACACTTGACAGTTGGGACCACCCTCTCATTGGTCAAATGCTGAGCCTCTTTGGCCTTTGCTTGCCTTCTGGGTTTCGTCTTATATAGGATCTCTCCTTTTCTCTCTCTTCTGCCTGGGCTTGGAGCTGTAGCAAGTTAGTCTTTTTTAAAATGTCATCTGTTCACAATCAGTTAAATGTTTGTTGGAGATACTTGAAAATTCAGAGGTGTGGAGTGGCAATAATTGGAGTTGAGGCTTAAGCTTATCAAAAGAAGTAAAGTTTACTAGAAAACATCAGGATGATGATGATGATATTGGATTTATATCCCGCCCTCCACTCCGAAGAGTCTCAGAGCGGCTCACAATCTCCTTTACCTTCCTCCCCCACAACAGTCACCCTGTGAGGTGGGTGGGGCTGGAGAGGGCTCTCACAGCAGCTGCCCTTTCAAGGACAACCTCTGCCAGAGCTATGGCTGACCCAAGGCCATGCTAGCAGGTGCAAGTGGAGGAGTGGGGAATCAAACCCGGTTCTCCCAGATAAGAGTCCGCACACTTAACCACTACACCAAACCGGCTCTCCCAAGGATATGATACTTGGGATAAAAAGAAAATACAACTTAGCTTACCAGCTAGTCTAACTATGTCTGATCTCTACATGGCTATGGATTATACAACCCTTTGTCTAGCTTCTTCTTCGCAGAAAACACTGAGAACAGGGAAAAAAGCAATTCAGCTTGCATACAACATCAAAGCTTTTCACACCTAATGCCCTTTCTGATCAATGCTATGTTTACATGTTTCTCGGCTTAGAAGACTCAGTTCAGGATTGGGTTACAATAAATCACTTCCTCTGTCAGGTAAACAAACAGTTAACTCTATAATGGCTGGATTGTAAATAATTTGTATTCCAACAATGTTTCTACATGACTATGGCAAGCCAGTTTGGTGTAGTGGTTAAGTGCGCGGACTCTTATCTGGGAGAACCGGGTTTGATTCCCCACTCCTCCACTTGCACCTGCTGGAATGGCCTTGGGTTAGCCATAGCTCTTGCAGAGATGTCCTTGAAAGGGCAGCTTCTGGGAGAGCTCTCTCAGCCCCACCCACCTCACAGGGTGTCTGTTGAGGGGGGAGAAGATATAGGAGATTGTAAGCCGTTCAGAGTGTCTGATTCAGAAAGAAGGGTGGGGTATAAATCTGCAGTCTTCTTCATGTAAGATGTGCTTCTATTTTTGTATTTTGTAAGTCAACATTTCATTCTCTTGTTACCAGATCATCTTTGTAATTTTTTTTGACAGCATATCCCCTTAAATGGGAAACAGGGAGGATCAGGAATACTTGCTAGGGTTGACACTTCTGTGTTGGGAAATACCTGGAGATTTTGGGGGCGGAGCCTCAGGAGGGCGGGGTTTGGGGAGGGGAGGGACTTCTGTTGGGTATAAAACCATAGAGTCCGCCTTCCAAAGCAGCCATGGATCTCTGTCACTTGGAGACAGGGCTGGTTTGCCCACTACGCAAATTAGGCATTGGCTTAGGGTGCTGGCAGGGCGGGGATGCCAAATTCAGCCTTCCTCCCTCCCCCTAGGCAAATCCCTCCTTTGCCTGTGCTCTCCAGCCTCCTCCTCCCTCCCTCCCCCACCAGGTCCATTTCAGTGCCTGGGAAGGGGTGATGGAGCGCTGCGCTTCCCGGGCTCTTTAATGCAGGGGTGTCAAATTATGAGTCCCAGGGGACAAATCAGGCCCCCAGAGGGCTCCTCTCAGGCCCCCAAGCAACTGGCTCTTGTTTGTTTCCTTCTCCCTCTCTTGCTTCCTTCTGCATCTCAACTTGCTTTGCAAGGCTTGCTCAATCGCACAGGAGCCACAGAGCAGAACCTCGATTTTCTCCATTGGTTGAGGCTCCTCCCCCTCCTGGTCCCCTGGGGAAGGAGGGAAAGAGCCAGAGCTTCCTAGTTCCCTGGATCCCACGGGAGAAATACAAAGAAAGCACCTTTAAGACCAACAAATGCTAATGTTTTAAGCATGTTTTATTTTAAGGATTTTTAAAAAAAAATCTTTAGTCATGTCTGTCTGTGCCCTTTAAAAAGTTCATATCTCTGTGATCTAATCTTAAATAGGTACACTCATGCCCTAGCCCGGCCCAATGTGGCCCAGCCCGGCCCGCCAAGGTCTCATTTATGTCAGATCCGGCCCTCATAACAAATGAGTTTGACACCCCTGCTTTAAAGCCCTCCCGTCGATCAGCTGATCACTGGGTGAAACGGCGCTGGAGGCTTGCAGCTGCTATGCTGGGCCTCTGGTGTGGGGTTGAGGGGACAGGCCAGCAGCAGTGGGAAGGATGAGTGAGCCTCTGAAAGAGCGGCTGCCACTGCCTCCTCCCCCCTTTCTTCCTTCCTGGATTGCGTGGGAAGGAAGGAGGGGGGGGGGAGGCAGCAGCGGCTCTTTCAGTGGCTCGCTCATCCTTCCTGCTGTTGCTGGCCTGTCTCCTCAACCCCGCACTGATAGTGATCGTGCTTGAGGGCTGGCATAGGAGCCGCGAGCCTCTGGTGCCGTTTTACCCACCGATCAGCTGATCAGTGGGGGCGGGGGGTTTAAAGAGCCGGGGAAGCGTGGTGCTCCACCGCCCCTTCCCAGGTATTGATATGGACCTGGTAGGGAAGGGGAGGAGAAGGAGGCACCTCGGAGGGGGGCAGCAGGGCATGAGTCTGCCTGGGGTGCCAAGCTGGAGATCAATTGTAATAGTAGGAGATCTCCAGCCACCACCAGGAGGGTCAAGCAATGGGAGTTAAACAACTACTGTGATGATAAACAAAGTTTATTGTAACCATTTAAACACCTCCATATATTTTAATGCTCCACATTTTAAATTTTACATACTTCATGTTGTAATAAACGTCCAATTTAAATATCCATTCATATATTTCATATTGTAAATTTTGCGTACTTCATGTTGTAATAGAGGTCCAGTATTCACATTCCCATATTGCAACAAAAGTCTACGAGCACCCGGATATAGGCCCATTTCATCAGTAGACTTCCTCGGGAGTACTGCCTTTCTATGTTTTTTCCAGGTGTAACAGCCACTAGTACCAACCAAATGTTCATAATTCTTCTTACCACATCTTTTCTCTCAATCACTCCAAGACACTTAAGTGTGTATATTTGTCATATAATAATAATAATAATAATAATAATAATAATAATAATAATAATAATAATAATAATAATAATAATAATAATAATAATAATAATAATAATAATAATATTTTATTTATATCCCGCCCTCCCCGCCGAAGCAGGCTCAGGGCGGCTAACAACATCGATCCATACAATAAATTATACCACAGGTTTTAAAATCACATTCACTATATAGGACCTAGAGCCAGTTCAAACTGATTCGTTTAACCAGATGCTCATGCCTTCTGGAGTTTGCTGGCCTGTAGCCCTCTATGAATATATTCAGCAAGCTGTTCTTTAGATGGTCATTTGCTCTTATTTTCTTTATAATTAATTTTAATGTCCCATTAACTGTGATCCCTTTTCCTTGTTACATATACCACCAGGAGGGTGACAACCCTGGATACTGGGGGTGGAGCCAGGAGACTTCGAGGGGTGGAGGTGTGGCAAGGGTGTGACAAGCATAACTGAACACCAAAGGGAGTTCTGGCCATCACATTTAAAGGGACCGCACACCTTTTAAATGCTTTCTCTCCATTTGGAAATAATGAAGGACAGGGGCACCTTCTTTGGGGGCTCATAGAATTGGACCCCCCGGTCTGGTCTTTTTGAAACTTGGAAGGTGTTTTGAAGATAGGCACCAGATGCTATGCTGAAAATGTGGTGCCTCTAACTCAAAAAACAGCACACCCCCCCCCCCCCCGGAGCCCCAGATACCCATGGATCAATTCTCCTTTATGCCATATGGGAATCGGTCTCCATAGGGAAGAATGGAGTTCCTGGCAGACATTTTCCTCCCCCCACCCCGCTTTCTGATGACCCTGAAGCAGGGGGAGGGCCTCCAAACCAGGGGATCCCCTGCCCCCACCTGGCGATTGGCAACCCTTACGTACACCATTGCTGCTTTTCTTCTGATTTTGGGCTCTAAGTTTCAAGCTGAGACGGTTGTCCTCCTTCTGAAAAGCGTCATGCCGCCTCCGATTATTATTATTATTTGTTTATTTACCTCCCATTCCCCCACTGGGGGCTCAGAGCGGAGTACAGCAAATAGAAATAAAATCACAATAAAATCTTAATAAAACCAATGACATCAAAGTGCAGCAAGATGTTTCAGCAAGATGACATGACAGCAAGGTGGTGTAGCACAAAATAGTACCGCAATACAGCATCACAGTACAGTAGTGCAGCAGAGCAGTAGTGGGGAGGCCAACCGATCAATAAATAGATGCCCGCTGCCTCATCCAAAGACCTGGCGAAACAGCTCCATTTTGTAGGCCCTATGAAAGGCCAGCAAGCCAAGTAGGCCCCGGATCTCCATAGGGAGCTGATTCCACCAGGTCGGGGCCAGCACCGAGAAAGTCCTGACCTTGGTAGAGGCAAGGTGGGCATCTCTTGGGCCGGGGACTATCAGAATATCTTGGGAGGCTGAACGAAGCGATGATGGTATAGTGAAAAAATGGCCAGGGATTGAAAGGATGTTATTGTAAAACAGTTTTTTATTCATAACCATTACAGCTTTCCTCCTCTTCTTTTCCATCACAGAAATCTACACAAGAAAAATGTTTGTTCGACTCAACATACCCTTTCAGAATGCTCTCAAGAATCCATCCTCAGAGATGTATCAGCAATACAAAAGAGACCTGGAGCGTGCGGTATGTCTGAAATCTAAAGATAATTTCCACCCAGTGTGTTGTATTTTTATTTATTTATACCCCGCCATTTTCCCCAATACGGACTCAAAATGGTGTTCCTCTCTTCTGTTTATCCTCACAGCATCCCAGTGAGGTAGGTCAGGCGCAAAGTGTGTGACTAAACCAAGGCCATTCAGCGAGCTTTCCTGGCAGAATAGGGTTGCCAGGTCCAATTCAAGAAATATCTGGGGACTTTTGGGGGTGGAGCCAGGAGCAAGGGTGTGACAAGCACTGTTGGAACTCTGAAGGGAGTTCTGGCCATCACATTTAGATACAATTTAACAACTGAGCTACTGGATCTTGTCTGCTTCCTTCTCCCTCTCTCTTGCTTCCTTTTGCATCACAGCTTGCTTTGCAAGGCCTGGTTAATCGCACAGCAGCTACAGAGCAAAGCCTCTTCCTCCATTGGCTGAGGCTCCTCCCCCTCCTGGTCCCCTGGGGAAGGAGGGAAAGAGCCAGAGCTTCCTTTGCCCAGTTCCCTGGATTCCATGGGAGATATACAACGAAAGCTCCTTTAAGACTGAGTGCTAATGTTTTAAGCATGTTTTAATTTTAAAACAATATTTAGTCGTGTTTGTCTGTGTCCTTTTAAAAGTTCATATATCTGCTAGCTAATCTTAAATAGGTACACACATGGCCCGGCCCGGCCCGACTAGGGTTGCCACTCCCCAGGTGGGGGCAGGGGATCCCCTGGTTTAGAAGCCCTCCCCCCTCTTCAGGGTCATCAGAAAGCAGGGCGGGGGGGGGGGGGATGTATTATTCCCTATGGAGATTTATTCCCATAGGAAATAATGGAGAATTGATCCGTCGGTATCTGGGGCTCTGTGGGGGCTGTTTTTTGAGGTAGAGGCACCAAATTTTCAGTATAGCATCCAGTACCTCTTCCCAAAATACCCCCCAAGTTTCAAAAAGATTGGACCAGTGGGTCCAATTCTATGAGTCCCAAAAGAAGATGCCCCTATCCTTCATTATTTCCAATGGACTTGGTAACCCTAGGCCCGACACAGCCTGGCCCAGCCCAACAAGGTCTAATTTCTGTCAGATCTGGCCCTCATAACAAATAAGTTTGACACCCCTGCCCTAGACTGTCCGGCACCCTACGCAAGGCTAACTTCTGGCACCCCCCTCCCCGCACTGATAACGTCACCAAGTCACATGGGAGGGCGCTCAATTCAGCGCCCCCAGAAGGCTGGTGCCCTAGGCAATTGTCTAGTTTGCCTAGTGGCAGGGAGATGGTGGGGGGTGGGATGTTTAAAGTTTGCAGATTTGGAAATAGACCTGAAAATAGGGTTGCCAAGTCCAATTCAAGAAATATCTGGGGACTTTGGGGGTGGAGCCAGGAACAAGGGTGTGACAAGCATCATTGAACTCCAAAGAGAGTTCTGGCCATCACATTTAAAGGGACTGCACACCTTTTTAAATGCCTTCCTTCCATAGGAAATAATGAAGGCTAGGGACACCTTCTTTTGAGGCTCATAGAATTGGACCCCTTGGTCCAAACTTTTTGAAACTTGGGGGGTATTTTGCGGAGAGCCACTAGATGCTATACTGAAAATTTGGTGCCTCTATCTCAAAAAACAGCCCCCCCCAGAGCCCACCATACCCGCGGATCAATTCCCCATCATTCCCTATGGGAATCGTTCATGGAGGTGCATGATAGCTGTGGAGGCGGGGCCTGTAAAACCAGGGGATCCCCCTCTGGGACCTGGGGATTGGGAAGCCTACCTGAAAAGGCCCCAAACCCTTGCCTGAAAAGGCCCAAAGCCCTTGTTGGGGAGAGTGGTCTAATTTGTTAATTACAAGGTGAGGATATGAATTTCAGAATTCCAACATACGTCCTTTTAATGGAGTTGTAATGGATCGTTTCAGAACCAGCATTTTTTACAGGGGGGGTGGTGGTGGTGGTGGAAACATTAGAATTCTGCTGGATCAGAAGAACGTCTGAAACCAAGTTATGGAATAATGTGGTTTCCTCTAGGGCAATAAAGTACGCCTTGAATGAAATCAAGGCAAGAATCCTATTTCTGTATAGTTTGAATTGCCTCAGCAATTTATTTAAAGTGTTTATTATTCTTTTCCAGTTTACTGTGGGTTACAAAACGTTATACGGCTTCATAAGTGCAAACGTTACAGAGTTCAGGTAAGGAAGAAAATGTGTCTTCTTACTTATTACCTTTGAGAAGGTTACCGGAGGGAATGCAATAAAATAAAAAAGGTAAAGGTAATCCCCTGTGCAAGAACCAGTCATTTCCAACTCTGGGGTGACATTGCTTTCACATTTTCACCTCAAACTTTTTACGGAGTAGTTTGCCATTGCCTTCCCCAATCATCTACACTTTTCCCTCAGCAAGCTGGGGACTCATTTTACCGACCTCAGAAGGATGGAAGGCTGAGTCAACCTCGAGCTGGCTACCTGAACCCAGCTTCCACCAGGGATCGAACTCAGGTCATGAGCAAAGCTTGGACTGCAGTACTGCAGCTTTTCCACTCTGTGCCACAGGGCTCTTTCATGCAATAAAATAACACTGTCCAAATTATTGAACACTTAAATGTTTAAATGGGGGAAGCACTGGAGGGAAAGGTCAGCAGACAGCATATACACTATTCTAAACAGGCCGTTCGCTCCTTGAGAGGACAGCTATGGCGAACGTGGGCAGTATAATAAAAAGTAGAGACATCAGCCTGCCAACAAAAGTCTGTATAGTCAAAGCGATGGTATTCCCAGTAGTAATGTATGGATGTGAGAGCTGGACCATAAGGAAGGCCGAGCGCAGAAGAATAGATGTTTTTGATCTGTGGTGCTGGAGAAGACTCTTGAGAGTCCCTTGGACTGCAAGAAGATCAAAACAATCAGTCCTAAGGGAAATCAACCCTGACTGTTCCCTGGAAGGTCAGATGCTGAAGCTGAAGCTCAAATCCTTTGGCCACCCAATGAGAAGGGAGTGCTCCCTGGAGAAGATCCTGATGCTGGGAAAGACAGAGGGCAAAAGAAGAAGGGGATGGCAAAAGATGAGATGGCTGGACAGCGTTACTGATGTAACAAACACAAATTTGAGCGGACTTCGGAGGATGGTGGAAGACAGGAGGGCCTGGCGTGACCTAGTCCATGGGGTTGCAAAGAGTCGGACTCGACTGTGTTACTGAACAACAACAAAAAACAGACCTTGAATTCAGCAGGAGCTCACAGGAGCACAGCTCCTGAACTTTTCTGACAGTTCCCCCTCTGCCTCCCCACCTTGTCCATTGAATAGTAGATGCAGCTGCATGACCATCCCTGGATGAGCTCCACCACCTGTTTTTCTACAAAATGACCCCTGAGTCTAAATAGCATTTTAATGATAGTGCGGCATGTTTACTTCGACAAGTATGTACATTGGGATATTTGGTTACTATAGCAGCGTTTGCCTGCCATAGAAGCATAAGGAGTACTTTGCTTCCAAGATCTGATGAGATCAAGCTAGCCTGGGCCATCCAGGTCAGCGTGAAACGGACAGTAGGAGGAATCAATGGTGGGCAGAAGATTGGCCATTGAGGCCACCAGGGAAAGTCCCAATAAGCCGAGGGCCTGAGTGCTGACCCCCACCACCAAGGTTACTACCAGGGCTTTTTTTGTAGCAGGAACTCCTTTGCATATTAGGCCACACCCTCTGAGATGTAGCCAATCCTCCGGGATCTTGCAGTAGAACCTGTACTAAGAGCCCTGTAAGCTCCAGGAGGATTGGCTACATTAGGGGGTGTGGCTACATTCACGGGTGGAATTCTAGCAGGAGTTCCTTTGCATATTAAGCCACACCCCCTGATGTAGCCAATCCTCTGGGAGCTTGCAGTAGGCCCTGTACTAAGAGCCCTGTAAGCTCCAGGAGGATTGGCTACATCAGGGGGTGTGGCCTAATATCACGGGTGAAATTCTAGCAGGAGTTCCTTTGCATATTAAGCCACACCCCCTGATGTAGCCAATCCTCTTAGAGCTAACAGTAGGCCCTGTACTAAGAGCTCTGTAAGCTCCTGGAGGATTGGCTACATCAGGGAGGTGTGGCCTAATATGCAAAGGTGCTCCTGCTACAAAAAAAAGGCCCTGGTTACTACCCTGCCAGTATGAGCAGCAATAGCAGCTGCTGCTGCCACCTTGATTGAAGGAACAGGTGGGGGGCCCAACCACAGCCAATGAGCAGAGAGACAGGCAGATGCAAGGAGCTGGTGTGAAATCCTTTTTGTTGAAAAACCACGAGGTACTCTTGATTACGCCATGAAATATGAACCAACCGTGCCTGATGTTTCTGCCTCTCTAGGAGTGGAAGCACCGTGGTTGATTATGAGGTAACATCAGCGAGGGCTATACCGGTTGAAAAAGCAAGCGGGAAAGTGGCCGCCGCCTTAAATAGCTCCTACAAGTTAGATCCAACCTCCTTTCGGAGCCCTTCAGTGGAAATCTATGGTAATGTTGATGATCTGATTGCTGTAATGTATATTATTTATTAATTAATTGAACTTAATGACTCGCCCCATCCCAACTGTTGTCGGACTCTAGGCGGTGTACAACGGAATAAAAATACGTACATATAACAAATAAAACATTTAGACTAAAGCAAATTAAATCCCGATGGCACCTTAAAGTGCTGTTGAATAGGTTTCTGAACATTACATAAGAACATAAGAGAAGCCATGTTGGATCAGGCCAATGGCCCATCCAGTCCAACACTCTGTATCACACAGTGGCCAAAAAAACCAGGTGCCATCAGGAGGTCCACCAGTGGGGCCAGGACACTAGAAGCCCTCATCGGGGATGGGGGGACCCCTATCAAGGGCAAAGGAGAGAGGTACCAGCACAGCAACCGTTGCTGTCCTTACTAGGGGTGGAATTCTAGCAGGAGCTCCTTTGCATATTAGGCCACACCCCCTGATGTAGCCAATCCTCCAAGAGCTTACAAAAAAGAGCCTTGTAAGCTCTTGAAGGATTGGCTACATCAGGGGTGTGTGGCCTAGTATGCAAAGGAGCTCCTGCTAAAATTCCACCCCTGGTCCTTACACAAAAGCTTGCCAAAACATCTGCCTTACGGGCCCTGTGAAACTGTACAAGATTCTCAGAGGCCCTGGTGTCTTCTGACAGAGCATTCCAGGGCGAGGAATGGCGGGACCGACACCTTTCTTCTCTCCAAACAAAGAACACAAGCATGGGCAGGTCCCATCAGGTTCAGAGAGCAAGCCTGTTCCCACCTGAGATGATGGAGAGGTGTTGGTAGTCGAAGCAGATAACATTCACCAAGATGGACCACCCATCTAATTTAGCAGAAGACAGCTTCGCATGTTCATGTGTCATGGCTACCTACACAAACCACCTGGACACACTCCATGAACAGCAAATGGGTGGCCAACACCTGAGCCCCACAAGTGTGTTGTAAATCTGCTCTTAATGGAATGGAAAGTCTATCCTCTGTCTCCCTCTATTAGTGACTTCTGCCAGCAGAAGAAGACTTTCTTGTTTTGTTCGGTATAACCCCAATAACTGTTACCAGGGCTTTTTTTTGTAGCAGGAACTCCTTTGCATATTAGGCCACAGCCTCCTGATGTAGCCAATCCTCCAAGAGCTTACAGGGCTCTTCTTATAAGGCCTACTGTAATCTCGTGGAGGATTGGCTACACCAGGGGGATGTGGCCTAATATGCAAAGGAGTTCCTGCTACAAAAAATGCCCTGACGGTTACTGACCCGCCTCCCTCATTCTAATACTGTTTGTTGATGTGTGTTTTTAACTGATTTTTTTTATAATTTAGATGTTATTTTAATGGTTCTCAGGCCATTTTTGTAGCAGGAACTCCTTTACATATCAGGCCATGCCCCCCTGATGTAGCCAATCCTCCAAGAGCTTACAGGGCTCCTCTTAGAGGGCCTACTGTAAACTCCAGGAGGATTGGCTACATCAAGGAGGTGTGGCCTAATATGCAAAGGAGTTCCTAATATACAAAAAGAGGCCTGATGGTCCTAATGTTTTTAATGTTTGCCACCTTGGGGATTCTGATTTGGTGGAAAGGCAGCATAAAAAAGTTTCAGATAAGTCATTTTAAAGGGTCCCACCTCACCCAGATATGTTCTGATCAGGCCCACATGTGAAGGACATATTAGTTATTCTGGGTTAGTTGGACTCTATGTCATTTTTAAAAATCAGAGTATGGTAATCATTTGCCACTGGTTTTGAAGACTTCTTATTTTACATCTCCAGGTGGAACAAACATCTCTATTTTGCCCAGACCCATTTTCAAGGGGGACACAGTAACCATGAGGTGTGAGTCGAGAGCCAACTCGAGCAACGTGACTTGGTCTTTCCAAGGAAGTTCCATCTCCAGCAGCGGCAGGCACTCCATAACGAGCGGACATTCGAATGGGAAGTCCATCTCCACGCTGAAAATCCGAAACATCTTGCTGAATGAGTCTGGTAAATAGAAACGCTGAGCAAAATAGCAGGATGCGGTTCTCTGCTTACCTCCTCTGTCTTCTGTCTTCATTGCTGGTCAGCTTTTCTACTGGCCTCTTTGTTGTTATCAGGAGTGGAATTCTAGCAGGAGCTCCTTGGCATATTAGGCCACACACCCCTGATGTAGCCAATCCTTCAAGAGCTTACAGAAAAGAGCCTTGTAAGCTCTTGGAGGATTGGCTACATCAGGGCGTGTGGCCTAATATGCAAAGGAGCTCTTGCTGGAATTCCACCCCTGGTTGTTATTCTTTAAGATGTCGCTAGATTTTGTCGTTGTTTTAGGTTGCTAGGACTTTGGGGTGCTGCACACGTAAGGTATCAGGACAGATGAAGTCCCCCTGAGAAGTTTTTTCTTGACTCTGGCTTCATTTTGTACCATGTGGAAGCTCCCAAAGACAGTGGGGGCTCTCTGGGAGCCACCTAGAGAAAAATCTCTGTGTTCCCTCCCCCTCTCCACTAGCTCCCTGCAGTTACCTTCCATTTGTGGACAATTCAATAGCTGATAGTGTCAGTAGCTGACGACTTCACAACTTTAGTCTGCCTCTCCTCAGTGTAACCTGGGGTTGCCAATCCCCCAGTCGGGGGAAGGAGGACCCCCTGGTTTTGAGGCCCTCCCCCTGCTTCAGGGTCATCAGATAGCGGGGGGGAGGAAAATATCTGCTGGGCACTCCATAATTCCCTATGGAGACCAATTTCCATAGGGTATAATGGAGAATTGATCTGCCAGTATCTGGGGCTCTGGAGGGGGCTGTTTTTTTGCGAAAGAGGCACCAAATTTGCAGCATAGCATCCGGTGCCTCTCCTCAAAACAACCCCCAAGTTTCAAAAAGATCGGACCAGGGGGTCTAATCTTATGAGCCCCAAAAGTAGGTGCCCCTATCCTTCCTTATTTCCAGTGGAGGGAAGGGTTCTCTTATCTGGGAGAACCAGGTTCGATTCCTCACTCTTCCACTTGCAACTGCTGGAATGGCCATGGGTCAGCTATAACTGTCCCTTTAAATGTGATGGCCAGAACTCCCTTTGAAGTTCAGTTATGCTTATCACAACCTTGCTCCTCGCTCCACTCCCAATGTGTCCTGGTTCTACCCCCAAAGTCCTCAGATATTTCTTGAATTGGACCTGACAACTCTAGCGTAACCCCTTCTAGCAGCTCTTCTTGTTTTACATTATATCAGGGATAAGGATTCTTAAGGTTACTGACTCTAGGTATGGAAATACCAGAGAGACTTATTTAGTGTTGTTGCGTCGACATTACAAGTGTGCTGACAGAGATCCGGTGCTTGTTCCACCACAAGCTGCCTTGTAGAGAAAAGGCAAGCTGGGAGGTTAACAGACGGGTCATTGAATCCCCAAAAATTTAGGGAACGGGGGGAGGAAACCCATTGGTCAGTCATCCATTTTGTTCTTGTTGCAGGAGAGTATCGTTGCACTTTTACTGAACACAATACTTCGCCAATGATGATGCACACAGCAGAGGGTAACATCAACGTTTCTTTAATCCAACTCATGAAGTCCGAGGACGTTACAATGGTGTGCAATGGGGAAAAGAGAGAGTTGAGCTGCTGCGTTGATACAGAAATGAGTTTCTTCACCGTTCATTGGAAATCGAATGGCGCCATCAATATTTCAGGTAGGAAACAAGATCACCTCTTTAGTTGTGGCAGGTTTTCCGGGCTGTGTGGCCATGGTCGTGGCATAGTAGTGCCTGACGTTTCGCCAGCAGCTGTGACCAGCATCCTCAGAGGATGCACAGTCTGGCAATGAGTATCAAAACAGAAGTGCTTGAGTAACGCGTGCACCTCGATCTCTGGTTTTGGTTTTAGAAAATCTACTCATCTGGGCCTGACGTGCTTGCTGGGTGGGGCGGCGCTGCTGCCAGAGGCAAAACAGTAAAAACAGAGATGGTTCACAGGGTGGTGGGTGGAGCCAACCCTGATTGGTGGTGCTTGCTGCTACCTTCTTGAAGCAAATAAGGAGAGCCAGTTTGGTGTAGCGGTGAACTGCGCAGACTCTTATCTGGGAGAACCAGGTTCGATTCCTCACTCTTCCACTTGCAACTGCTGGAATGGCCATGGGTCAGCTATAACTTTCGTAGGAGTTGTCCTTGAAAGGGCAGCTGCTGTAAGAGCTCTCTCAGCCCCACCAACCTCACAGGGTGTTTGTTCTGGGGGAGGAAGGTAAAGGAGATTGTGAACCACTCTGAGTTTCAGAGTGAAGGGTAGAATATAAATACAACTTCTTCTTCAGCACTGCCGCTCACTTATCATCACTGCCCCAAAGTCAAAATGGTCACCAGACCAAAGATGGCTCACTCACTGATTTTCATCCCAATTGTGTCACTTTGTCACAGGAACTAACTATTCCACCCTGAACTGCACTCAGTACGTGCTGCAGGCCAATGAGTCTCAGTGCCCAGCAGACAAGTCGGGGACCATCACGACTTATACCTGTGAAGTGAGCACGACGGATGGTGCCCGCCAGAGTAAACACATCGCCGTGAAGTATTTGCGCAAGGGTAAGCATTCCTTTGGGTCGGCTACATTGACCCAGGTCCCATCTGTCCAGAGCTGGAGGCAATCAGCAGAAATATCACCCCAGGAAAAATGAAATGCTGTGCTGGGGTTCGAATGGGCCCAGGCTAACCCCATCTTATCAGATCCTGGAAGCTAAGCTAGGACAGCCCTGGTAAGTACTTGGAAGGGAGACCACCAAGGAAGTCTGGGGTCCTTAGGCACAGGCAAAACACGTCTTGAAAACCTTACAGGGTTGCCATGTCGGCTGCAACTTTACAGCACTTTCCACCACAACTAGGCTGAGAATGAACCAGGGGTGGAATTCTAGCAAGAGCTCCTTTGCGTATCAGACCACACACCCCTGATGTAGCCAATCCTCCAAGAGCTTACAGGACTGGCTACATCAGGGGTGTGTGGCCTAATATGCAAAGGAGCTTTTTGTAAGCTCCAGGAAGTCTGGCTACATCAGGGGTGTGTGGCCTCATATGCAAAGGAGCTCCTGCTAGAATTCCACCCCTGGAATGAACCATTTGGACAACGTGGTATTTGCATAATTGCTGCTGGTTAATATGCTAATATGGTGTAGTCAGGGCTTTGTTTTGTAGCAGGAGCTCCTTTGCATATGAGGCCACACACCCCTGATGTAGCCAATCCTCCTAGAGCTTACAGGGCTTTTCTTACAGGGCCTACTGTAAGCTCTTGGAGGATTGGCTATATCAGTGGTGTGTGGCCTAATATGCAAAGGAGTTCCTGCTACAAAAAAAGCCCAGGTTTTGTCTATAGAACCCAAAGGAGCAACATCTGACCTGTGACACTGTTCTGATCAGAACCTAAAGAGAATCTCGCATGTTTTATGTTTCGCCAGCAAATGTGACTCTCATGTCAAGCACAAACGGCCGCGTTTCAGAAGGGGCCAATTTCTCCCTGAGGTGCCACAGTGACATCAGCAATTATGACCACATCAGCTGGGAAATCCAAAATGGAAACCCCGTGCAAGATATCAGCAGCCTGTGGTACACGACCACAAAGACCCCAAATGGAGCGGAGTCTGTTCTGGATGTACGCAGGGCTGACCAGAATTGGGCAGGTGAGTAAAATGGGGGTCACTCTGCTGTTGTTGGTCTAAACAAAAATGGAAGATCGCAGTGATATAAGCAGGCCTCACAGTGATATAAGCAGAGCCAGTTTGGTGTGAGAGCCAGTTTGGTGTAGTGGTTAAGTGTGCGGACTCTTATCTGGGAGAGCCAGTTTGGTGTAGTGGTTAAGTGTGCGGACTTTATCTGGGAGAATCAGGTTTGATTCCCTACTCCTCCACTTGCAGCTGCTGGAATAGCCTTGGGACAGCCATAGCTCTCTTATCTGGGAGAACAGGGTTTGATTCCCCACTCCTCCACTTGCACCTGCTGGCATGGTCTTGGGTCAGCCATAGTTCTGGCAGAGGTTGTCCTTGAAAGGGCACCTTCTGGGAGAGCTCTCTCAGCCCCACTCACCTCACAGGGTATCTGTTGTGGGGGAAGGAGATAAAGGAGATTGTAAGCCGCTCTGAGACTCTGATTCAAAGAGAAGGACAGGGTATAAATCTGCTGTCTTCTTCTTGTTCTTCTTCTCATTTTGGGCAGGAGCTCACAGGAGCGGAGCGCCAGAACTTCTAAACTTCATTGTGCTTTCTTTCTCACCCTCCCCCCCACCCCCAAAAAAACTTGCTTCTGGGCTCCATTGTTCAAACCCCCTGTGAGAATTTTGCAGAACTCTAAGATTCGACAAACTTTCTAATATTTTTCTCCATAAAAAAATGGGAAAATAGCCAAAACATATCAAGCAGGCAGATGGAAATCTTCCTCATGCCACTGTGGCCACACTGGAGAAAGTCATTTAAAAAGTATGATGAGAGTAAAGTTTTATGATGACAGTTCTAATCCAAGAACCATTTTGAGGTAGATGCTGAGCTGATGTCATTTAGTCCACCTTCCAGTGATGTGTGTTGCAGCTAGGGTTGCCAATCTCCAGGTGGGGGCAGGGGATCTCCCGGTTTGGAGGCCCTCCTCCCACTTCAGGGTCATCAGAAAGCAGGAGGAGGGGAGGGAAATGTCTGCGGGAACTCTATTATTCCCTATGGAGATTTATTCCCATAGAAAATAATGGATAATTGATCCTCAGGTTTCGGGGGATTGGGGGGGCTGTTTTTTGAGGTAGAGTCACCAAATTTTCAGTATAGCATCTAGTGCCTCTCCCCAAAATACTCCCCAAGTTTCAAAAAGATTGGACCACGGGGTCCAATTCTATGAGCCCCCAAAGAAGGTCCCCCTATCCTTCAATATTTCCTATGGAAGGAAGGCATTGAAAAGGTGTGCTCTCTTTAAATGTGATGGCCAGAACTCCCTTGGAGTTCAGTTATGCTTGTCACAGCCTTGATCTTGGCTCCACCCCAATGTCTCCTGGCTCCACCCCCAAAGTCCCCAGATATTTCTTGAATTGGACTTGGCAACCCTAGTGGCAGCATATGCAAATGAGTTGTGCTAATGAGCTCCGGCACTTTTTTTTCTACAAAATGACCCCTGGATATAAGTAACGCGGCAAGGAAAACCTTCTTTGTGCCCCGGTTTTCAGGACTGGGCAGAAGTCTAGAACTGTGGCTCAGTGGGGTGGGATGGGCAGCAAACTGTAGATTCACAGCTGAAGTACACATAACCGTTTAAAAGTGGGGAGGGAAAGGTCTGTCCAGAGCAGGGGTGGCCAAACTGTGGCTCAGGGGTCACCTGTGGCTCTTCCACACATATTGTGTGGCTCTTGAAGGCCCCACCCACCCCATTGGCCGGCTTGGAGAAGGCATTTGTGTCTTTAAATCACTTCTCCAAGCCAAGCTAGCCGATGGCTTGCAGAATGCGTTTGAAGTTAAATGATTTCTTTCCACCTCCATCTCCACCTCCCTTCCCATCTATTTGCCTTCCTTCCTTGTCTTGCAGCCTCTCAAACATCCGATATTCATGTCTTGTGGCTCTCAAACACCTGACATTTATTCTGTGCAGATGTTAAGCGAGTTTGGCCACTCCTGGTCTAGAGTCTGAAAATCAGCGCAGCCCTGGCAATTTGAAGAACCACCTGCATGTATATTAGGAGACGTTCTGTGAATCAGTGGCAAAGCACCTGCTTTGCTTGCAGGAGTCCCCAAATTCTTTCTTTGGCATCTCTAGCTAAAAGGATCAGGTTGGAGGTGACGGGAAATATAGGGTTGCCAGACTCTCACTAGGGGCAGGGGAACCCCCGCTTTTGTGGGGTTGCTTCCCCACTGCCAGCCAGATGGCTGGCTGGTGGGCAATGTTCTCTCTAAGCTGCAGAGTCTTGTGAGCAAAAATTCTACTTTGAGAGCTGCTGGCCTTAAAGTTGTGAGCTGCTGCATCAATTATGGTGCTCTGGGGTCTTCCTTCCTGAGCTGCGACAAAATTGTGTGAGCTGGAGGCTAAATAGCTGTGGGCTATTTCACACTAACTCAGCTTAGGGGGGACACTGGTGGTGGGTGAAAATCCAACCCCCAGCTGGCCCGGAGGTGATGTCAACACGTCACCCACGTCGTGCAGCAACACTGTAGTTTTTTGGCAAAACTCTGTGGTAAAATCAGGTACAAATCATAGAGTTTTGCCAAAAACTAGACCATCACACACCTCCAACATCAACATAATGATGACATCACTTCCTGGTGACATCATAATGCTGCGCTCGCAAAAGCGCACACAGGAGAAGATTCTGGAAAGGCCCAAGGATCACCCCGCCAGCTGCCAGGTAGGACCTGCTAACCCTTGTGAAACTTGCCACAGCCTTAGAAGAGCTGCTGCAAAGTCAGAGAAGACAACGCTGACCCTGACAGACAGAGATGGCCCAACTCATTTCAAGGCTGCTTCATATGTTCAGTAGCTTAAAACTTGGGGATATAAGGCAGTTGTGAGCAGGGGTGGAACTCTAGCAGGAGCTCCTCTGCCTATTAGACCGCACACCCCTGCTGTAGCCAATCCTCCAAGAGCTCACAAGGCTCTTTTTTGTAAGCTCCAAGAGGATTGGCTACATTAGGAGTGTGGCCTAATAGGCAAAGGAGCTCCTGCTAGAATTCCACCCCTGGTTGTGAGTTTTATTTCAGAAGGGGCTGAGACTGAGTGGTAGAGCCTCTGCTTGGCTTACAGAAGGTCCCAGGTTCAATCTTCAGCACCTCTGGTTAAAAGGACCAGGCAGGAGGTGATGTGACGGACCTCAAGCTGAAACACCCCGGAGAGCCGCTGCCAGTCTGAGTAGACAACACGGACCTTGATGGACCAGTGGTCTGATTCTGTGTAAATTAGCTCCATGTGTTCATGTATGCTTCCCTGAAGGTGAACTGCAGGTCAAGCGATGTGCTTGAACTGCCTCAGACTGATTCCCTATTAGGCTTGTTCCGGTGTCAGGGTTCTTTTCTCCACGACACTTCCATCCAATTTTGCACAAGATGTCATGGGGCTGCAAGAAGAATAAGAAGACTGCAGATTTATACCCCACCCTTCTCTCTGAATCAGAGACTCAGAGCGGCTCACAATCGTCTATATCTTCTCCCCCCACAACAGACACCCTGTGAGGTGGGTGGGGCTGAGAGGGCTCTCACAGAAGCTGCCCTTTCAAGGACAACCTCTGCGAGAGCTATGGCTGACCCAAGGCCATTCCAGCAGATGCAAGTGGAGGAGTGGGGAATCAAACCTGGTTCTCCCAGATAAGAGTTCACACACTTCACCACTACACCAAACTGGCTCTCCTCGCTCTTTCCTCGCCTCTTTACCATGGCAAGCAAGATCCTCTGAAAACCGGTTTCTGCTTGCTGCAGGAAAAAGGCAGGGTGTGGAAATCAGACAGAAGTGTTGTGGGGGGGAGGAGAGGAGACTCCGACGCCAGAACGAGCCTAGTGGGGAATCAGTCTCACTGTTTGCTGGTTTCTTCACTTCAGGACGAAGTGTCAAAATCCATATTTTTGGTTTTGAAGTTTGTTTGTTTTTTAGGCACCTATACTTGTACCTTCTTCCAAGAGTCTCTGAAGAGTTCTGCGCGTCAGGCAGTGGAAGTGTTCCCTTTGCCCCTGAAACAAGACATCATCCGAGATCCCATCGAAGTCGTCATCCCGTGCTCAGGGAATCAAATGTTGAAGTGCTGCGTGGCCACCGGCAGAAGCGAGAATTACACAGTGACATTCCATGTTGACCAAAGCGATCCCAGTAGTCCAGACGGTAGGAGGGAGTGCAAGGGCTGCGCCGTCACTTCTCTTGAAACCCTTTTTTTAAAAAAATACTCAACAGACCACTTGTTTTTGGTTTTGTTTTGTTTTACTAAGAGCTGCTACTACAGATGGGGAGGGGCTAAGCTTGCCATTCCCCTGGAGTCACGGGCTGGGTGCAGTCATTAGCAAAATCCAAGTCCAGTCCAGGTTTGAGCCAGCAGAGCCGGATTAACAATTAGGAAAAGTAGGCACAGGCCTATGGGCCCTTATGCCTTTAGGGGCCCCGGGCCGGCTCCCCCCCCCATTTCCCCCCTGCTTGCAGCCCTCCCAGCCCGCACACGCAGCCAGCAACTGAGCCGCTCTTTGCCTGACTTGCTTGGTGCGGCTGCTGCTATCGTCGCCAAGTTTGCCTCTCTCTGCCTCTCCCCTGCAGCTTAGTCAAAGGGGCTTTTGAGAAGGTGGCTGCAGGCTGCAGCAGGGGCCGTGGGAAGTGGGGCGGGTGCTCAGACTCTGAGATAATTTGCGAGATTTTGATTGCCTCAGGGCCTCCACGGGGTTTAATCCAGCACTGCTCTGCGTCCCCATTCAGGCATGCCCAACTTTGTATCTCTGGGCTGATCATTCTCTGACTTCATCTCTGTGCGACATCTTTCTCCGCAGGCCAAAGGCAAGAAGGCAGCTTCATCTGCTACGTAAAAATGCTCAGTTATGACAACTGTGGCCACGAAAAGGCTTTTTTTGCATCTTGTACATTCAGAAACCAAATCGGTGGAAGCGTTCAGAGCTCTCCTATGAATTTAACACTTGCACCAAGTAAGTAAGAGAATGAATGGGGGCAAGACGGAGGATTTCCCAGTGAAAATTTTCCTGGGGTTACGGTTTTGTCTATCCTGCACAGTCTCCCATGCATGCTTCATTTGCACCCCAGAGATCCATAACCCTTGCAGACACTGTGCTGGCATGCTAAGTCCACACAGCCTCTTCACATGGGTTCTGGATGGATATAGATGTGCCCTTCAGAAGTCCTAGGCAGCTAGCTAGCTTTTCTGTATCAGAGACATAATAAAAGGTAAAGATAGTCTCCTGTTCAAGCACCGGTTATTTCCAACTCTGGGGTGACGTCGCATCACAACATTTTCACAGCAGACTTTTTACAGGGTGGTTTGCCATCGCCTTCCCCAGTCATCTACACTTCCCCCCCAGCAAGCTGGGTATTCATTTTACTGACCTTGGAAGGATGAGTCAACCTTGAGCCAGCTATGTGAACCCAACTTCCGCCAGGATCGAACTCAGGTCATGAGCAGAGAGCTTGGACTACAGTACTGCAGCTTTACCACTCTGCGCCATCGGGCTGTTAGAGTCATAATAATGCAGCACAAAATCAAAGCCCATGAATCTAGCGTTGCCAGGTCCAATTCAAGAAATATCTGGGGACTTTGGGGGAGGAGCCAGGAGACATTGGGGGTGGAGCCAGGAGCAAGGTTGTGACAAGCATAACTGAACTCCAAAGGGAGTGCTGGCCATCACATTTAAAGTGACTACGCACCTTTTAAATGTCTTCCCTCTATTTGGAAATAATGAAGGATTAGGGGCACCTTTTTGGGGAGTTTTTTTTTTTAAACTTGGGGGTGGTTTTGAGGAGAGGCACTGGATGCTGTGCTGCAAATGTGATGCCTCTATCTCAAAAAACAGCCCCCGGATACCTGCAGATCAATTATCCGTTATATCACTGTCCACTACATAGAGACAGGGACCAAGGGAAGATAGCTATTAAAGGATTTAACAGCCACCTATATTAATGAATTGTAGAAGGTGAAGCTTTTCTTAGGGCAGAGATGGCCATAACATCTGGAAGCAAACCTCTGGATGCCAGGGCTAGGAGTCAACGCCAGGGAAAGGCCTTGGCCTCTATTCCCTTTTTGCTGGCCCTCCAGAGCAGTAGCTGGGCCGCTTCTTGAACCAGGATGTTGGACTAGATGGCCAAAAGCAGACGGCTGGCTCAGGGTTGCATCAAGCTGCCCTGGAAGTGAGCTGGCCAGAACAGGGATGGGCTGCATGTGCCCTGGAGGAGCGTCTAGAGTGCTCATGGCACATGTCGGCCACTCCTCGGGCACTTTCCGGCCATCCAGATAGCTGGGAAAGCACCTCAGAGCTGCCTCAGAATTTAGGTACCGCTTTGTCAGTGGTACCTTTCTGAGGCGGCTTCAAACTGGCTCAGGACAGGCTACATGCACCAAATCTTAGAGAGAGTGACAAGGTTTGATTTCATGGATCTGTTCAATTATCAGAGATGCTTTCTTTTTGGTGAAATGAGTCTCCTCATGATGCTGGGTGCTCCAAACATTTTGTGAAGAGGAAGTCCTTCACTGGACGAAAAGTCTTCTGCTAATAGAGAAGATCTGTGGGATCCAACTCATTCCCTAATGTTCCATTTCTGTGTTCATAGTACAATCAGATGCATGTTTACTCTCATTGGGTTCCATGAATAATTTTTCCAAAGAAAATAGAGCATTTCAGCCTTGGCCATAGAGTGATTAGTTTCCTCAGGATGGTCCCAATATTGGATCTTCTTGCTGGGTAGGGCTCTTTGGCAGCAAAATTGCTTTGGTGGAAGAAATATAGGGTGTTTATTTGCTTGTGGGTAGGACTGTGCTTATAAAAGGAACATCTATTGAATATAGCACCTTAATTTATTGTAGTTTTAAATTTTTATGTAACTGTTTCTAAATGTATTTATTAACTGTATTTTAAAATTGTTTTATGTAAAATCATGGTGCATACCATGTCCTGTTAGCCGCCCTGAGCCTGCTTCGGCGGGGAGGGCGGGATACAAATAAAATATTATTATTATTATTATTATATTATTATTACATGTGGGATTGGGATGCTAGGCGGATGGGCACATGTAGACACGCTTTGTAGATCCGCCTGCCTGCTGTCCCTGGGGCGGCTTAAGCCACCCGTCTGTTATCAGCCAATCAGGGGTCTCCAACATTTTTGAGCTTGTAGGCCCATTGTGAATTCTAGGGCTGCCAAGTCCCTGCCCGGGAGGTTCCCAACCCACCGGCCCACGTTGGGCCGGCAGGGGGAACCTCCCCCTGTGTCGTCTGAAGTGATGTCATCAAAATGGGGGTGCACACATGGGGGCCACTCTAGGCATTTCTAGGAAAACTCTATGGTTTTCCCAGATGCTCTAGCCATTTCAGAGGTAAAACTCTATGGTAGAAGAAGAAGAAGATATTGGATTTATATCCCGCCCTCCACTCCGAAGAGTCTCAGAGCGGCTCACAATCTTCTTTACCTTCCTCCCCCACAACAGTCACCCTGTGAGGTGGGTGGGGCTGAGAGGGCTCTCACAGCAGCTGCCCTTTCAAGGACAACCTCTGCCAGGGCTCTGGCTGACCCAAGGCCATTCCAGCAGCTGCAAGTGGAGGAGTGGGGAATCAAACCCAGTTCTCCCAGATAAGAGTTCTCACATTTAACCACTACACCAAACTGGCTATCTATAGGTACTATAGAGTTTTAACCTCCCAAATGGCTAGAGTGTCTGGAAAACCCAGAGACACCGAGAGTGGCCCCACGTGTATGCGCCATCATTTTGATTAAGTCACTTCCGGGTGACGTCATTTCGTCACATGCGCGAAAATCCCCACCGGAACTTGAAGAGGACTTGGCAACCCTAGTGAATTCTGACACGGCACAGCGGCCGCAGCAACAAAACAGCTGCTGCAAAATGGTTGCAGCAGGAAGCAGAGCCAGTCACAAAATGGCTGCTGTAGCTTAACTTCAGTGAAACAGTGCAGTTCCAAGTGCTGTGTGGAAGTTGCTGCCAAAACGATGTTTTTTTAAAATCTGCATAGCAATCGGACGACTTTCTGGGCAGAAGCCCTGCCTGGCTCCACCCGCTTCCTAAAAACACTTGGCGGGTGCTGGAAAAAGTTTCAGCTGGTGCTGTGCCACCTACAAGTACCATGTTGAGGATCTCTGGACTAGCTAAACCACTAGTCTAATCCAGCAGGGATTAACTGTCTCCCTGCCGGTCAGAAAGGGAGGGATGGTGGTTCAGTGGTAGAGCATCTGCTTGGTAAGCAGAAGGTCCCAGGTTCAATACCTGGCATCTCCAACTAAGAAGGGTCCAGGCAAGTAGGCGTGAAAAACCTCAGTTTGAGACCCTGGAGAACCACTGCCAATCTGAGTAGACAATACTGACTTTGATGGACCGAGGGTCTGATTCAGTATAAGGCGGCTTCATACATACGTTCAGGGCGCTTCTTATGTTCTTACATTAACCTGCTGAATTTATGTATGTCAGGCAACTGTTAAGAGTTCAAAGCACAAGTGCCCTATGAGGAAAAACAAAGGGAGGTTTGCTTCATGTCTTCTGATACGAGATGAGATTTACTTTTCTCTTTCTCTCTTCTTTGGCAGAAAACGCCTTAACATGTAACTCCTCGGACGTCGGTGTTGGGGTAAATGGAACAAAGATCGTAAAACCTTGCAAGGGGAACAACAGTAGCGTCCGAGGAAACATCACTTACACGTGTAATCATATCTGGGTCATTGCTCAAAACAGCTGTCTGTCTGTCACAGTAAATAATCTTCTCCTTGGTGCTGAGGTAAGAACAAATCTTGGTCACTTTTTCGTAATTTCTTTTTTTTTGTGGGGGGGAATCCTACATACGTGAATAATTGACCCTCGAAAGGAACTGAAGATTTTACTATATGTTGTCGAAGGTTTTCACAGCCGGAGTTTATTAGTTCTTGTCGATTTTCTGGGCTGTATGGCCATGGCCTTGGCATTGTGAGACCTGACATTTTGCCAGCAACTGTGACTGGCATCCTCAGAGCCATAACCCAGAAAACTGGAGTTTGCTCTGGGTCAAAGTGAAAAGAAGATGGTAGGCAGGTAATTTATATCTACTCAGGAAGGTGGGGTAGGGCTGAGTCATTATCTTGTAGGAGCTTCACAGGCTGTGACATGCTAATAGAGGAGCTTTCCTGAGGAGGTTCTGTCTTTTGCTGATTGTAGCATCAGTTTTATTTTTCTGGTGGGTCTGAATACAGTTTGTAGGTTGTGTTTCTTCATAAGTTTTCCCATCTGAGTGATTCCTTTGATATATGGCAAAACACCTTTGATATATGGCAAAAAAACATGTGGCTCTTTCACACATATTACGTGGTTCTCAAAGTCCCCACTATCCCATCAGCAGGCTTGGAGAAGGCATCGTCTCTTTAAAACATTCCTCCAAGCCAAGCCAGCCAGCAGCTTGGAGGATGCATTTAAAGTTAATGCTATTTTCGTTCCATGTCTCCCTCTCCCATCTGTTTTCCTTCCTTCCTTCCTTCCTTCCTTCCTTCCTTCCTTCCTTCCTTCCTTCCTTCCTTCCTTCCTTCCTTCCTTCCTTCCTTCCTTCCTTCCTTCCTATCTTGCAGCTCTCAGACATCCGATGTTTATTATGTGTGGCTCTTTCTTAACCAAGTTTTGCCACCCCTGCTCTTGGAGGAATAGCTACATCATGGGTGTGTGGCCTAATATGGAAAGAACTTCCTGCTGCAAAAAAAGCCCTGCTTTGGTCTACATGATGTTTGTCTGCCATGCAGCTGTTCAAGGAAGAGAAGTAGGGTTGTCAGCTCCAAGTTATGGAATTCCTGGAGATTTAGGGGCAGAACCTAGGGAGGGTGAGGTGTGGGAGGGGAGGGGCCTCAGCAGAATCTAATCCCCAAATTTTCAGTATAGCATCTAGTGCCTCTCCCCAAAATACCCCCCCAAGTTTCAAAAAGATTGGACCAGGGGGTCCAATTCTATGAGCCCCAAAAGAAGGTGCCCCTATCCTTCCTTATTTCCTATGGAAGGAAGGAATTGAAAAGGTGTGCCGTCCCTTTAAATGTGATGGCCAGAACTCCCTTTGGAGTTCAATTATGCTTGCCACAGCCTTGATCTTGGCTCCACCCCTAAGGTCTTCTGGCTCCACCCCCAAAGTCCCCAGATATTTCTTGAATTGGACTTGGCAACCCTATTCAACCTACATGCCAGAAACAAGGTGACAATTGGAGAAATGGTGACCAGTCCGAATCTACTGAGTACTGGGAAGCAAAGTTAATAGGCGTGCCTTTACCTTCCTCTCTAGAAATGGTTTCCTGACACTTTGTGGCTAAGAGAATGTTCTAGGCGTATTGCATGATTTAGCTTAGGATGTTCCCTCTAAGCTTCAGAGTCTTGTGAGCAAAAATTCTACTTTGTGAGCTCCTGGCATGAAATCTGTGAGCTACGGCATAAATTATTGTGCTCTGGGGCCATTTTTCCTGAGCTAAGGCAAAAATGTGTGAGCTGGAGGCTATATACAATAATAAAAATGGAGTGACGGTATATACAACAATATAACAAAACACCAGACACTAGACTTAATTTCCGTAACAAATCAATTATTTAATTATTCAGTTCTACGCTGTGTATGAGTTCTGCCCAACTGGTCCCAGATGGAGACCTGTCCCTGGGTTCTTTATTACTCCGTTTCAATATTATTTCTTCAGTGGTACAGGCTTCGATCAACTTATATTGGACGCAATGCAATCTTATTCAGTCAAAATAGTCAATCTCTTAATGTATTATTTCCAATTTTCCTTATATAGCGTTAGTCATGTACAAGTTACTATTTCATATGTGGATTCAATCCTCATGCATAGCCATTATGGAAATTAAGCCTAGTTTCAGGTGTTTTGTTGTATTGAACTGGGGGCTAAACTAGACTTGTCAATCCCCAGGTCCCAGCGGGGGTTCTTCCGCTTTCCCAGGCTCCTTCCCACCCCCAGTCAGCTGGCCGGCGGGGGGAAGGCCCGCCCCCAGAGGACCATGTGCCTTTGCACCTCCGGAGGCTTCAGTCTCCGATTGAAAGGCTTCCTCTTGGGATGGTGTGGCTGTGAAGAAGTTGGCAGCAAGTCGTGAGTAGAGAGGCCAATCCCTCACTTCAGAGTCGCCAGAAACGGGGTGTGGGGAGGGGAGGGAAACGTCTGCTGAGCACTTCATTATTCCCTATGTGGAGATCAATTCTCATAGGGTATAATGGGGAATTGATCTGGAGGTTTCGGGGGCTCTGGGAGAGCTGCTTTTTGGGGTAGAGGCACCAAATTTTCAGTATAGTATCTAGTACCTCTTCCCAAATTAACCCCCAAGTTTCAAAACGATTGGACCAGGGGGTCCAATTCTATGAGCCCCAAAAGAAGGTGCCCCTATCCTTCATTATTTCCTATGGAAGGAAGACATTTAAAAAAGGTGTGCTGTCCCTTTAAATGTGATGGCCAGAACTCCCTTGGAGTTCAATTGTGCTTGTCCCACCCTTGTTCCTGGCTCCACCCCCAATGTCTCCTGGCTCCACCCCCAAAGTCCCCAGATATTTCTTGAATTGGACTTGGCAACCCTAGGCTAAACATCTGCCAGCTAGCTCATGCTAACTCAGCTTAGAGGGAACACTGCTATAGCAGCGCCCACCTCACAGCCTCACTGGATCTCTATATTTTCGTCTCTTCGGAGTATTTTTACTTGTTCTGTTGATGGGACCCCAGCAGCTTTGTTTATTCTTCCCACAAAATATATGGGCTCACGAGAACTTTAACTTAAACCACAGATTTATTGTAACAAAAAGTCTTAACTGGGGATATGGGAGATATTTACACAGGCTTATATGTTGTTCAGTTGTTTCAAGCTTACAATCACTTTTTCTTTCTTGGATCTTTCACAGTTACACGGTTCACAGTTTCCCTTCAACTCACTCTCCACCTCTAGCCAAGGCCTGGCCTCTTGGGATCGATGTGTCTAGTCTCACCCCTCGACTGGAGTCTCTCCTCTCAGCCCTTCTTGGTGTCCCAGACCCACATCCACTCCCTCAACCTCCTCACTAGATCTTTAGAGTAGTTTCTTGGTGTCTGTGACCATTCTGGTCTTAACTGACTCACACACACACAGCCCTCTTGGCTGGTTTGGTCAAGCTGGCAGTCTCTGGAAGACTTCCCCGTCTCCGTCTCCAGCTTCTTCACAGGATCAACTGCCCTCTTAGCCCTTCTGGCCGGCACTAACTGACCCTCTCAGTCTCTGTCAGGTCCCCACTGACAGACTTCTCTGACAGGCCTCCACTCTGTCAGACTCCAACTGACTGCACTCCTGCCTCAGCAGTTTCCCTCCCTAAACTAACTTTTTTCCCTCCCTGAGAGCTCAGAGCACTTTGCCCCCACCCTCAGGTCACCTGACGCAGCCCTGTGCGTCTTCAGCTTATGCTTAACCCATTGCTTTCCGTCACAACTGCATAGGATCAGGCCTCTCGTGGCATTTTGCCTGTGTCGCTAACTCCCTTTTCTTTCTTTCATTCCAGTCTTTGGTGCTCAGCCCTGCCCCCGATAAGGAGCTGCCCGCATACCTGGGAAACCTGAACAACACTGTAAAGACAGAACAGAAAGATATCAGCAACTCATCGGCAAACCTGGAAGCTGTGGTTGACATTTTGAATAAAATTTCGACGATACCTTTAGAAGCAGAGATGGAACCGATGGCAGTAAGTAGCTGATGGCTTTTTTAGGTGGTTATTGTGTGAGGATCAGCCAAGTATCAACCAAGTAGACTCTCTCTTATGTAAATATAGGTGGAGCTTTTTCTTTCCCATAGTATTTTTGATTTTATTCACTATTTATAAGAAACACCACCAATACATGGATTAAAGAAAAGGAAACATACACAATATACTCAATATATACATTTAAACATACAGACACAAATAGAGGATGAAGGTGATTTCCACAACAGTTAGCTTAATATATGAGTTTGTGATAGTACCTCCTATTCATTCACTCATTAATCCTATTTTGCTACATCAACGTTTAGTTATACATATACAACTTATTATCCTTAGTTCAATTGTAGCCAATCATATAGTTTATGCCATATTTCAGTAGCTTCTTGTCTAGGTTTCCCATTCAATAAAGCTGTTAATATCTAATTCAGCTGTGTCTAAGATCTTACTTAATAGGTCGTCCACAATTGGTATCTTTCTTTCCTTCCAACCTGCTGCATAGAGCAGGGGTGTCAAACTTATGGCACGGGGGCTGAATCAGGCACCCGAAGGGCTCCTATCAAGCCCTTGAGAAACTGACTGTCATCCACTTCCTTCTCTCTCTCTCTTGCTCCCTTCTGCATCACAGTTTGCTTTGCCAGGCTTGCACAAGAACTACAAAGCAAAACCTCTATTTTCTCCATTGGCTGAGGCTCCTCCCTTGGGGAGGAAGGGGGGAAGGCAGGGGCTGATTCTGCACTAACTTTGGTCCGGGGCAGGCTTCCGTTTCTCGCTGGAGCAAGCTAGCAATCTTGCACCAGCTGCTCTGCACCGCCATTTTGCCCCGGGGCAATCTGTGATTTGCCTCGCTGCAGCATGGCACGGTTTCAGGTTTATGCTGCAGCATGGCAAATTGCATGTTGCCCTGGGGCAAAATGGCAGCATGGAGCAGCTGGTGCAAAATTGCTAGCTTGCTCTGATGAAAAACGGAAATCTGCCGCAGAGCAAAGTTAGTACAGAATCAGCCAGAGCTTGCTTTGCCACGCTCTCTCAATCGCACAGCAGAGATACTAAGCCAAGCCTCTCTTCCTTCGATTGGCTGAGGCTCCTCCCACTCCTGGTCCCCTGGGGAAGGTAGAAAAGAGCCAGAGCTTCCTTTACCCAGTTCCCTGGATCACATGGGAAAAATACAAAGAAAGCACCCTTAAGGCCAACGAGTGCTAATGTTTTAAGTTTTAAAAAAAAAAAATCTTTAATTCTGTTTGTCTGTGTCCTTTATAAAGTTTCTATCTCTGCTACCTAATCTTAAATAGGAACACACACTTCCCAGCCCAACAAAGTCTCAATTTACGTCAGATCCGGCCCTCATAACAAATGATTTTGATACCCCTGGCATAGAGAATTCTGGCAGCTGTAATCATATGAACTGCTAAATGCCTATTTTCTCTACTAAATGATTGCTGTGCCATATTCAATAAAAACAATTCAGGTTTAAATGGTATTACCGTTTTCAGAATCTTTTGCAGCAGTTCATGCGCTTTCACCCAGTAGGATCTGACCCGCTTGTATGGTTACCATAGATGGGAAAAGGTACCTGATTGCTCTTGACACTTCCAACGCCATTTGGACATTCTAGGATAAATTTTCACTAATCTACAAGGTGCCTGTCATGACTCTGGGGGGTCTTACCAATTGCTGCCACCACTCTGGGTTAAGGATTCCCCTTGAGAAGGCCCAGAGTTCCCTCCCAAGCCCTTCAGGCCTTCTGTAGCTTAGGCCAAATAATAGACGTGAGCAGTCCCGTAGCCACGGAGGGCCTGGAGGGGGAACCGGCCTCCCCACCCAACCCCCCTCGGATCTTTATGGCCCCTCCTTTCTCCGCCTCCCTGTCTCCCACCCACCCACTTACTCACCCAAAAACGGAGCGAAAGAGTAAAAAGCGGGCTCCTGGGACTCCTGCAAGGCCCCCCCTCCCCCGCCCTCACTGATCACTTAATTGCAGGAAAAGTACCTGAAGCCGGTGGTGTCTACACCGGCTTTCCGGCAGGCTCAGCAAGTTCAGCGCTGGGGAGGCGAGCGCTGAAATTGCTGAGCGCGCCGGAAAGCTGATGGAGACACCACCGGCTTCAGACGCTTTTCCTGCAATCAGGTGAACAGCGGGGGTAGGGGGGCGCCTTGCAGGAGTCCCAGGAGCCCGCTTTTTACTCTTTCGCTCCGTTTTTGGGTGGGTGGGTGGGAGACAGGGAGGGAGGAGGAGGTGCCACGCGGAGGGGGGCGGGGCCGCCAAAGCTGCAGGAAGAAAAGTGGCAGCAGAGAGAGGGGGGCCACCAGAGGGGGGGCCCTCCATCCAAAAAAATTTTCTGTGCCCCCCCCCCCCCAAACCAGAATTTTCTGCCTACGGGCCTAGGTGTAAGGACCAGGCAGAGTGAACAACAAAAAGGTTTTATTTTAAAAGAGACGTTCGATGCAACATAAACGAACAAGGTGCATTAAAGAGTAAATGGGTGAAAGGACAAATAAGCAAATGCCCTAATGCGTCTGAACTTACTGTCCCTACTGTCTCAGTCAGACCTAGCCTACTTACCCTTCCTCTAAGAGCAAGGGTCTCTTCCTGGCAGCAGCTGCTCCTCAGCTCTGCCTCCTAGGAAAAGAACACCCCCTTCCTGGGCTTGGCCCTTTTATCTTCTCCTCCCAGGCCCCACCCCTCTCTGGGCTAGTTTTCCTCCAAACCCCTTGCCACTCAATCAGAGGGATACAGGGGATCCTGGGAAATGTAGGCTCTTCCCAGTACCCCTAAGCAGGCTTCCCTGGGGCCTGCAGACGTCACTAGGCCCAGGATCATGACAGTGTCCTATACCAATGATGGAACAGTTTAAATAAATTTTCCTTAGGGTGGCCATTGAAGAGGACCTCTCCAAGGTATCCACCAGACAGGCTTCTTTGTTCCTCTGAGGGCTTCTCCCTGTGACCCATACGTTCTAAGCAGGAAATCTGGAAGGAATTTAAGCATTCTATCATTACCGCCAGGGGTCATTCTGTAGAAAAATAGGTGGTGGAGCTCATTAGCATAACTCATTAGCATATGCTCTTCCCCCAGCCAAAAGCAACCCAATGCAAGAAAGGAGAGGCCTGGGCGAGTGAGGCCTGCTTGGGCCCAAGCAGGCCTCGCTCACCTGGTGCTCTCCTGGGCCACCCCCCAGTCAAAAGGCCAGCAAGCCACTGGTAGCCCAAAATCACATAAGAAGTGGAGAAAGGGTGGTGTGGGCTTCTCCAGGTGTTAATGAGGGGTGCTAGGGGGGTGGCAAAGTCCCTGGTGGTTGGCTGCCTGCCTGCTCTCCTAATCCAGGGATTGTCACGCAGCTGCATCTACTATTCAATGGACAAGGTAGGTGGGGAAGAAGACGGGAAACCCTCAGAAAGGTTCAGGAGCTGCGGTCCTGTGAGCTCCTGCTGAATCCGAGACCTGATTACCGCTAGAAACTCTAGTTGAAAACTGGTCAATAGATGGGCTGCAATAAGTTGGTTTTGTGGGAGGTACCATTTCCACTGCACAAAAATTGCGTTGCTTAAGTTTACTAACAACTATTTACTTGCTCTGTTACAGAATTTTTTATCCACGGTAGATACCGTCATCAGTGCTCCAACAGATACTTGGAATGGTGTTACGAATGGGAGCTCTCAATTATTGGACTCGGTAGAGCAATTTTCGAACTCCCTCATAGCTATTAATGACACTATTCCTTCTGTCATCCTGGAGAATATTCAGCTTCAAGGTGTCGTCCTGAACGAAAGCGACATTTCAGACTACAACAAGGATTTTACATTCTCCAGCCTCTCCAACCTCAGCAGCAACGTGCTAATCGACAAAGAGGCAATTGAAAACGGGAAACTCTTTCAATCCACCATCATCAGCGTGGCTTACTCCAATCTCAGCCATATCATCCCGCAGCACGAGCAGAGCCAAGAATTAATAAATGGCTTAGTGATCTCTACAGTAGTGAAGGCTAACCAAAGTGAGCCCTTCCAGATCAAAATGACATTTGCAAAGATAAACAAGTCGCTGATAACTCCCCGGTGTGTCTTTTGGAATTTCAGTTTCCAGGGGGACCAAGGGTACTGGGACAACACTGGCTGCCAAAGCGAAGAGAACGAAGGGCATGTCAGTTGCTCCTGTGATCACTTGACTTCCTTTTCTGTGCTGATGTCACCTGCTAAATGTGAAGACTACGGCGCAAGTAAGTGGCAGTCCCTGCGTTATCTCACTTACATAGGCTTGGGGGTCTCCATATTGAGCCTGGTGGCTTGCATTGTCATTGAAGCCCTCGTATGGAAATCAGTAACTAAAACAAGAATATCTTACATGCGCCACATTTGTATACTGAATGTTGCAATTTCTCTCCTGATCGCGGACACATGGTTCATTGTGATTGCAGCAAAGGAGCAAACTGGAAATTGCAGCAAAACGGAAACAAAGATGGAAAAGAAGCTGGGAACAGAGATTTGCATAGCAGCAGCATTTTTCGTCCACTTTTTCTACCTCTGTGTTTTCTTCTGGATGCTTTCCCTGAGCCTTTTGCTCTTCTACCACTTGGTCTTCATTTTGCACAACACGAGCAAAACCACCATGAAAGCCGTCGCCTTCTGCTTGGGTTATGGCTGCCCTCTGGTCATCTCGGGCATCACCATAGCTGTTACTTTGCCGCAGAAATCATACTTAAGAAATCATACACAAGAGGACATCTGCTTCCTCAACTGGGACAACAGCTATGCTCTCTTGGCACTGGTTGTTCCTGCCCTGGTCATTGTTGCTATCAATGCGGTGATTACCGCTGTGGTCATAGCAAAAATACCAAGACGTTCCATTGGGGAAAGGTCACGAAACGACGAGAGGAGCTCGCTATATCGGATCGCCAAGAGTATTGGCGTTCTGACACCGCTCTTAGGACTCACCTGGGGATTCGGCTTGGCAGTCGTTTTCAAAGACAGCTCACTCGTGTTCCATATTCTATTTAACTTTTTCAATGCCTTTCAGGTAAGTAGATCAAAGAAACCGAATGGCTGATAGAGCTGGATAAGGAAAATGTAGCCGGTATTTTTCAGAGGCCACTATGAAACTTCGTAGATGGATGGGGATGGGAACTTATACCTTCCATTTTCATGTGATGCCATCCACATGAATTTGGTGCGATGATCCTCCAACGATCCCAAACATGTTGGTAGCATCTTGTTATTGTTATACATGAACGTCATCCATAATGGCTGATGGGAAAGGGGATTAGTGTTCACAACAGTAATTGATCTATAGAGCTGCAGAAGAACCACATATATATTTAGATATTAATTCATCTGCAGGATTTTTACCTTTGGACAGGGCTTTTTTTGTAGCAGGCGCTCCTTTGCATATTAGGTCACACACCCCTGATGTAGCCAGTCCCCCTGGAGCTTACAGTAGGCCCTGCACTAAGAGCCCTGTAAGCTCTTGGAGGACTGGCTACATTAGGGGTGTGTGGCCTAATATGCAAAGGAGTTCCTGCTACAAAAAAAGCCCTGCCTTGGGGAAAACCAGGGTCAAAAGGGCTCTGGGTAGGGAGAGGAAGGTGGGGAAGACAGTGGGCCATTATCTCTTTCCACTGGCGAGTATAGGGGTATCTTTTGGCTACCAAGAACAAATTAATGTACAGATTAATTGGAACTAAATGCATGTACAAATTAATGGAACTAAATGCATGGTAGAAACATAATCAGTTTGTCTGTTTGCCACATCTGGACTAATGGTGCAGGGGTGGTCAAACTGTGGCTCAGGAGCCACATGTGACTTTTTCACACATATCATGTGGTTCTCTCTTTAAATCACTCTCCAAGCCAAGTAAGTTGGCAGCTTGGAGAATGAGTTTAAAGTTAAAGCTGCTTTCTTTCCACCTCTCTCCCCCTCCCCCTTCAGCTATTTGCCTTCCTTCCTTGTGGCTCTCAAACATTTGATCCCATTACTTTTACAAAGCTGTATGTCATAGAATATCCAAGACACAGTTACAAAATGTTATATAATTTGGATTTGTAAATATTTTTTTCAGGGATTATTCATTCTGTTGTTTGGAATTCTCTGGGACAGAAAGGTAGGAGAAGAATCATATTAAAAGAGCACAGTTATAAAAATTGCCATTTGTTGCTTGATTTTGGCTTTAATTTTCCTCATTTTAAACCTGCAGGTACGAGAAGCCTTGCTGAATAAGTTCTCACGGTCCAGATGGAGTTCCCGGACCTCAAAGGTAACATACAATCCAGGAACAAAGAACTGGTTGGTTCCAAAGCACCCTTCCATAGATGGACAGTAACTTCCTCTCATGGAAGAGCTGTTTTATGTCTTCCATGACAAATGCGTCGCCTAAGGAAAGAGACGCTAAATCTGAAGCTTTCTTTTTGCAGGGGAATTTTAAAATCCTCTTAGATAAGTGAAGGATGGAAACTGATGTACCCAGTACAAATTTCTGTGCAAGCACTTTTTTTTTTAATAAATAATCTTTATTTGTTAATCTTTTTAATCCATTACAACAAATATTTTTTATATTTCCAACACGCCCTTCCTTCCTCCCTCCCCCCCCCACCCTTTACTCCTAATCTCTTCCCCCCAGCCATGGGCACAAAGTCTTAACCTTCCACTGAAGGTGCGTCCTTCCTTCTGTCCATTCTAGGTAGGTCTTCCATCTGGTCGTAATTTCCTTGGTTTTCTCATCCCATGTTGTCATCTTGTTAAGTACTGCCACGATGTCTGACTGTATAAATTCAAACAAATAATTGTGCCAGATTTCTACTGTCCATTTACTTTTGTCCTTCCAACCCAAAGCAATGACCGCCTTACCCGCCAATACCATAGCCTTGACTAAATTTTGCACACTCCTGTCTATTATCGGGCCACCTATTGTACTTAACAACATAAGATTAAACTTATGTTAATGTTATATTGCATACTTTTCTGATTATTTCGATAATTTTGTTCCAAAAGATCTTTACTTCCGGGCATTCCCACCACATATGAGCATACCACCCTTTAGAAAGTTTACAATGCCAGCATAGCGGACTCAATCCTGGAATCATATTAGCTAATTGTGCTGGGGTCTTATACCATTTTGTAAGAAATTTATATTCAAGTTCTTTAAATTTGGTTACTTTGATTTCTTCTATTCCTTTCTTAATTTTTTCAGCCGACCTCTCTGATATCCTGCCCTCCTAGCTCCATCTCCTCTGTAAATACTCTACTATTTCTCCATATTTACTATCATCATTCTATATATCTTCCCTACCAAACCCTTTTTCTGCTTTGTCATTTCTTTGTATAATACTTCCATTGGCATGTCTATCAAAAAATCTTCATTTTCACTAATCTTTTTTACTGTCTTGTAAAGCCCAGCTACTTTTAACCAATATTGTTTTCCTATTTCTTCTGTTATTTCCTGTAAGGGTTTAAGAATTCCACTTCGAAACATGTCTTCCACTCTGCAATAACCTTTAAGATTTAACCTTTCCCACCAATTAGTTTCTTGCACTTCCTCATTGACTGTTGCCAGGGGTGCCCATCTAGAAACTCTTCCTAACCAATGTGGCTGCCATTTCTTCCAAACCTCTAATGAAGCTCTTCTAGGGCCTATTGTTAATTGTAAGTCTTTGTTCGTAACTTTAGAAAAAATGCCTGATCTCCCAATATTATCATTTATTTCATTCTCAAAGTTGACCCACTTCTGAGTGTTTTCCTCACCTATTTCCAATAGTGGTTTTAGTTGGAAGGCTTCGTAATAAATATTTAGGTCCGGAATTCCCCATCCAAATTCTGATTTATGATTATATATTATTCGCTTATGGAATCTGCAGTTTTTACTGTTGAATATCCATTCTCTTAATGCTCTATTCCATTGTTCAATTTTATTTTTCCTTGTACCCTTGTTTGAAATAGGTATGTTAACTTTGGTACCCAAAACATTTTAGCGCTTCTTATTCTAGATGATATCCTAACGTTTTATTTTTCCATCTTTTCATGTCTCTCTCAATTTTTTTCCATATTTTATCATAGTTATCCTTTATCATTTTATCGATATTTTTATGAAGAACTATACCTAAATATTTATATTTCTTATCCTCCAATCCTATTTTTGTAGACCTATTTATCTCTTGCCTTTCTTTTCTGTTAACATTGAAATAAATAATTTCTGATTTTTCCAAATTAACCCCTAGCCCCGAACACTTTTCAAAGTCTTCTAGGATAATCTTAATTTCTTTAACCCCCTCTTTAGGATTAGTCATAATTACAATAATATCATCTGCAAAAAGGTTAAGCTTCATCTCTTCATTACCTATTTTATAGCCCTCTATTCTACCCGAATTTCTAATCCGTTCCGCTAGTTGTTCCATTGCTATTATGAATAAGAGAGGAGATAGAGGACAACCCTGTCTTACTCCTCCTTGTATAGAAAGTACTTGTGTATGATTGTTATTTATTCTTACTTTCGCATTTCCTCCTTTATAGATCTCCTGAAGTGCCTGTAGGAACCTTTTCCCTTTCCCAATTTTCCTCAATATTTGCCACAGAAATTCATGAGATAGAGTATCAAAAGCTTTGTAAATGTCCAGTTTTAATAATCCTATTTTTTCCTTCTGACCATGATATAGGACATTAAGTATATTTCTAATGGGGTGTGTGATGTTTCTACCCTTAATAAACCCATATTGGTCCTCTTTGATGATTGTCGAAATGACCTTCTGAAGTCTATTAGCCAATATTTTTGCAAAAATCTTATAGTCTTGATTTAATAGACTTATTGGTCTGTATGAACCTACCTCTTCCGGGTCCTTTTGAGGTTTTAGGATTAATATTATTTCCGTTTCCCTCCACGTATCTGGGGCATTCTTTCCTCCCAACACTTCATTGAAAACTGCTTGCATTTCAGGTGCAATAATTTCAATCATTTCTTTATAGAATTCACCTGTAAAATCATCTAGCCCTGGTGATTTGCCTTCTAATGCTTCGATCCTCTCTTTCTCCAAAGAAAGACTAATTGACTCCTGGAACTCCTTTATGGGCTTTTCCTTATACAAATTTTTATAAAAATTCTCAAAGGCCTTAATAATTTCCTTGGGGCTTTGTGTTGAGTTTTTGTTAATTTTTATATTTCTAACCTTCTGTTTTGCTTTTTTAATCTTCAAATAATTCGCCAATTGTTTCGCCGTATTAATACTATTTCTCTGAAAATCATTCCTTACCATAATTTCCTTTTTCCATATTGTAGCTATGTCTAATGCCTCCAGCTGTTTTTGGATCTCTTTTATTTTGTTCTGTTTTGCAGGGCAATATTTTATCATTTGTTCCTTTTGTAGCTTCTCCAATTCCTGAAATTTGGCTTGTCTTTTTTCGTACCAATCTCTTTTCATCCTCTTTTCGCTCTTTATACAATGCCCCCTTATTACTGCTTTGGCAGCATCCCATAATATATTAGTGGGAACCGTTTCTCTATTTTCCTTAAAATATAAATTTATCTGTGTTTTCATAAAGTTTCTATCCTCTTCTTTTGCCATTATTAAATTATTATATCTTCAGGTTCTATTTGTTATTTGTAAATTTAACTCTAACTCAATACTTATAGCAGCATGGTCACATATCCAGATTGGAAAGGTTAGAATTTCTTTTATAGACATATTGTTATTCTTTTCCAGGATTATATAATCTATGCATGACGCTGTTTTATGCCTACTAGAAATGTGTGTGGGTCTAGGTCTAGAACTTGTAAATTCATGTGCTTCTTTCAATCCCCATTCTCCCAACTTAATATTTTTATTCTTTGTTATATCCATGTTAAAGTCCCCTGCAACTATTAATTCACCCTCTGAGAATTGTTGAATCTTTTTGAAGACTTTAATTAGAAACTTCTTTTGTTTTTTGTTTGGTGTGTAAATATTCACTAGGGTAACCCGTTTACCTTCCATTTTAAACTTAACTAATAGGTATCTACCTTCCTTATTTGTTAATGTTTCGGTATCCTCTATTGTTAAGTTCTTATGGACCAAGGTTGCCACCCCCATGGCCTTGGAAGTCCCTCTAGCTTCTGCTAAGACCTGCCAATACGGATCTTTTATTAACGGTGTTCTATCTTTTTTTTTTTTATGTGTGTCTCTTGCAGAGACATCAAATCTATCTTTTGTTCTCTAGCTAATTTAGTTAACCTATATCTCTTCAGATTTGATGTTAACCCATTTACATTCAGTGAAAGTATTCTTAATGACCTATCCATTTTCTTTATTTTTTTCCCTCATTGTCCTCCCTGGCTGTGGGTGTTTATCTATATATATTAGGAGATGCCTTCCCTTCCCCCCCTTCCCTGTGGTTGAGGCAGAAATGTGGACGAAAGCATCATCCCGTCTCCTACCTTCCAGAGTGTATGCATCCCTAATCTCCCCCTACATATCATTCCAGATAGTTAGCTCATTAAATCTTGTATACTTCCCTTTATGAGATATCCTCAAGAGAAGCCGTCCTTCGCCTTTTATCAAGCCTGCTTGATGCTCCTTCTCCTGGATCATCAGGTGTCTCCATGGTTTCCTCTTCTCTAGTACACTCAAGTCGCCTGTGGCAAGTCCCAATCTTCTCAAAAGTTCTTCTGCCTCCTTCTAGCTATCATCCTCTTCCCATCTTTAAATATTATTATTGTAGCTGGGTACCCCCATGAAAATTTTACTTTGTTGTCATATAGTTTTTTCCCATAAGGTCTCATTATGTTTTTCTGTTTAATAGTCTCTTGGCAGAAGTCTTTTCTCACCCAGACCTCTGAAGGACAAATCCTCCTTCTTTTTCAAAGTTTTATAAATTTCTTGCTGTAGCTTCTCTCTTGTAAATTTAATAATAACATCCCTTGGAGCCCCTCCCTCTCTTCTCCTCTGTAGTCTGTGGGCTCTTTCAGTTTCTTGAGGCTGAACCTTAACTCCTTCTTCTTCAATCCATTCTCTCAGCTTTCCCTCTAGAAGCGTATTATTTATCTCTTCAGTAATTCCTGAAAATATGAGGTTAGCTCTCCTATTCCTCTCTGAAATCATTGCCAGCTGGCTAGATAACTGATCTATTTTTTGTTTATTTTCGTTTGCAAGTTCCTTGGCTGAATTAGCCGTCTGAGTTGTAACTCTAAGCTCTTCAGCAATACTCGAAACTGCTTCATTTATTGTTTTAATTTCTTCCAATAGCTGCCCCAGTGAGGCTGTTACTATATTTTGAAAAGCAGACAGTTGCTCAGATAACTCCCTAATTGTCTTTGCCATCCTCACACTTCACTTGGCCTAATGAGAGCTTGTATTCACTCAGGGCGTTGCCTCCTTAGAAGAGTTAAAAATAGTTGTTTTGGAACGCTCAGATAAGACTTCTTTCAGACACCAAATACTCCTACAGCAATTCCTTCTTACTATTAGCCTTGAGGACAGACTTATCTCAATTTATTTGAGCTTTTAGCAAATTACGCTGAGGAGAGAACGGGCCAGCTGTCGGCTTTCTTCAGCACTTGCGTACAACTGTGCAAGCACTTACAAAACAATACTAGTTGCTGTTTTCCTTCCACTCATGGTGCTTTAAATCCAACCTAATATATTTGTGTCTGTGTTTCATTTAACTGTAAAACAGAAACAGTGCCTACAACCAATTCCCCACTAGCCTTATGCCGCTCTCACTCTCCTCTTCTCTGCAGGGCTTCACACAATCTGCCCCAGGAGACTGCAACTGCTCCGCCTCTTTTGCGCAGCAAACAAGATCCTCTAAAAACCAGTTTCTGTTTGTGGTGCGAAAAAGGTGAAGCGAGTTGCAGCGCTGGGGCAGATCGTGTGAAGTCCCACGGAGAAGAGGAGCAAGAGAGCGGCATAAGGCTAGTGGGGAATCGGTCTAAGTGTATACCTAAATAGATGTCTACCCAGGGCTTTTTTAGCAGAAACACACAGGAATTTAGCAAAGCGCACGCATGGGGCATTTCCTGACCATATGAAAGGCCAGGGCACGCCATGCACACATCTCACAAATGTTTGAGTGCTCCTCTAAGCATGTGCAGGCCTGCACCTAATGCATGTGAAGTGTGATTGCCTTGATGTGTCCCTTCTTGGGGCAGTTTTTTCAAAGCCAAGAGACACCAGGGCAAATTCCAAGTGTGATCGCACCCAGCGTAGCATTCAAATCACAGATGGGCTTATAGCGGCCCCTGTTGGTTCTTCAAGGCAAGAGACGTCCAGAGGTAGTTTGCCATTGCCTTGCCTCCACACGCTATAGAAAAAGGCATGAAAAGCGCAACTTTGATACAAAATGAATAATTGAAACCGGAAACAGCACTGCTAGCCAGAAGCAGTTTAAAAAAAACAGAAACCAGCACATCCATGCACGAAACCGCAACAAAAACTTAGTCCAAGCAATCATACAAAAGAGACCATTTTATGCTGGTGTTATGTATTGAACATAAGTGGTTATGCAGCATGGCGATCGCTACTGAAGGCGACCCCCGGGTCCCCGGATGTAGCTCGCCAGACGCCCCGCCCATCAAGATCTGAGGCGGGAAGTTTGACTGACCAGGATTGGCCTGGTCAGACGAGGGGGCAGTTCCGGGTGATGTATATAAGCGGGACCCGGCCCGCGTGTTCCCTCTCTTGTGATGTGCTACTGAATAAACTATGTTGCCTCCAAACCGTTTTGGTTCTCAGTACATTACAGCTGGAAAGCCGGAAGAGAAGGGGCCAAATAGTATTTTTGTGACTATCATTTATTTTTTTGCCAAGCATCCTGGGCCTTCCACCACCATCATTTCAAGGTCACATGTTACTGATCCGTTGTTAAAAGTACAGGCACACCCTAATTTCTTGCACCCACCACCATATTACTGGCAGTGATTTGATTCTGTGAAGGTACCTGCAGTCCACCGTGGGATTTACATGCATTTGTTCTTGCCCTGTAGATAGATCCAAATAGGCAGCCATGTTGGCCTGAAATAGTAGAACAAAGCAGGAGTCAAGTTGCACCTTTAAAACCAACTTAGTTTTATTCAGAACATAAGCTTTCATGTGCTCTCTAAGCACACTTCATCAGATGAGGGATCCGGTACAGTGAGCAAAGCCGCACATAGCTGGTAGCCAGTGGCTCAGAATGCAAACTGGTACAAATTTAAGATCCAATGACAGTATGGTATACAGTATAGTACAGCAAACCACTCCCTACCAGATAGTTTTACTATACTGTCATTGGATCTTAAATTTGTACCAGTTTGCATTCTGAGCCACTGACTACCAGCTATGTGTGGCTTTGCTCACCGTACCGGATTCCTCGTCTGATGAAGCGTGCTTAGAAAGCACACAAAAGCTTACGTTCTGAATAAAACTAAGTTGGTCTTAAAGGTGCAACTTGACTCCTATTTTGTTCTCGTTCTTACCCTGTGCATGAAAGCAAGATTGCATGCATGTCCTAGGTGGATCAAGACATTTTGAAGCTTTGCAGCTTGTTATTTATGCTTATTTCTGTCTTGCAGTCCACAGGCCAGAGCCCATCTGCTCCCATGCTCTCTCTCAGTTCCCCCTTCTCCAGAGTATTAAACAACTTGTTTGGCAAAGCAGGTAAGCAATGATTTATTTCTTTACCTTAGATTTATATCCCACCCACTCTGCAAGAGGACTCAGGGCGGCTAACGGTCATGTTAAAAACAACAATTTCAGTTAGAATTTTAAAAAACGACGAAACTTAAAACAAATAACAATTTCAACTAAATATTCGGTGCGATACAAGAATTTTAAAATGGGCGGATCAGATGTCATGATTCTTCTGTTTATCTGTTGGTGGTCCTTCCGATGGTATCGCTCAGCAGCATAGAGTGGCAGCCATCTCCCACTTAGTTATTATAGGCCTGTCGGGAAAGTTCAGTTTTACAGGCCCTGCGGAATTGGGAGAGATCCCGCAGGGCTCTTATGGGAGAGCATTCCGCAGCATTGGTGCTGCCACTGAGAAGGCCCTGGCCTGTGTAGAGCTTAGTTTGGCCTCCCTTGGTTTGGGGATGGATAGCAGATTTTGAGCTCCTGAACACAGTGCTGTCTGGGGAACATATGGGGAACAGCGGTCCCATAGATAGACAGGTCCTCGGTCATATATGATAAAAAGGAAGCAAAGCCAAAAGGTCATTGAAGACATCAATTTACAAGATTCCTATGGGACAGAAAAGTCTCTGCGATTCTTTCTATCGGGCATTTGCTGAGACATTTCTGTCTCTTAGGTATCTTGTAAATTTATGTCTTCAATGACCTTTTGGAGTTGTTAAGACTTCCGTGCCTGAAGAAATTTCTGAAACAGGAAGTGAAAGTTAACGGTCCTGTCGTGTTATTCATGGGATTGAGGAAACTGGATTATCCACTGTGAACTTGTGTGTGAATATTACTATTGGATTTGGACTTTACTATTGTTACCAGTGGAAGGATTTTGTACATTGGACTTCCATAATATACCTGTTCTGCTTTAAATGGTTATAAATGGTATTGGTATGCTATTCATAGTAATTTGGGGTCATGGTGGCCTTTTGGGTCTGTGTTAGTCTCAAGAATATGTATCAAGCAGGGCGATCTAGGGCTCAGTTACTTTCTGAGATGCTCCTAGGCTTGTGTCAAGCTGTTCTACTACAGACCAGGGCTTTTTTTGTAGCAGGAACTCCTTTGCATATTAGGCTACACCTCCCTGAGGTAGCCAATCCTCCAAGAGCTTACAGGGCTCTTAGTACAGGGCCTACTGTAAGCTCCAAGAGGATCGGATGCATTAAGGGTGTGTGGCCTAATATGCAAACGAGTTCCTGCTACAAAAAAACAAACAAACCTGGATGCGGCTATCCTTGGAAACTACTCTGACACAGGTAATGTCACTGAACTAGGGTTGCCAATCCCCAGGTGGGGGCAGGGGATCCCCCGGTTTGGAGGCCTTCCCCCCGCTTCAGGGTCATCAGAAAGCAGGGGGAGGGGAGGGAAATGTCTGCTGGGAATTCTATTATTCTCTATGGAGATTTATTCCCATAGGAAATCATGGAGAATTGATCCATGGGTATCTGGGGGGCTGTTTTTTGGAGTAGAGGCACCAAATTTTCAGTATAGCATCCAATGCCTCTCCCCAAAATACCCCCCAAGTTTCAAAAAGATTGGACGAGGGGGTCCAATTCTATGAGCCCCAAAAGAAGGTGCCCCTATCCTTCATTATTTCCTATGGAAGGAAGGAATTGAAAAGGTGCGCCGTCCCTTTAAATGTGATGGCCAGAACTCCCTTTGGAGTTCAATTATGCTTGTCACAGCCTTGATCTTGGCTCCACCCCTAATGTCTCCTGGCTCCACCCCCAAAGTCCCCAAATATTTCTTGAATTGGACTTGGCAACCCTACGCTGAACAGCACTTTCTGAATGTCATTTTGCTTTCTGTTACAGGGAAATATCAAGTCTCTTCCACGGAATCGGCCTCTTCATCTTCCGAAAACACCTCCAAAGCGCATTCTTTGCTGACCTGAAGATATGGATGCCTGCCTTTTCAGAAGGCCTCAGGGTGTTGCTTCTTTTCGGAGAAAGCAAGCAAGAAGAATCTGTGAATAGTGGAAAACTCGCCTCTGCCTTGGCTGCCAAGTGCTGCGACGTATTCACGTGGCACGTTATTTTCTCCAATGTGATACAAAGACAGTGAATATGAAGACCAGCTTTTGTGCGAGACTCGAGTCAGCGACTCATGCTCCGGTGTTGTCAGATGCTGGGTGCCTTCCTGTCTGAGAGCACTGCCCATGTCCCCTAGTTCCTGCTGCCATTTTGACCTCCATCCAGTTGCAGTCCTGGCCAACTAGTTGTGCTGAGTGCCTGCAGATGGGAGCTGCATTCCCCCAGGTGTACCATAAAACACATCCTCACAGTTCAGTGGGTTTAAATAAGTAGGGTTGCCAATCCCCAGCTGGGGGCAGGGGATCTCCCGGTTTGGAGGCCCTCCCCCTGCTTCAGGGTCATCAGAAAGTGTGCGGGGGGGAAAGGGAAATGTCTGCTGGGGCACTCCATTATTCCTTATGGAGGCCAATTCCCATAGAGTATAATGGAGAATTGATCTGCTGGTATCTGGGGCTCTGGGAGGCTGTATTTTGAGGTAGAGACACCAAAAATTCAGCATACCATCCAGTGCCTTTTCCCAAAATACCCTCCAAGTTTCAAAAAGATTGGACCAGGGGGTACAATTCTGTGAACCCCCAAAGAAGATGCCCCTATTCTTCCTTATTTCCAGTGGAGGGAAGGCATTTAAAAGGTATGCGGTCCCTTTAAATGTGAGGGCCAGAACTCCCTTTGGAGTTCAGTCGTGCTTGTCACAACCTTGCTCCTGGCTCCACCCCCAAAGTCCCCAGATATTTCTTGAATTGGACTTGGCAACCCTACAAATAAGCAATTGTGCATGCAGCTATGTATGCTCATGTACACAGCTTTCTCTTACTGTCCTTGAGTGTTTGTATATTATTCTGTTTGTAGACAAGGGTTGGGCCGGGAAGGGTGAGGCATGTACACCCATACACCCACAATTGGGCTTGAGCTACAGACTACTTCTGTTGTTGGAAATGGAAAATGATTTCTCAAGCGGTCGATAGCAGGGATTGAACGCAGAAACCCAGTGTCGGAGTCCACAAGCTTATCCACTATGCTACAGGCAGACTATTTAATTCAGTACAATCTGTATATTATTCCCCACCACCGCCATTGTTTAAAGGAACTCTGCCAGGGTCCTTCTTTTTATAAACTTCCCTTCCTCCAAAAAGAGAAGCACTTTATTTTTGTACTATAGGGTGATATGAAAGGGATCTTTTTTTCTGTATACATGTAAATATACATATTTATGATGGAATTCAATAAAAGCTGCTTGCACGAGGCTTAAACGAAACATTATTCAGCATTTCTTTCAAAGCTGCAAATGTGAAGGACAGCCTTATTTAATAGCTTGCCCTACACCTGCACAGTTCAGTTCCTTGGGGCCTGTGCTTTAAAGCCAGAATCAGGTCTGTTCTTGGCCCACTGTTAAAATGTTTATGGCACGTGGATATGGGAAAAGGTATAGAATGGGCTGACGAGGGAGAGCTCAGATAGATCCATACTGAAAGCACTCCATATACTACCAAGCCATCTGTATGAACATGATGATAGCAATTAATCGCTTGCCCTCAATAATTTGAGGAGCGGGAGAGGGGGAATGAAGTGGAAATGGTGTTGATGGTGACACTAAAAAATTCATCTAGTCTCTATGGTCTTTACCATAGCAATCAGGGAGAAATCCTGGACTGTCACCTGGAAGTGACATCACTTCCTCTTGAAACTCCATCCTCCTAGGCATCAGACCCCAGTCTCCCAGCATTTGCCTTCATACACAACTTTAATGCCAACAGCTCATGAACTAGAATTTTTGCTCACAAGACTCCACAGTTTAGAGAGAGCATCGATAGGAACCAAATATCCCAACAGCAAGCACTTCAAGAAAAACTCAAGAAGGAGAAGAATAAGTCAGAAGCAAAGTCTTTGAAATCTGAGGGAAAAAAATGCATGATTTAGAAAGGCATTTAGAGCAGGAGATTCAAGTTGTCTACTACCTGATACAGCCAAACAAAAAAGGGATAAATGGCACCAAGGTTGTTGTTTTCAGAGGGTAGCCATGTTGGTCTGCCATAGAAAAAATAGATTTGAGTCTCATCGCAGCTTCAAGACCCACAAGATTTTTGGGGTATGAGCTTTTGAGAGTCAACGCTCCTTTCATCAGTTATGCTTGTTGTAAGGCAGACATTAAAAAAGCTTGTGAGAGTAGCTAGGAGGCCCACACAGAGGACTGAGGGCCTGTATCCACCCCAAAGATGTTGCAGGAAGTTTCCCTCCCCTACCCCTTTAAACTCCATAGTGGAACACCCACCAAACCCAGACCAGAAAAAAAACCCAGTCCACATAACTCCCATAAAAACAAAAATCACCCAGCGATAAGGGGCAATGACAGGAATTGGTACTTGAGGCCATAACATGACCATCAAAGCTAAAGCTATAGCTGACTGCTAGACCTCTGAACATGGACACCTGTATAATTTGGATGACCAACATGGTCACATGTGAAACTGCCTTATATTGAATCAGACCACCGGCCCCAGGATGCCTTGGTTATCTGTCACCAGGGGAAGGGTCTTCCCAGTTGTGGCCCCTATCTTGTGGAATGCACTCTCAGGTGGCACCGATACCCTGCCAGACTTGTTTCGTTTCTGCAGGGCATGTAAAGCTGAATTGTTTAGGTTGGCCTTTGGAGGGTAACCACTTATTTGGGCTGTTTTAATCATGGTACAGTGATAGCCACATATTTTAATGTTTTAATGCAGGGGTGTCAAACATGCAGCCTGGGGGCCAAATCTTCTTCCTTCTCCCTCTCCCTTGCTTCCCTCTGCATCTCAGCTTGCTTTGCAAGGCTTGCTCAATAGCACAGGAGCTACAGAGCAAAACCTCAGTGTTCTCCATTGGTTGAGGCTCCACCCCCTCCTGGTCCCCTGGGGAGGGAGGGAAAGAGCCAGAGCTTCTTTTGTTCAGTTCCCTGGATCCCATGGGAGAAATACAAAGAAAGCACCTTTAAGACCAACAAGTGCTAATGTTTTAAGTTTTTTTAAAAAAAAATCTTTAGTCGTGTTTGTCTGTGTCCTTTAAAAAGTTTGCTACCTAATCTTAAATAGGTACACAGATGCCCCGGCTCGGCATGGCCCAGCCCGGCCCAATAAGGTCTCATTTATCTCAGATTCGGCCCTCATAACAAATAAGTTTGACACCCCTGTTTTAATGTTTATATTTTATATTTATTTGTTTTTATCCTGTTTTTACTTCATTGGTTTTAATGTTGTACATGACCATGGGACCCTTTGGGTGAGAAGTGACCAAGAAAATATAATAATGAAATAAATTACTCCTTACCCCTGTGACGAGTTCCTCCACTGGTTTCTGAACAAGTCAGATTTCATCAGATGCATGAAGTGAGAACATTCAGAAACCGGTGGGGAACATTACGATTCTCCAGTACACGCTGCAGCTGTTCTAACAGTTACTGTCAGGGCTTTTTTTGTAGCAGGAACTCCTTTGCATATTAGGCCACACCCCCTGATGTAGCCAATCCTCCTGGAGCTCATAGTAGGCCCTGTACGAAGAGCCCTGTAAGCTCTTGGAGAACAGGCTACATCAGGGGTGTGTGGCCTCATATGCAAAGGAGTTCCTGATTACTGTTCTCCTCCAGGGTCATTTCGTAAAAAAAGAGATGCTGGAGCTCATTAGCAGAACTCATTTGCATAACTAATTTCTAAATGCCACACGCCCCTGACGTCGCCAGAAGGTGTCCTAATTATACCAGCTCAGCGTCTATCTTAAAATGCTTCTTGAATGATAATTGTCACAATGGAACTTTAGTCACATCATACTTTTTAGATGAGTTTCTCCTGCGTGGCCACAGTGGTGTGATGAAGATATCCATCTGTTTGCTTTCTATGTTTCAGTTATTTTCCCATTTTTTTTGTGGAGGAAAATATTTTGCTGCAACAGACCACCACGGCTGCGCCTCTGAAATTATCTAGGCTTTTTTATGTAGAAAAAGCCCAGCAGATGTACATTTGCATATTAGGCCACACCCCCTGGCGTCACCCTTGTTTCACACAGGGCTTTTTTTGTAGAAAAAGCCCAGCAGGAATTCATTTGCATATCAGGCTACACCCCCTGATGCCAAGCCAGCTGGAACTGGATTCCAGAGCATTCCTGCAAAAAAAACCCAAACCATTTGCACGAATGGTTCGTACAAGCTGCAAAGTAACATTGTACTGTAATGTGTGAGCCACTGCCTTTAGCACGGGTTCCAAAGCTAAAAGAAAGCGGCCAGTGGAAGGTGAAGGAAACACAGAACTGAACCTAGGACCTGTGCAGTCGCTGCACCTGTCAGACTTTGGTCTGCTACCCATAGGAGGAATCATATATAAGTGTGGGACTGTCTACGTCTTTCAAGAAAAGGAGAACTGAGACAGTGGACTGTAATGTACAACCTTACAAGAGTGATGTGAAATAACATTCCGATTTTGAAAGTACTACCTTACAAGAGTGGTGTGAAATAACTTTTTGATTCTTCTATGGACATTTAATGAATTTTGGTTTGTGATGATAATAATATAATTGCATCATTATGAAAGAAATTGCTTAAGCACTTACTTGCAACATAAAAACGCAGTGGTTTATTTATAGTGTTTGCTGACTAAAGACGTATGCAAGAAAATATTTTAAAGGCGTAAGTTCATTTGAAAGGGAATCCTGTTAAACGGAGCTTTTGCCTGAAATGTAGAGGAGTTACTATCAGAGTTATGCATAACCTCACTCCCTAACATCATGACCAATTCCTTGCTAGCTCAAGTGATCAATTCACCCACCAGTTGCTGCATAGGTACATTTTGATCCGTGGATCCCTCCAATTCCCCCCTCAGCTTCTGGATCTCTAGAAAACAAGAGCAGGAAGCCACAAGGGAAACTGGAAGGAACCGCGGATCAAAATGCTCCTGTGCAGCAACTGGTGGGGAATTGATTGCTTGAGCCGGGGAAAGCAGAACCCTGAAGGCAGAGCAACTGCTAGTGAGGAATCAGTCTTTGTGATTGGCTTACTGCCCCAAAGACGCCTACAGGCTTTAAAAGGTTGGGAACCCCTGCTCTAAGGTTATCCATAGAAAACTGCAGTTACAACAGAGTTGCCCATGGTTACAATATCATCCTAAAATAGCTAAGCCTGGCAACCAGTCAGAGGGCACGGGGTCAGGGAAATGGTGTGAGGCGGCACCATCGCAAGTGGGGATGATGTCACTTCCAGGCACAACACAGAAGTGACAACGGGTAGCTCTAGGAATCACTGGAAACTTGATGGATCCAGGCGGGCAGCCGTGTTGGTCTGAAGCAGTAGAGCAAAACAACAGTCAAGTTGCACCTTGAAGACCAACAAAGTTTTATTCAGAATGTCAGCTTTCGTGTGCTAGAAGCACACTTCATCAGACAACAGGATGGAATGGCCAGCAGTCCTAAATATAGAGAAAGTGGGCAGTGAGTTAGCATGCAGAGTCATGGAAATGTTTTTTAGCAGATTAAAAGAATCACAAGTTGGGGTCTGGGGTTTGTTAGTTAGTGTTAACTGGACTGAAACAACAACAAAAGGTAATGCAAAGCAGATTGATGTCCATGTACTAAACCCATGAAGTATCCTGGGTGTGAACTGCAATTCTAGTTTGCCATTAGAAAAAAGAATACATTAAAATATAGTGGATGATGGGTTAGTATATGTAATGAGATAAACAGCCAGTATCCCTATTTGAGTACGTCAGTACAAAGAACATTTTTCTGATGCACTATTCTAAAAGAGAAATACATTGGAATACTGTGGCTATATAGCTATACCAGGCGAAAGTGGGTTTAGTACATGTAATGAGATAAAAAAAACCCAATATCCCTGTTCAGTCCCGGGGGAGTGTTTGTTCCCAGTTCCATAATAATTTAATTCAGCAGTTTCCCTCTCCATTCTGTCCTTGAAGTTCCTTTGCAGCAAAACTTAATGGTTTATAGAGTTTTACCATAGAGTTTCCAGCAATTCCTAGGGCTAACAGCATTGTGTATTAATTTTAAATAGTGGTGGATTACAGAAACTTGGGTTGGGGAATTCCCTGCCCCGACTGGGAGCCCGGCAGTGGTATCCTAAGGCAGTGCTCAGGATGGCTCTGGAAAAGCATTTTTTCCCTCAGCTAGTGTAGAAACAATAGCTACAGTAAGTATAATGGCTCCAGCAGCTACGCTAACCAGCATTCCGAGGATGCGCCAATTAATATGCATTGCTTGGCATCTCCCGCCCGTGTAGAAGAATATTTTGCTTGCAGCACATCTGTGGACAAAAACCAGGGAGAGAATCCGTATTATTATGAGATCCACCATTTCCCCCCTCAATGTGACAGTTCACAGCAGCCTGAAGAGAAAGGAATGTCTCCTAAGGTAATCAAGAGCCTCTCTAAAGATAGTCCGGGGATAACATTGAAGTGAGTTCAAAAGAGAGTTTACTCAAGGTATGAGGTTTCGTGTGCACGCACACTTCATCAGACACATAGAAATGGAAGCTAATGTTTCCTAACATAGCTAATGCAGAGGCATCAGTCTATATAGACACAAAATGTTAGCCTCCATTTCTATGCGTCTGAAGATGTGTGCAAGCACATGAAACCTCGTACCTTGAATAAACCTTTGTTGGCCTTAAAGATGCTACCGGACTCAACATCTGTTCTACTTCCTCAGACCAACACAGCTGCCCACCTGGATCTCTCTCAAAAGAGAGGCCAGAGATCCGGTGTGGTGGAGCAAACCGAGTGTTAGACTAGTTCTGTTTTCGCACACAGCTTACCACGGGGTCCTGTTCTCTCCGCAGCGTCTGTCAGATTTCCCATTATCTGTGCCGGAGTTACAAGAAGTGCCGCGGCTTTTGCGTAGCAAACGTAAACTGGGTTTTGGCGGTTTACGTTTGCTACGCAAAAGCCACGGCACTTCCTGTAACTTTGGCGCAGATAATGGGAAATCTGACGGACGCTGTGGAGAGAACAGGAACGTGACCCCGTGGTAAGCTGTGTGCGAAAACGGTCTAGGTCTTCAAGTCCTTATGGCAGGGGTGGCCAAAGTTGCTTAACCTAAGAGCCACATAGAATAAATGTCAGATGTTTGAGAGCCCAAGGAAGGAACGAAGGAAGCCTTCATTCTTTCTTACCCTTCCTCCAAGGAGGTTGTGTTCTCCCACCCCATAGATAGGGCAGGGGTTCCTTGGAGGTTTTTAGACAGAGGCTAGAGGTCCAGCTGACTGCAATGAAGATCCTGTAAGGTATTTATGAGTTTCCTGCATTGTGCAGGGAGTTGGACTGGATGACCCTGGAGGTCCCTTCCAACTCTATGATTCTACGGAAGGAAAGAAGGAAGGGAGGGAGGGAAGCTGCCTCTGCCTTACGGGTTGGGAGAACACAACCTCCTTGGAGGAAGAGTAGGAAGTAATGAAGGCTTTTCTTGATCCCTCCCTTTACACTTGCATCATTGCCTTGCCGATAGGTTGACCCTTTTTATCCTTCCATGAAAATTCTGATTGGCTCTACAGCATCCGGCAACAGGAGACCTGTACTGAACCCCCGAGCACAGCGGAAGGGGCATGTTAATAATTTAGGATCAAACAGGGATGTCCAAGACTGGGACTTTTGGAAAAACAAAGAAAAGCATCCTGGAAAGTATTCTGTGCTTTATGCCACATCCTGAACAGCGCATGAATCTGTCTCTGTAACAAAATAGTTCTATCCCAGGAGGAGAAGGAGAACTGGTTTTATACCAATACTTGAAGGAGTCTCAGAGCCGCTTACAATCTCCTTCCCTTCCTCTCCCCACAACAGACATGTTGTGAGTTTGGTGGGGCTGAGAGAACTCTGAGAGAACTTATCTTGAGAGAACAGCACTGAGAGAACTGTGACTGACCCAAGGTCACCCAGCTGGCTTCATGTGGAGGAGTGGGGAATCAAACCCGGTTCCCCCAGATTGGAGTCCAGCACTCTTAACCACTACCCCACACTGGCTCGATTCAATACAACGCAACCGCAGCACATAAACGAAAGCAAAAAGGCACTTAGGAAAACAGCCTGAGTAGAATACCTGCAGTTAGCTCTCTCTTGGACTGTGAAACAGATACCACCGTTTTGGCAAGGATTTGGGTCACACGGTTCACTTGGTGTGGTCAGCATATCTTCCTGTGGGGCCGATCTTTTCCTCCGAGCTGGAGGGGGTTTATGAGAGAGGTGCCAGGTTTTCAGACAGGATTGTTCAGAGTTCTTGAGATACGTTAAATCTTGTCCAAAGAGAGAAGCAGGCAGGGGGTGATAACATGACAGACATTGTACGTCAGAAAGAAAATGGAAACTAGTATCCACGATGTCAGTTTATTTAACAATGAGCACAAACAAAAAAGGGAAAAAAGGGGGGGGATAGGGTTGCCAATTTAAGAAATATCTGGGGACTTTGGGGGTGGAGCCAGGAGACATTGGGGGTGGAACCAGGAGCAAGGTTGTGACAAGCATAACTGAACTCAAAGGGAGTTCTGGCCATCACATTTAAATGGACTGCACACCTTTTAAATGCCTTTGCTCCATTGGAAATAATGAAGGATAGGGGCACCTTCTTTGGGGGCTCATAGAATTGGGCTCCCTAGTCCAATCTTTTTGAAACTTGGAGGATATTTTGGAGAGTGGCACTGGATGCTATGCTGTAAATCTGATGCCTCTATCTCAGAAAATAGCCTTCCCAGAGCCCCAGATACCCATGGATCAATTCTCCACTATACCCTATGGGAATCGAGCTCCATAGGGAATAACACTCCCCCTGCTTTCTGATGACCCTGAAGTGGAGGGTGTGCCTCCAAACTGGGGGATCCCCTGCCTCCACCTGGGGATTCGGTAAATAAGGAAACTTGCAGTGTGTTTAGGCAAAGCAAGAAAAACACCACGCACCAAATGTTGCAATATAAGTGCCAAACACTCTTTTACTCAACCACTTTATCACTGTAATTCTTAAATATCTTTCAAAACAAGTAAACAGTCCTTAGTAGAAACTCAAACTTTAAATGTTGCCAGGTCTGAAACTCTGCTGTCTTCTTGTCTTTCTATTGAGAGACGCAGATAGCCCGCCTGTTCCTCTTTGAAGAGTAATTCAACAGGTGTGTAGTAGCAACATGAGTCCTAGGTTCAAGTTCCTGTTTCCTTTACACTTCGTCTGGCCGCTAGAAGAAGAAGAAGAAGAAGAAGAAGAAGAAGAAGAAGAAGATATTGGATTTATATCCCACCCTCCACTCCAAAGAGTCTCAGAGCGGCTCACAATCTCCTTTACCTTCCTCCCCCACAACAGACACCCTGTGAGGTGGGTGGGGCTGAGAGGGCTCTCACAGCAGCTGCCCTTTCAAGGACAACCTCTGCCAGAGCTCTGGCTGACCCAAGGCCATTCCAGCAGGTGCAAGTGGAGGAGGGGGGAATCAAACCCGGTTCTCCCAGATAAGAGTCCGCACACTTCACCACTACACCAAACTGGCTCTCTGTGAGCTGTTGCCGAAGCACGGGTCCTGGAGTGTAAAAATAGCAGCCAGAGGAAGTGTAAAGGAAACACGAACTTGAATCTAGGACTCGTGTTGCTGCTACTACACCTGTTGAATTACTCTTCAAAGAGGAACAGGCGGGCTATCTGCATCTCTCAACAGAAAGACAAGAAGACAGCAGAGTTTCAGACCTGGCAACATTTAAAGTTTGAGTTTCTACTAAGGACTGTTTACCTGCTTTGAAGAATTACAGTGGTAAAGTAGTTGAGTAAAAGAGTGTTTTGCACTTATATTGCAACATTCGGTGCACGGTGTTTTTCTTGCTTTGCCCACCTGGGGATTGGCAACCGTAGGGGGGGAGCATGCTTGGATAAAATTAAATGAAAAGTGACATGGTGCTGTGCAGGGCTGGTTGAATTTAAATGTTTGTTGCATTAAGAAGAGGCGGGGAGAGGGGTGAGCAGGAACACACAGGAACAGAGTTCTGGCTGGCTTAGCACCAGGGGGTGTGGTCTAATATGCAAATAAGTTCCTGCTGGGCTTTTTCTGCAAAAAAAGCCCTGAGAAGAGGAAATTATTTTTAAACACAATTGTAACTACACACACACACACACGTTTTGTAGAGAAACCACTATTAATCAAGGGGGAAAGAATGAATAAATAAGATTCTGAGTCAATCTAGCAAGATCGTAAATGGTGCATTACCGGATCAGACCACGTTAGGGTTGCCAGGTCTGACTCAAGAAATATCTGGGGACTTTGGGGGTGGAGCCAGGAGACATTGGGGGTAGAGCCAGGAACAAGGGTGTGACAAGCATAACTGAACTCCAAAGGGAGTTCTGGCCATCACTTTTAAAGGGACTGCACACCTTTTAAATGCCTTCCCTCCATTTGGAAATAATGAAAGATAGCGGCACCTTCTTCTGCGACTCAGAGAATTGAACCCCCTGGCCCAATCCTATTGAAACTTGGGGGGTGTTTTGAGGAGAGCCACCAGACATTCTGCTGAAAATCTGGTGCCTTTATCTCAACCCCCCCCCCCCAAAAAGAGCCCCAGATACCCACAGTGATTCTCTATTATACCCTATGGGAAACAGTCTCCATAAGGTATAGTGGAGTGCCCACAGACACTTTCTGATAACCCTGAAGTGGGGGAGGGCATCCAAACTGGGGGATCCCCTGCCCCCATTTGGGGAATGGCAAGCCTAGACCGTGAGTACATGCAGGGCTTTTTTTGAGCAGGAAAACACAGGAATGCAGTTCCAGCTGGCTTAGTGTTGGGGTGTGTGGCCTAATATGCAAATATGTTCATGCTAAAAAAACGCCCTGCACAAAACAATGGTGATATCAGGGGGTGTTGCCTAATATGCAAATGAGTTCCTGCTGGGCTCGTTCAACTACCATACGTCTAGTCCAGAGTCCTTTCCCACACAGTGGCTAACCAGTATCCCTGCAAGTGGGGTTGCCAACTTCACATCAGGAAGTTCCTGGAGATTTAGGGGTGGAACCTGGCCAGGGTGGAGTCTGAGGAGGGAAGGGAGGTGAACGGGGATGTGACCCACCCACTTAAGCTGCCACTTTTGTCCAGAATTGCAATGGATCTCTAGAGTACAATGATCAGTTCCTCTGGAGAAAATGGCAGTTTCAACGGGTGAATCATAGATTCTAGCTTGAATCCCTCCCCAGACTACAGCCACCCGCAGCATTGCCCCCAACTTTCCAGGAATTTCCCAGGCTGGAACTGGAAACCCCACCTACTTCTGTGTCCCGTGTACTATCCTAGGACAGAGCAGGACCGGATGGACATGTTTTTTGAGGGGGGGCAAAATTAAAAGATGACACCCCCTTATGGGCCCATTCTATCTTATCGGCCCATAGATAGAATGGACTCCATACCCAATTTGGCGCACCCCCTCTGGTGGCAGCTAGGGCAAGGACCCCCCTCTGCCCCCCCTAGATCCGGCCCTGGGACAGAGTGCAGTGCTGGGTATCTACTTGCAACTTTTCTAAAAGAAAATGCCAAATAGTACAACTATACACAAATAATGAATGTTATGTTGTTCAAGAAATCAGTTCAAGAAATTTAGATTTGATAAGAAAATAAATATTGCATATATTGCATATATTTAACATTTCCCAAAGATTACCAGGGGTTTTTTTTTGCTTTCTTGAACTTGAACTTGAGTAATTTTAAAAATTGCTTTAGGTAATTTTTGTTTTCTTCCTTCCTTCCGGAATAGGTTATAAAACAAAAGAAAAATAAAACTAAAAAAAAAATGTGCTTTATTAAAAAAATGTGCTTTATTAAAAAAAATGAAACTTTCATACCTTCAAAGTCTACAAGGACGACAAGGGCATCGTTTTTCAGATAATTCCTTTGTCTTAGCTGTTCATGCGTGGCGAATTTTCTCCATCCCCAGCCTTCACCTCTGCTACAGTTGCATTCAGGATCAAATTTTCCAAGACTAGAGGGACTTCCCCACCTGGAAGTATTATTTTCTCCTGCAAAATATCACAGAACATGCGACACTTAGGGTTGCCCTCTGCAAATACTCCAGTAGCGTATATAAATTCTCTGCGCGTCATAATATTCTGGGTCGCCTTAAACAGCAAGCAAAACACATTCCACCTGACTTCATTCCATTTTTAAGAAAGAATACTGGTGGCAATTACCACTAGCTACCACTGACTACCAATAAATACTGGCTACTGACAGTGGGGAGGAGAAGAAGAGATTGGATTTATACCCCACCTTTCACTACCCAAAGAAGTCTCAGAGCAGCTTACAAATCTCCTTCCCCTTCCCCTCCCCACAACTGACTCCCTGTGGGGTAGGTGGGGCTGAGAGAGCTCTGACAGAAACTGCTCTTGAGCAGAACAGCCTTGAGAGAACTTGGGGCTGACCCAAGGTCACATCAGCAGGTGTGTGTGGAGGAGTGGGGGATCAAACCCAGTTCTCCAAGATTAGAGCCCACACACTTAACCACTATACCAAACTTTCTCTCAGGGAGGCCGGGCTGCCAGATCCAGGTTGGAAGACTCCCGAAGATTTGGGGGAGGAGTGGAGCCTAGAGAGGACAGGGACCTCGATGGGGTACAATGCTGTAGAGTCCACCCTCCAAACCAGGGGTGTCAAACTCATTTGTTTTAAGGGACGGATCTGACATAAATGAGACCTTGTTGGGCTGGGCCATGTCGGGTTAGGCCCGGCCATTTTGGGGTCGGGCCACGTCAGGCCAGGCCTTGTGTGTTACCTATTTAAAATTAGGTAGCAGAGATATAAACTTTATAAAGAACACAGAAAAACACAATTAAATATATATTTTTTTAAAATTTAAAACGTGCTTAAAATTGGAAAAAGTCCAGAAAAGGGCAACTAGAATGATTAAAGGATTAGAACACTTCCCCTATGAAGAAAGGTTAAAACCCTTGGGGCTCTTTAGCTTGAAGAAACGTCGACTGCGGGGTGACATGATAGAGGTTTACAAGATAATGGAGAAAGTAGAGAAAGAAGTACTTTTCTCCCTTTCTCACAATACAAGAACTCGTGGGCATTCGATGAAATTGCTGAGCAGTCAGGTTAGAATGGATAAAAGGAAGAACTTCTTCACCCAAAGGGTGGTTAACATGTGGAATTCACTGCCACAGGAGGTGGTAGCAGGTACAAGCATAGCCAGCTTCGAGAGGGGGTTAGATAAAAATATGGAGCAGAGGTCCATCAGTGGCTATTAGCCACAGTGTGTGTGTGTGTGTGTGTGTGTGTGTGTGTATGTGTATGTGTATATATATATATATATATATATATATATATATATATATATATATAACATTTTTTGGCCACTGTGTGACACAGAGTGTTGGACTGGATGGGCCATTGGCCTGATCCAACATGGCTTCTCTTATGTTCTTATGGTACCTCCAGGTCCCATCCGGAGGCTGGCATCCCTATCACCCTGCTTTTCTTCTCACTTGGAGACACCTGTGCATTCAATCCTGAGGTATACTTCTTAAATTATGCACTTCAGCTGATCAGGAAAGAAAACAGGTGGCCATCCCTGCTGATAAACAGAAGTCCATTTCTTACCTCATTTTCAGTCTTGCTCCCTCTGTGGTAACTGCTCCGAGACTACGTACCTTTCAGCACCTGAGTCTCATCCGTTGTGAAGCTCCTTTCTATGGACAGACGCTTCCTAACATCAGCATGTTGGTCCAGTACAGTGATGGTAGCTTGTCTGTTCAGTGCCGGCCATTCAAGGACACCATCGTTCTCTCCGCTGGTCAAGTGAAAAGAAATGCTGGTGCAGGTTTCAGAGTCCGAACTCCCCAAGAGTCTGGGAGTTACAGCTACAGCATAACCGTAACCTTCGGGGCTATAAAAACGGGGACTCAGCACGGTATGACCCAGAGCAGCGGTGTCGAGGAGATGAGAGAAGTTATCAATACGCCACACAGCATTCGGGCACTGGGTTTCGCTGAGGGTGATGTCATCGATGAGAATTCCTCCAGATGAATGATTGGTGACACCCTTTTGCCCTTGGAAGAGATACCGGAACTTTTCTTGACCTTTTAGGGGCACATGGGCAATTTTCCAGTTCTTATCATTTTCTCCTATAAAAGGCAGACAATTGTGATTCGTACATGTGGTTAGCAGATTTTTACAAATTTTGCTCGGCAGCAACTGCCACCACAGCACAAGGATCTCCACTTTGGAACTGAAGATAAGCTGTGGCAGCCATTTTGTGGCTGGCTCTGCCACCTATGCCAGCCATTTTGTTTCCGCACCCACCCCACAGTGCCAGAATTACAAAGGCCCCCACAGGCTTAAAGTGTTGGGGGACTCTAGGTCTAAGGTATACTTTCTGCATTTTTCCCTCATGCTAGGAGGTTGGAGGTCTTTCACTGGACAAAAATGCAGTATGGGAGCAGTCCTAAGTAATGAAAGCTTTCTAGGCCATTATACTCAGACGTCCAAATGATATAAAACTTTGCATTATGCATAAAACTCTCTCTCTTTCTCTCCCCCTCCCTCCCTCTCTCTGTGTCTGAGGAAAAATAAAGATTTCCAAGCCACTTTCAGAATAAAGATGGCCAAACTTACATCTTTGGTAAAAGATAAACTTTAATTAATTTTATACCTACATGGAAACTCTTTACGGACTTCTTGCATGAAAAAAAAAACGAATTGATGACATGATTGTGAAGATTAAAAGGCAAATATAAGTTTATAAAAAAAGGTGATACATTTCCTTTGCTCTGATATTGGACTAAGGTTGTAACTAGCAAATGTATGGATCCCAGTAGTGGGGAGAATCAAATACCATCCCTTCTTTTTAGCTGTAATATCTGAATTATATATTTTTACTTCTTTCTTTTAGAACTACACTATTTTACCTTCCCCCCTTCTTTTTATTATATGTATAAAACCCTCTAATAAAATACCATTAAAAAACCAAAAACAAAATAACCTTGAAGAGCTTGAAGTCTAAACAGACTGCGAACAGTTCCGGAGCCATCATCCTTCATTACCCAGATGACAAGCCTGTCTTCAGCGCTTCCAGTCATTTTAAAGAAGAACTGGAGACATTGCTGGATCCTCCTTGGTTTCAGAACGCGAGATTTCAAGATGGCCGTTTCTCCTGCCTTCCCAGAGCTGGTGTCAAAGAACATGAAGTAGCCACCATCTGCAAAGATGATCTGCATAATCTCAGATTGGTGCAATTGAAGTAACTTCATGTATAGGTTGTGACTGGTTTATGAGAAAATACTGGCTTGTATCTTGCCTCTCCATTCAATTTGGGAACTTTCTTCTGGCCCCAGGAGCCAGACTCTGGAAGAGGGGGCTTCTTCCATCAAATTGAGGCTTTAGACATGACCGAATAGAGTCACCAGTACCATCCGCTGTCTCATTTTTGTCCCTTTAACAATATTGTGAATGGTTTATATATCAGGGCTCTCTAGTTTTGACAGTCTAAGCACCTAAGGGCACAACCCCCCAGTGGAGGTGGGAAATCTCCTGTCCCTGTATCCCACCCCCTGCCACCGACCAGCTGACTCACAGGAGAACTTAGAAAGGAGTAAGGAGGAGGCCTAGGCTACATTGCTGACAACGTCACAGAAGCGACATCATCATGTTGGCAACATCTGCGTGACACTCTGGTATTTAGGGAAGAACTCTATGGTAGAAGCCATTTTTACCATAGAGTCTTTGCCCAAATATCAGAGTGTCGCCAGGATGTCCCAACATGATGATGTCATTTCCAATACACACTGGAAGTGATATCACCATGTTGCTAGTAACGTAGCCTGGGCCTCCCTTCTGCTTCTAAGTTCCCCTATCCCCTGCTGGTTGCCCGGAAAAACTTGGAAACCCTACCTCCTCTTCTAAGGCTATTGAAAACTATTATTCTGGAGCTGGAGCTGGAAATCTCAACATAGTATTATTAGGACAATTCCTCAGCAATTGAACTGGTAGACTTGATGTACATTTCTAACATAGACGTAGAAAACAAATCTGCTTCAATGACAACGGAGTAAATGGGACAAAAAGACTTCCACTTCAGAAATGCTTATCTATTTCTATCAGCAACTTTTCACTTAGGGAATTTAGCCTATACTATATAATATGTCCTCATACCTTTGTTGATTAGCATTCTATGAAAGTCATAACATATGGTCTAAGTTCTCTTTTACAGCTCTGTAAAAGTTCACAGATGATAGTGGGCATTGCTGAAAGATAACTTGTTTGGGAACTTTATATTCATACCTGTGCTCAAGGATGAATCATAGAACAACAAGTACAGAGATAAGAAAACTAGGAATTAAAAAAAACATCCTGTCCTGTCCTAACTATTGAATTACTCTTTCTGTGAAATGGCCTATTTAAACCATACTGCGAGTTATTTCAAAGGAGTAAGTAGGAGGAAAATGGTATTTTAACTTCAATGATTATTGCCTTGCATTTATGCATTTTAAAAAACCTTGTACAAAGCAAATAATTGGGTTTATTGACTAATGCTATGTAATTTATTCAGGCAACGGAAGAGGAGAAGGAGAAGACCGCCGATTTATACCTCGCCCTTCTCTCTGAATCTGATTCCACACTCACCTTGCTCTGGGGCAGGCTTCCGTTTTTGTCCAGAGCAAGTTAGCGATTTCGCACCAGTTGCTCCGCACCAGCACTTTGCCCTAGGGAAACCCGGAACTTGCCATGCAGCAGCATAAACCTGAGGTGCGAAATTGCCAGCTTGCTCCGGACAGAAATGGAAGCCTGCCCTGGGGCAAAGTGAGCGCGGAATCAGCCAGAGTCTCAGAGCGGCTCACAATCTCCTTTATTTTCTCCCCCCACAAAAGACACCCTGTGAGATGGGTGGGGCTGAGAGAGCTCTCCCAGAAGCTGCCCTTTCAAGGACAACTCCTACAAGAGCTATGGCTGACCCAAGGCCATTCCAGCAGCTGCAGGTGGAGGAGTGGGGAATCAAACCCAGTTCTCCCAGATAAGAGAGCTATGGCTGACTCAAGGCCATTCCAGCAGCTGCAAGGGGAGGAGTGGGGAATCAAACCCGGTTCTTCCAGGTAAGAGTCTACGCACTTAACCACAACACCAAACTTGCTCTCAGGGCTTTTTGAAGTTTAGACTTCTTGGAGGTGTGTGTGTGTATATATATATATGACTAATGCTTGCACAGGGGACTACCTTTTATATATGTGTGTATATATATATATGTGTGTGTGTGTGTGTGTGTGTATATATATACACACACACACACACACACAAATATAAAAAGGTAGTCCCCTGTGCAAGCATTAGTTGTTTCTAACTCTGGAGTGATGTTGCTTTCACAACGTTTTCACAGCAGACTTTTTACGGGGTGGTTTGCCATTGCCTTCCCCAGTCCTCTACACTTTCCCCCCAACAAGCTGGGTACTCATTTTACTGACCTCGGAAAGATGGAAAGCTGAGTCAACCTCGAGCCAGCTACCTGAACCCAGCTTCTGCCGGGGATTGAACTCAGGTCGTGAGCAGAGCTTAGGACTGCAGTACAGCGGTTTTACCACTATTGAATGAAGACCATCACTCTGTTTGATCAGCTATCAAGAACACAGTGAAATGTGGCCAATTGCAGGCTTTTTTGTAGCAGGCCCCACACTCCTGATTTAGCCAATCCTCCAAGAGCTTACAGGGCTCTTCTTACAGGGCCTTCTGTAAGCTCCGGGAGGATTGGCTACATAAAGGGGGTGTAGCCTAATATGAAAAGGAGAACACCAAGGAAGTGCAGGCTATGCAGAGGTAGGCTATGGCAAATCAACTGTGCATCTAGGGTTGCCAATCCCCAGGTGGGGGCAGGGGACCCCCCCGTTTGGAGGCCCTTTCCCCGCTTCAGGGTCAATGGAAAGCGGGGGGGGGGGGGAGGGAAATGTCTGCTGGGCACTCATTATTCCCTATGGAGACCGATTTCCATAGGTAATAATGGAGAATTGATATGCAGGTATCTGGGGCTCTGGGGGAGCTGTTTTTTGAGGTAGATGAACTAAAAATTTAGCATACCATCCAGTGCCTTTTCCCAAAATACCCTCCAAGTTTCAAAAAGATTGGGCTGTGGGGTCCAATTCTATGACACCCCCCCCCCCAAAGAAGGTGTCCCATCCTTCATTGTTTCCAAGGAGGGGAGTGCATTCAAAAGGTGTGCGGTCCCTTTAAATGTGATGACCAGAACTCCCTTTGGAGTTCAATTATGCTTGTCACAACCTTGTTCCTGGCTCCGCCCCCAAAGTCCCCAGATATTTCTTGAATTGGACTTGGCAACCCTATGTGCATCTCTTGCCTTGAAAACCCTACAGGGTGTCCATAAGTTGGTTGTGACTTGTCAGCGCTGTCTACCACCAAGGAGGTCTTTTAACCCACACAGGTTTCTTTTGCCAGTTTTATCTCTTGAAGGTGGCATCCATGAGCCATAGTTGCACTCAGGGCTTTTTTTGTAGCAGGAGCTCCTTTGCATACTAGGCCACACCTCCCTGATGTAGCCAATCCTCCAAGAGCTTATAGGGCTCTTCTTACAGGGCTTACTGTAAGCTTTTGGAGGACTGGCTACATCAGGAGTGTGTGGCCTAATATGCAAAGTGGTTCCTGCTGCAAAAAAAGCCCTGAGTCTGATGAAATAAAATGCAACCCCTGGGTTACAAGCAAACTAAGCAGAATCAGAACAATTGGGAAAAATCATGGCTTTTTTGTAGCAGGAGCTCCTTTGCATATTGGGCCACACACCCCTGATGTAGCCAATCCTCCAAGAGTTTACAGGGCTCTTAGTACAGGGCCTACTGTAAGATCCAAGAGGATTGGCTACATCAGGGGTGTGGCCTAATAGGCAAAGGAGTTCCTGCTAAAAAAGGCCCTGGTTGCATTAATGTTATAATTCCCAATTGGACTGGCTTTTCACATAGGTAAATTCAGGTGCAGATGACTGCTAGGGCAAGAATGCGGAATGATGTGTGAATGCGGTCCAACAAACGAGCGCAACCTAACTGGGTCATCCTGGGGTTGAAAATTCAACCAGCTCTCAGGAGGTCTCTTATATGGTCACACGGAATGGTCTCTTATATGGTCACGGAATGTCAGGGCCTGGCTTTCAGCACTGAAGTTACCTTTACACACTCCGCCAAGTGTGTGATCGTTATCCTTAAAGTTGCTCTTCTCATGAATCCAGTTGCCGTCATCTCCGGTTTCCTGAACCAGGCCACAAATATCAGCTGACTCAAAATTGCATTGGTCCAGAAGTGTGAGCGGTCTTGCTGTGTGGGGAGGGGGGACAAATGAAAAGTAAGAAAGAACGCAACAGACTTCACTATAAATCTGCTGTCACATTAGGGTTCGCCAAGTCCCTCTGCCGCTCTGGTGGGGAACTCTTCTCTCAAGTGCACAGCACGATGACGACACTCAGAAGTGATGTCATCGCACCAAGCACACTGCACCTTGGGTGCTCTAGGATTTGCAGTAAAACTCTATGGTGCCACAGAGTTTTACCATGAATCCTAGAGCATCCCCGGAGTAATGCTCTAGAATCTGCAGTAAAAACTCTACGGTACCATAGAATTTTAATGTGAATCCGCAATAGAAACTCTATGGTACAATAGAGTTTTACCGTGAATCCTAGAGTGTCCATAGCACAACATGCCTGGTGCGATGGCGTCACTTCCTGGTGACGTCATCGTGCAGGGCACATTGCATGGTGACGGGGCTGTTTGGGGGCGGGGATCTCCCCCCAGCAGGCTGCTCTGTGCTGGTGGGTTGGCACACCCCCACGGGGGATTCCCCACCCTCAGCAGGAGCTTGGCCGCCCTATGTCACATGGATGGGTAGCGCTCAATATATTATGGAACTTTTTGTTCATTTGTTATCCCCCTTGGTTGATTGCATTTATTTGCCACATTTCATTAATCTATATATTTGTCTTGTTACATTTACATTGCATATAAAATTCATAGCTTCATAAACAATATAAAACATTTTCCTATATGTTTCAAAAGTTGTACGCATGTTGGTTAGGTTAGGCACCTATACATCTTTATCATTGCTTTGTTGCATAACCTTCAGAATGTGGCTCCAGACAACAAAGATCCATTCCCCTGGAGAAAATGGTGGCTTTGGAAGGGTGGACTTCATGGCATTTCACCCTGATTAAGTCCCTCCCCTCCTCAAACCCCGCCCTCCTCAGACTCCATCTTCCAAATCTCCAGGTGTTTCCCAACTCAGAGCTGGCAACCTTACATGTGGTGGCTACAGATCAGGAAGTTCCCAGTCTCACAGGAACTCACTAGAAGGCCCACCTCAAGCTACGGAGTCCTAAATTCCGCTGCCAACAGGCCCACCTCAAGCTATTGCTTTGGTCTCAGTCCCATCTCCTGCAACATGGGGATAATAATGCTCACCAACCCAGCAAGGGAGTCAGTGCTATAAAACGGTTAGGGCAGGGGTATCAAACATGTGGTCCGGGGGCCAACTCAGGCGCCCGGAGGGCTCCTATCAGGCCCCCGAGCGATTGGCTGTCATCTGCTTCTTTCTCCCTCTCTCTTGCTTCCTTCTGCATCACAGCTTGCTTTGCAAGGCTTGCTCAATTGCATAGGAGCTACAGAGCAAAACCTCTATTTTCTCCATTGGATGAGGCTCCTCACTTGGGGAGGGAGGAGGAAGGCAGAGCTTATTTTTTCAGGCTCTCTCACAGTATTACTACTGCACAGCAATACTGAGCCAAGCCTCTCTTCCTTCTATTGGCTGAGGCTCCTCCCTCCTCTGTCCCCTGGGAAAAGAAGGAAAGAGCCACAACTTCCTTTGCCCGATTTCCTGGATCCCATGAAAGAAATATAAAGAAAGCACCTTTAAGACCAACAAGCGCTAATGTTTTAAGCAGGGGTTGTTTTGTAGAAAAATAGGTGGTGGAGCTGATCCAGAGATTGTTATGCAGCTGCACCTACTGTTCCATGGACAAGGTGGGAAGGAGAAGGGGGAACCCTCAGAAAGCTTCTAGAGCTGTGCACCTGTGAGCTCCTGCTGAATTCAAGGCCTGGTTTTAAGCATGTTTTAAGTTTTTTAAAAATATATATTTGTGTTTGTCTGTGTCCTTTATAAAGTTTATATCTCTGCTACCTAATCTTAAATATGCACACGCATGGCCTGGCCCAACATGGCCCCACCCAACATGGCCCGGCCCAACCCGACATGGCCCAGCCCAACAAGGTCTCATTTATGTCAGATCCGGCCCTCATGAGTTAGGGTATGGCAGGGCTTTTTTTGTAGCATGAATTCCTTTGTATATTTGGCCACACACCCCTGATGTAGCCAGTCCTCATGGAGTTTACAGAAGGCCCTGTATTAAGCCCTGGGATTTGGGACTAGCACCAGGAACAGCAAGGTTCAAGTCCCCATTCAATCGTGACAGAAACTGAATGACTTTGGACTAGTCACTCTGAGAGCTTGTTTGGTGTAGAGGCTGAGCAGCAGACTCTAATCTGGAGAACAGTTTGATTCCCTGCTCCGTCACAGGCAGCTGCTGGTTGACCTTGAGTCAGTCACAGTTTTCTCAGAGCTGTTCTCTCAAGAGCAGTTCCCTCAGAGCTCTCTCAGCCCCACCTACCTCACAGAGTGCCTGTTGTGGGGAGAGGAATGGAAAGGAGATTGTAAACCACTCTGAGACTCCGAGTGAAGGGTGGGGCATAAATCCAATCCCCTCTTCCTCCTCTTCTTCATCTCTCCACCTAACGTACCTCAGAGGGTTTTATGCTGGTAAAATTAGGGTTGCCAATCCCCAGGTGGGGGCAGGGGATCCCCCGGTTTGGAGGCCCTCCCCCCGCTTCAGGGTCGTCAGAAAGCGGGGGGAGGGGAGGGAAATGTCTGCTGGGAACTCTATTATTCCCTATGGAGATTTATTCCCATAGAAAATAATGGAGAATTGATCCGCGGGTATCTGAGGCTTTGGAGGGGCTGTCTTTTGAGGTAGAGGCACCAGATTTTCAGTACAGCATCTAGTACCTCTCCCCAAAATATCCCCCAAGTTTCAAAATGATTGGACCAGGGGGTCCAATTCTATGAGCCCCAAAAGAAGGTGCCCCTATCCTTCATTATTTCCTATGGAAGGAAGGCATTGAAAAGGTGTGCCGTCCCTTTAAATGTGAGGGCCAGAACTCCCTTTGGAGTTCAATTATGCTTGTCAAAGCCTTGATCTTGGCTCCACCCCTAATGTCTCCTGGCTCCACCCCCAAAGTCTCCTGGCTCCACCCCCAGAGTCCCCAGATATTTCTTAAATTGGACTTGGCAACCCTAGGTAAAATAGATGAAAACCATGTACACTGTTCTGAGGAAGGAATGACAAGAATAAGGTAACTTATGAATATTTGGCAATGTAAAAATGGCGGTGGAAAGAGTCGCCAATTCACAGCCATCTTATAATTCTAGCTGCCTGTCTTACTTTGAAGCTAAAATAAGTTCCCTGGATCTATCTTTAGAATCCTTATCCTCGCTTTCTGAGTCCCAGGCTTTTTAAAAAATAAAATCTAGTCTACTGGGCTCAGAGCTACAAACTCTTTTGCCAACCTGTTCTCCCTTAAACTTAGGGATTGTTCCAAATGCAAATATTCCAGCTGTGTACCTCTATCAACTTCTAGCTCCAAATTGCACAGAGCCTTTTCCTTGGCCAGAGTCAATGACCTTCTGTCAGCCATTTTATTTGGAGATTCCAAGGGACACCTTATTCGAGTGGGTGCTGTCCCTGTAAAATGGATTGTGTTGAGACTGTCGCCCATGTTCTTCTTCTATGTCCTCTCTATTTGGCGTCCTGCTGGGATCTTTTATACCCCATACTGGCCCAAATTTTAGAGACCTCTGATGATTTTAAGGTGCTTTTTTTGCTTGATAACCCTGATCCGGAGATAACTGAATTAGTAGCAAAGTTTTTTTTTTTATAGAGAGAGAGCGATGGTTACTCATCCTAATAAGTAGTACTATGTATCAGGTCTTATTATGTTGCTGCTTTGTTTTTATTTTACAATCCTAATTTTATTCTGTATGGATTTTGTACTCTCTTAATCTGTAACCTGGCTGACCCTCTGTTTTATATATGCCAATAAAGGCAGTCGTGTGAAAAAGTGATTTAATATTCAGAAAGGGGTCTGTTTGTGCTCAAACCAAAAATTCAAGGTCAGCATCTCCATATGGACTTACTGCAGTTATACATCTGATTGAGTCGCCGAAGGTCGGTGCTGCTGAAATCCAGGCGTTGACCAATAATACCAGTAAATTCAGGTATGTTGGCAGTAACCGTCGGCAAACTCTTGTTTTGAGTAAAGGAGAACGGACCGTAGTGCATAATGGACTCATAATCGTAGGGAGTATTCAAGTCGTTGAGAACGTCGCTGCTGTATTTCTGGAAGTTGAAGGATTGATCTGTGGGAGATACAGGGTGTTACTTCCGATTGGAGCGTTCACAATACTTGCAAAGGGATTCTACTCCAGAAGCATAACTGGATTGGGAGTAGGGGCGGAATTCTAGCAGGAGCTCCTTTGCATATTAGGCCACACCCACCTGACTTAGCCAGTCCCCCAAGAGCTTACAAAAAAGAGCCTTGTAAGCTCTTGGAGGATGGGCTACATCAAGGGTGTGTGGCCTAATATGCAAAGGAGCTCCTGCTAGATTTCCACCCCTGATTGGGAGAGGCTACCAGGGTTTTTTGTGTAGCAGGAACTCCTTTGCATATTAGGCTCCACCCCCAATGTAGCCAATCCTCCAAGAGTTTACAGGTCTCTTCTTACAGGGCCTACTGTAAGCTCCAGGAGGATTGGTTACATCAGCGGGGTGGAGCCTAATAGGCAAAAGAGTTCCTGCTACAAAAAAAAAGCCCTGCAGGTCGGCAGAATCGGGGCAACAGCCTGTGACCCTCAAGAGCATGGGCAGCATGCAGGAAGAACTTGTTTCAAAACTCAGATCAGCCATGAGCTTGCTGCTTTATACGGTTGCCAGTCTCCACAGATCCCCACGATTACAACTGATCTCCAGATGACAGTGATCAGTTCCCCTGAAAACCTGGCTGCTCTGTAGGGTGGACTTTGTGGTATTATACCCCACTGCTTACAGCTAGGTTTTTTGGAGATTCATCCCTCTCCCTCTGAAAATCATGTTCAGATTTCCTATTATGGCTCTCACCAGCAATTCATAATTATGCGATTACATGTATCAGTTACTCATATCAATTTTGTGTTATAATGTCCATTGCTTTTTGAGGATGCTTGTGTACTTCTAAAGTACTTGTTCATCTCTAGGAGGCTAACCTGTAATCAACGAATACAGATCTTCCTTTCCCTTGCTACAACTTAAAGACTCATATTACAGTATTGATGATGATGATGATGATGATGATGATGATGATGATGATGATGATGATGGAGAAGATGATGATGATATCGGATTTATATCCCACCCTCCGCTCCGAATTTCAGAATCTCAGAGTGGCTTACAATCTCCTTTATCTTCCTCCCCCACAACAGGCACTCTGCGAGGTGGGTGGGGCTGAGAGAGCTCTCACGGAAGCTGCCCTTTCAAGGACAACTCCTACAAGAGCGATGGCTGACCCAAGGCCATTCCAGCAGGTGCAGGTGGAGGAGTGGGGAATCAAACCTGGTTCTCCCAAATAAGAGTCCATGTACTTAACCACTACACCAAACTTGCTCTCTATTGGAAAGATAAAAGCCCACCTCTGAACTGAGGGCTTTAGAATTCTCTTTGAATGCATGACATATAAAGGGCAACTGCACATGGACATTTTTGGGATATTTGGAAACTGCGGATACAAACTTATGTGTAGATCCGCCATCACCATTGTTATATATTTGTCTTTATGCAAGTCATAGAATCACAGAATTGGAAGGGGCCATACAGGTCATCTAATCCAACGTTCTATGAGGGCAGCCAATTGCACTGCTGAGCTACTCTTACTGTAAAAAAAACAATGTCCTGCTATCCATCCGATACCTTCCCGCCCATAATTTAAACCCGTTATTGTGAGTCCTCTCCTCTACTGCCAACAGGAACAGCTCCCTGCCCTCCTCTAAGGGAGAGCCCTGCAGATACTTTCTTTTTTAAAATCTTATTTATGTGCTGTATTTTAAGTTTTTGTCCTCTTGTTTTTTCTGTTTTCAAATAAATAAATATATAAATGAATGAATGAATGTGTGTGTGTGTGTGTGAACCAGGCCTTAGAGGTCCTTGTGGAATGGAATAATTTCTGTAAATCCTATCTTTGCTACCAAAATGAACAATAAATGGCATTAAAATGAACTAATGAAAGGACCAATCTATTCCTCAAAGAACCTGTGTTGACAGAGGTATCAAAAATGAATGTGCAAGGATTGAAGAACATAATCCCAAAGAAAGAGGATTGGTTAGAGAGATTTGTAGAATTCAGGGCTTTTCTTTGAGCAGGAACACACAGGAACGCAGTTCTGGTTGGCTTGGCGTTCAGGGTGTGTGACCTAATATGCAAATGAGTACCTGCTGGGGTTTTTCTACATAAAAGCCCAGTGTGAAGCAGTGGTGACATTGGGGGTGTGTCCTAATGTGCAAATGAGTTCCTGCTGGGTTTTTTCTACATAAAAGCCCAGTGTGAAGCAATGGTGACATTGGGGGTGTGTCCTTATGTGCAAATGAGTTCCTGCTGGGCTTTTTCTACATAAAAGCCCAGTGTGAAGCAATTGTGACATTGGGGGTGTGACCTAATATGCAAATGAGTACCTGCTGGGTTTTTTCTACATAAAAGCCCAGTGTGAAGCAATGGTGACATTGGGGGTGTGTCCTAATGTGCAAATGAGTTCCTGCTGGGCTTTTTCTACAAAAAAAGGTCCTGGTAGAAGGTATTAGTCTATGTAAACTAACTTGTCTCCTACATGGCCAAACGTCAGATAAATTTGGAAAATGGAATGCTTTCTTCTCTAGAATAAGAAGCTGACTTTGAGCTTATATAATTGATGTCTAGTCTTATAATAGCTTTGTCATTTGTATTTCAGAACTTTGCCTATATTAGTTTTATTCTATATTTTATCAAAAATAAATTTTTAAAAAAGGACATGCATGGATCTTATCTGTCTTCAAGAGAAATGGCCAGCTGGCTTCAGCTCCTATATTCCAAATGATTTCATGAGATTGAGAAACCAACCTGGAACGATGCGATCCCACCAGATTTTAATATAATCATCCCGGTCTGGCCTTGCCTGTTCATGATAGAATCCCAGAGCATGTAAGATTTCATGTGACACAATGGCTTTGTTATCACATCCGTCACCGACAGAAAGGTTTTGGCCTGTCTTTGTATCTCCAAGTGCGGACCAGCACCTGAGAAACAGAAACACAAGGAATGGGGCTTAACCGGGGTGGAATTCTAGCAGGAGCTCTTTTGCATATTAGGCCGCACCCCCTGGTGTAGCCAATCCTCCAAGAGCTTACAAAAAAGAGCCTTGTAAGCTCTTGGAGGATTGGCTACATCAGGGGTGTGTGGCCTGATATGCAAAAGAGCTCCTGCTAGAATTCCACCACTGGGCTTAACCGATCTATAACTCTGTGGGGAGAAGCCTATTCACCCATATTCAGTGTTGGCCCAAAATCACACATTCTTTAGCTGTCTCATCAGAAGAGACTGGAGTTTTGGTCCACTGGGAATTCTCACCAATGGGTTCCTAAAGCAGAGATCTGAAACAAAGTAAGTTCAGCCAGCTCTGAATCAACCAAGAACACTTTATTGGAAGAAGAAACAGTAGCAGAGGAACACAGGCAAAACTGCAACTATCTACAATCTGGCCATGGTCAACCACATCTCCCTAGCAGGCACCAGGGGTGGAATTCTAGCAGAAGCTCCTTTGCATATTAGGCCACACACCCTTGATGTAAGCAGTCCTCCAAGAGCTTAGAAGACTCTTTTTTGTAAGCTCTTGGAGGATTGGCTACATCAGGAGTATGTGACCTAATATGCAAATAAGCTCCTGCTTGAATTCCACCCCTGGTTACACCCCTGGTTACTCCTATTAGCCGCCCTGAGCCTGCCTCGGCGGGGAGGGCGGGATATAAATAAAATGTGATTATATTATTATTATTATTATTATTATTATTATTATTGGCTCACTCCAAAATCCATAATTTGCATCTCTTTGTTGCAAGTTGTTACATGCCTAGCATCCTGATTGGCCAGTTCATGCAGGCTTCAGGATCCTGGTTTGCAAGGAGTGCCTGTCTCAAGCTCAGGCAACAAGAACCCAGTGAGATGCAATACATAACAAGAACAATTTTCTCACTTCTTGCTACATCCTCAAATGCCCCCCCCCCAAAAAAAAATGTTGCCTCTAGGGACAACATAAGGGGGGAAGCTGATGAAACTAGTCCTTCCCACTTCTGTCCACAGAAATCCTCTACTGAATCCAACGTGCTTAATGCACACATTTTTGCGAGAAAAGGTGTCTTCATTCTATAATCTGAATCATTCAGGTTCTCTTACTTACCCTTCAGACTTTTGAAATCTTATAAACGAGCTCTCTCCTTCATAAGGTTTAAATTGCACACATGACTTTAAGCTGAATCCTTCAAATGCTCTGAGGATTACCCCTTTGGCATTGAGATCTGAAAATAAAATTCATAATAATTGCTTTTAGCTTTCACCCTCAGCCTTTGTGTTTCTGAAGACGGAATATAGCACACAAGGCGACATATTTGATTCTAGGGTACCCCTAGGCATTTGGGTTCACATGAGCCGAAATTACATATGAACTGTTTTCAATTAACTAAGAGGATACCTAAAATGATGGCCAAAAATTCCCCAGAATTCCAGGAGTGGGCAGTGAGGAATCTGGCTCTGATTCCCTCACCATGACATATAGCAGAATGATTATTGTTGTTGACCACGGCTTTTTTGTTGTTGTTGACCACACCCCCTGATGTAGCCAAACCTCCAAGAACTTACAGGGCTCTAAGTACAGGGCCTATTGTAAACTACAAGAGGATTGGCTATATCAGGAGTGTGTGACCTAACATGGAAAGGAGTTCCTGCTAACAAAAAAAGCCCTGATGTTGACATTCCCAGGCCCAGAGTTAGGGGTTCTGCCACTCCAGGCAGACCCCTTCGCCACACACACACCCCTCCACAAGGCCCCTTCACAAAGTTTATTTGTGACATCATCGTGCAGGGCAGCAAGTGGGGGGGAGAGTGATGGGCGGTGCACAAGAGTGCTGCCGCACTGCCACCTTTTCCCCACACTATGCTCTTCAGAGGCTTCCTTGGAAGCTTCCCAAGAGCACTGTTTTAGTGGTGCCTGACGGCTTTCAGGTTGAAAGCAGCTAAGCGGCACCTTCATGGGAAGGCGCTGCTCGGCTGCTTTCAACCCGAAAGTGGCCGCCGCGATCTTCTGAGGCTTCCTTGGAAGCCAACGAAGAGCGCGGTGTTTTAGTGGAGCCTGGCCACTTTTGGGTTGAAAGTCTCTGAAGAAGAAGAAGAAGAAGAAGAAGAAGAAGAAGAAGAAGAAGATATTAGATTTATATCCCGCCCTCCACTCCGAAGAGTCTCAGAGCGGCTCACAATCTCCTTTACCTTCCTCCCCCACAACAGACACCCTGTGAGGTAGATGAAGATATTGGATTTATATCCCGCCCTCCACTCCGAAGAGTCTCAGAGTGGCTCACAATCTCCTTTCCCTTCCTCCCCCACAACAGACACCCTGTGAGGTGGGTGGGGCTGGAGAGGGCTCTCACAGCAGCTGCCCTTTCAAGGACAACCTCTGCCAGAGCTATGGCTGACCCAAGGCCATGCTAGCAGGTGCAAGTGGAGGAGTGGGGAATCAAACCCGGTTCTCCCAGATAAGAGTCTGCACACTTAACCACTACACCAAACTGGCTCTGAAGAGTGCAGCGGTCAAGCGGCGCCTTCCTGGGAAGGGGAAGGGGAGTATGGTAGCCCTAGGCAGCCACCTACCCTGCCTACTCCCATGCGCCAGCCCTGGACATTCCCGAGCCCCACCCTGCTCAGTGGCCCTCCTACTACTTCAGTTTACAGGTGTTGACCTTTGGTTCCAAGATAACTCTGTGCCTAAACCCAGTGCTTCATTCCATTGTCCATGGGATCCCTCAGGTTCAAATGCCTGCAATCCTTACCCTTTGCATTCTGGGACAGTCCTTCTGTATCACTTGGACTATTCAGAGCAAGGGATGGTGGAAAATGCCAGTAAGTCTCAACCTATTTATAGCAACCCCATGAGGTTTTCACGGCAAGAGAGGAACAGAGGTGGTTTTATGTTGCCCCCATAGCAACCTGACTTCCATGGTGGTCTCCCAGTCATGTAACCCTAACCCTAACTCTGACCGTAACCCTAACCCTGACCCTAACGCTAACCCTGACCCTAACCATGACTCTAACCCTAACTCTAACCCTGACCCTAACCCTAACCCTGCTTAGCTTCTGAGAGATGATGAGATTGGGCTAGCCTGGACTATACAGGGCAGGGCAGAGCAAGGAATGGCCATTGTTAAATATTAGCCAATTCTCACAACGTCTGTGTTGCCAGCCTCCAGGTGGGCGGGGGAAACCAAGCAACTGCTGCTGCAATTACCAGCCTCAAAAAGAAATATTAACCAAAGAAAACAAATTAGAAAATACCATATCAAAATATTTATACTGATAAATAAACCCAGGGCTTTTTTTGTAGAAAAATCTCAGCAGGAACTCATTTGCATATTAGGCCATACTCCCTGACATCACTATGGTTTCACACAGGCTTTTTGGGGTAGAAAAAGCCCAACAGGAACTCATTTGCATATTAGGCCACGGACCCTGCCACCAAGCCAGGCGGAACTGCGTTCCTGTGCGTTCCTGCTCAAAAAAAGCCCTGAATAAACATCGCAGTCATTCAGTCTATAATTTGTGCAAAAGACGAGTTCACTGGATGCCAGTCCCAGGCTTTTATAGCACTCCCGTGCTGATTTTCCTTCAAGATAGTCGGTGAAAAAATGTATAATCCACTTTGTGCAGAAATCTTCAAGGAAAGTAGACAAAAATCCAATAAATTCTTCACAAAAAGCAGCCAGCAATTCAGTACATCTACGCCATATACTATAACTCACAGAAATCCACCTGAAAATTTAACCAAAGAACACCCCATTATATCTCATGATTTATAAAAAGCAATCATTGTTCAAGCCGTGCGGCGTCAAGGTCTGCAGTTTAAAGATCATGCAGGTCTCCTGCTGCAATAGCCACCTGTTAACAGTCCACTTTGTCTTGCAACCTGTTAGGAAACTTTAATAATACAAAGAAGCGCATAGACTCCGGTGGATGTTTAAATTTAATAGGGTGTTCTTTGGTTAAACTTTCAGGTGGATTTTTGTTACTGACACTGCTGTAGCTTGTAATAGAAATGTTTGCAAAAACGCTGTAAAATTGTGAATGTTCCTTTAAACTACGTTTGTGGTAAAACGGATACACCTGTGGGCATATAAATTCAGCAGCAACGTGTAGTAGTATCACATTGAAGTGAGACTCTGTGAGTTACAGTATATGGCGTTTTTACCCTGTGTTTAAGACTGTTTTGGAAAAGGTAATGTATGAACAAGTTATTACCCATAGGGACCACTAACATCTTAAAACATTGAAAACATTTATATTTTAATATGATGTTGTATTGATTTCTTTATCCAGCTGGAAAAAGCTAGAGTGAAACAAGGATATCAGTATGACCTTGTAGCTGTACTGAACTGCTGGCTGCTTTTTGTGAAGAGCTTATTGGACTTTTGTCTACTTTCCTTGAAGATTTCTGCACAAAGTGGATTTGTTATACATTTTCACCAGGACTATCCCGAAGGAAAGTCAGCACAGGAATGCTATAAAAGCCTGGGACTGGCGTCCAGTGAACACGTCTTTTGCATGAATTATAGACTGAATGACTGTGAGGTTTATTTATCAGTACAAATATTTTGATATGGTATTTTCTAATTTGTTTTCTTTGGTTAATATTTCTTTTTGAGGCTGGTAATCGCAGCAGCAATTGCTTGGTTTCCCCTGCCTATTACGCTGCGATTCTCTATTTTGGGTTGCCAGCCTCCAGGTGGGGCCTGGAGAGCTCCTGCTTTTACAACTGATTTCCAGCTGGAAGAGATCAGCTCCCCTGGAGAAAATGGCTGCTTTGGAGGGTGGACTCTATGGCATTGTACCATGTTTTGGCCCCTCCCTTCCCAACCCCCGCCCTCTCCTGGCTCCACCCCCAAAGTCTCTAGGAATTTTCCAGCACAGACCTGGCAACCATGTTCCCTCTAAGCTGCATTAGTGTGAGCTAGCTCAGAGATTTTTAGTCTCTGGCTCACTCGTTTTTCTCATAGCTCAGGAAGGATGGCCCCAGAGCCAAGTAAGTGATGCAGGAGCTCACCGCTTTAATGCCAGCAGCTCACAAAGTAGAATTTTTGCTCACCGGACTCTACAGCTTAGAGGGAACATTGCAACCCTAACAACTTTTATTCATTGCATCTGTGGTTAATTGAATGACATGGTTCTAGAAGCCTCATTAAAAGGAATGGGAGTTTCAGGAACGCACTGCTCCTCCTCCACATTCAGTTCAATGGAATTGACACAGAAAAAGCTCCTGAGTGATTCTGAATATCAGCGCTTCTGGTTCCTAGCTCCCTTTTCTTCCTTACAATCAGGGCTTTTTTGGTAGCAGGAACTCCTTTGCATATTAGGCCACAGCCCTCTAATGTAGCCAATCCTCCTGGAGCTTACAGTATGCCCTGTAAGAAGAGCCCTGTAAGCTCTTGGAGGATTGGCTACATCTGGGGGGTGTAGCCTAATATGCAAAGGAGCTCCTGCTACAAAACAAAGCCCTGCTTACAATTATAATACATTGACCCATTTCCCATTAGCTTTATGCCACTCTCACTCTCCTCTTCTCTGTGGGGTTTCCGTTGGGTTTCCCACTATCCGCCCCGGGGCTGCAATTTGACCCGCCTCTTTGGTGCAGCAAACAAGATCCTCTAAAAACCAGTTTCAGCTTGCCCCGCAAAAAGGGCGAAGCTAGTTGCAGCCCCGGGGCAGATAGTGTGAAATCCGACGGAAGCCCCGCGTAGAAGAGGAGCGTGAGAGCAGCGTAAGGCTAGTGGTCATTTCCTCCTCCATAGAGCCAACTTCTGTGTTGAAATCCCCAAAACGATCAGGTTTAACCTCAGCTGAAGTTATAGCAGCAGCTTTCTTTTACCCAGGTTGTTGTGCAAGATGAAGGGGATGGGAAGTTTCCACAGGAGATTCTCGTCTCTTAACACGCTACGGCTTCTCTGTCGAAAACGGGGAAAGACTGAGATTAGAGATTTTGTCCTTTGCATCCTGAACAGGGTTTTGCTAATGTGGAGTAAAATGCATGAGGTTGGCAAAAGACTCACGGGCAGTAAAATGTCTCCTTCAAAGAGGTTCAGCCCAGCAGCTGGAAAGAAGGCAATCGAGAAGTAAATTGTTTAAATCAACATGCAAAAAAAAATTTCATTAAAATTGTTTTTCTCACTCTTGGAAGGTTTTCCCACAAAATACTTTGACAACACGCTTCGTGCCTTAAAAAAAAAATAGAAAACTAAAAGATAATAAATAAAAATACCCTGTTATTAAAGGAGATAATATTTTTTTTGTAAATAGTGTGGGTATGTTTAAAATTATGGAGGGAATTACAGTGCAAGATATCCATGCAGTTCATCTAATCTCGCCTTTTGCATTCAGTAGGATTCTCAAACTCCAAATAATCGAGACGGGGAATTTGCATAAAACCATTCAAAACCAAATTCGTGTTTGAGGAAGGCTGTGATTTTGCAAGGTGCAATTTCCTGACCCATTGATAAACGGAATGCAAAAATCACAAGGGCCAAAGTGACAGAGAATCAAACACCAACAATAACAGTGATGTCAGGGGTGTGTCCTAATATGCAAATGAATTCCTGCTACAAAAAAAGCCCTGAATAACACCATGCAAAATTACTATTGCAGCAATGTCTAAATATCTAAAATGTTTCATATATTCACCAGGTCTCTTTTACGTGTTTCCTTTTAATTTGAACTGGGAAACTGACTGCCTGATTGCCGCATTGCATGTGCACAGATCAGAATACAATCGTCCTTGGAGCGTTTATTAATTTATAAAAGGTAGACCTTGACAGTTTACTTCGAAAACATTCAAGGTGCTTTACCCGAAGTTAAAATTAAAACAAGGGAATGTGTTTAAAAATACCAACAACATAAAACAAAAAAAGCTATTGCAAACAGAAAGATACTATTCAGCAGCAACAGATCCCCTCCCCCCCAAAATTAAGGTCCCACCAAAACTTAAACTCATCATAAGAGCAGCCATGCTACATCCAACCAATGGTTTACCTGTTTCCTTTCCAGCAGCATCCAATCAGATGCCACAGGGAGCCCACAAGCCAAGCCTTCTCCTGTGGATTGTTCCGGAGCCTTTGACAATAAGAAGTAATGCCACCTCATGAACCAGAGGTAACAGAGGAGGTTTAATGCCCAAAGTGGTCTAAAACCTAGTGGACTAAGCTAGAGGTCCCCAACCCCCGGGCCATGGACCAGTACCGGTCCATGGCCGGTTAGCAATCGGGCCGTGAGTTGTATAATTATTTCATTATATAGTATAATGTAATAGTAATAATGAGACATCGGATTTATATCCTGCCCTCCACTCTGAATCTCAGAGTCTCAGAGTGGTCACAATCTCCTTTCCCTTCCTCCCCCCACAACAGACACCCTGTGAGGTAGATGAAGATATTGGATTTATATCCCACCCTCCACTCCGGAGAGTCTCAGAGCGGCTCACAATCTCCTTTCCCTTCCTCCCCCACAACAGACACCCTGTGAGGTAATGAAGATATTGGATTTATATCCCGCCCTCCACGCTGAAGAGTCTCAGAGCAGCTCACAATCTCCTTTACCTTCCCCCCCACAACAGACACCCTGTGAGGTAGATGAAGATATTGGATTTATATCCCGCCCTCCACTCCAAAGAGTCTCAGAGCAGCTCACAATCTCCTTTACCTTCCCCCCCACAACAGACACCCTGTGAGGTAGATGAAGATATTGGATTTATATCCCGCCCTCCACTCCAAAGAGTCTCAGAGCGGCTCACAATCTCCTTTCCCTCCTTCCCCCACAACAGACACCCTGTGAGGTAGATGAAGATATTGGATTTATATCCCGCCCTCCACTCTGAAGAGTCTCAGAGTGGCTCACAATCTCCTTTCCCTTCCTCCCCCACAACAGACACCCTGTGAGGTGGGTGGGGCTGAGAGAGCTCTCACAGCAGCTGCCCTTTCAAGGACAACTCCTACAAGAGCTATGGCCGACCCAAGGCCATTCCAGCAGCTGTAAGTGGAGGTGCGGGGAATCAAACCCAGTTCTCCCAGATAAGAGTCCGCACACTTAACCACTACACCAAACTAATAATCAATCAATCAATCAACCTTTAATGGCATGTAAAAACAGGTTAAAAGAACAATGGATTGAAAAACAGAAAATAGGTTAAAATACTGGACATCAGGATTAAAAGACATTTACATAAGATCACAGTTAAATGGGACAACAAGACTGTTCCTTGTCTTGACGAATCATTTTGGCCCAGTACAGAAATAAGGCAGTGTTTACAGTTATGTCAGGAATAACATCCTTCAAAAGAAACTGGACCTTATCTGAATCAGCCAGACACATCTTATTTAAAAGAATAGGATCCAAAAATCGACCACGAATACTTAGATAAAAAGGACAATACAGGAGAATATGTGAAATGGTTTCAATAGATCCAGACTTACATGGACATAGTCTGGCCGGGTAGGGTATGTTATGATATCTGCCATATAGAACTGCTGATGGCATAACATCAAATCTTGCCAATGAAAAGGCCCTACACTGTTGAGGACTTTGCAAAGAATAAAGATAGGAAGCCATATGGCCAACATCAAACGAAAACCCTAGCACCAAACTAATAAAAATAAAGTGCACAAAATGTTTCATCCCGAAACCATCTCCCTGCCCCCTCAGTCCGCGAAAAAATTGTCTTCCACAAAACCAGTCCCTGGTGCCAAAGAGGTTGGGGACCTCTGGACTAAGCCATGCAGCGGGTTGGACTACATGACCCCAGAGGTCCTTTCCAATTCTATGATCCTATGATTGTCATGCAATCAGTTTCCACCCTGGAATCTTGGAAGGAGCCCCCTACTCACCCACCCCATGCTTGAATCCGCATCTCAGACCTCCCAGTAAGGGACCATAAAGTCATAATTTTCCAGCCGCCTAAGATCAAAGGCATCATATCAAAACAGCCCTTGGGCAAAATGCAAGGCTAGAACATCAGGAACAAGAATCCTACTGGCTTCTTTGATCTGGATTTAATAACCATGTGAAAAATAAAAGAGGCGGTTAAGGATGGATTAACATGTTAAGCAAGGTTATTATTCATTATTTTGCCAAAGGCTTTTTTTAAATACAGGATGCAGTTTTGGGGACCACGATTTAAAGGAGAAATCTGGAGCGCTCTTTTTACCTTCATTTGTTTGGCGTACGTTAGATCACGATTGTGCTCCAATTCCCCTGCCCTGACTTCCATGATATTCTCAACAATTTTACAGTTATTGAGTAAAGTATGGTATTCTAAACAGCTATTTTTGTAGGAAAAGCCCAGCAGGAACTCATTTGCCTATTAGGCCACACCCCCTGACACCAAGTTAGCCAGAGCTGCATTCCTGTGCGTTTCTGCTCAAAACAAACAAGCAAACCCTGATTCTAAGCCATTCGTAGAAAATGCATCACATTTATGGAATAAATAGAGAAATGTCTGAGCCCTTTCGTTGTGTCCTTTAGAACCCTTTATCTATAATCTTGATTTTAGCATTGCTACGCTATGGTCAAATTGGGCTGACAGAAGTTCTCCAGCACATTATTAAAAGTTCAACTTGTCTCATTCAGGAATCACATTAATTCGATTGATATTAGATGTCCCCAACAGATTCACAGTTCTCTTAACTTAGAGGAAGTACGTCAGCTTATTTGCAGTGAACTGACACAAATGGAAAGCTCGTAATAAAGAGAGACTCAAGCATTATCGCCTAGTTAAATATGCAATGATTCCGTGGCTATTTTAATTCAACATTTTAAATCATCTAGTTACTTTTCCCTGAATTTACTTTTTCCTAAAATGCTGAATGTTCCTTTTGCTCATGCGTTTGAACTATTGCTATATTTTTTTTCTAAAAGCCTATGTGCTATGTAGACTTCAAATAAGTGATTGAATGAATGGATAGCAGGTTGTGATCGGCAATTTATTTGTGTCTCTTTCAATCCATTTCGGTAACAAAACCTGAATTTATAAATCATGAGGGGGGAACACTTGGTTATCAACTGTAGTCAACAGGGCTTTTTTAGTAGCAGGAACACCTTTGCATATTAGGCCACACACCCCTGATTTAGCCAATCCTCCTGGAGCTTACAGTAGGCCCTGGAATAAGAGCCCTGTAAGCTCCTGGAGAATTGGCTACATCAGGGGTGTGTGGCCTAATATGCAAAGGAGTTCCTGCCACAAAAAAAGCCCTAGAAATGGGAAATGGGTTTTTCCTCCTTTCTACTTCAGCATCAGCAATTTGTACAAATATGAAAGAAAATTATTACATAGTTATAGATAAATGGTATATAACACCACACAAATCAAATAAAATACGTGAGAGATAAACATATTGTCATGGATTCAACCTTCCTCCAAGGTTTGGTTTTAGGGGAGGGATGGTGGCTCGTTAGGCTAGCGAGGTTGGTGGGCCCAGCCTGCCCATCCGGTTATACCGCCGGACAATTCGGGGGAGGTCTACACAGTTGCAAACTTTGAAAAAGATCATGGAACTTCATATGTCATTTCAGCTCACCCCAATATTAACTTTCTCAGAGCACTGCATATTTTGAAGATCTAAAAAGGCAACACACCTGCATTGATTGCTAGAATATCGGTTCCGAGTTCACCAGAATCAGCATCTAACCAAGGAAAATCAAAAAAAGAATCTGTTGGGATTACAAATGGAAAAATTTCCAAAAGAAGATAGAACTTTAATTTGGTACTTGCCCTCAGCTGCTAGGACATTGTATGCGCAGTTGTGTTAGCAAGAAACAATACCAGAGAAATGGGATTGGATTGTGAAAGTTTTATCGTGGAGTGAGATGGATAAACTAACAATAATTCTAAGAGACTATGATTTGGAAGTGTTTAAAAGGGAGTGGAGGAAATTTAGAGGTTATGCAGAGAAAGAATGGAACGTAAAAAGACATTGGACAATTTTTTAATAATGAGTATTAGAAAAAGGTAGAATATGAATTTAGATTGTTATAGTTAAAGGTACCTTTATAAGTGAACTTTAAGTATATAACTCGGCGGGAGTCTAGTAACGGAGGGAGGGGGGATTAGAAAAAATATTATATGGGTTAGGGATAGAGATGATAGAGATGATATTGTTACCATATGCTATCAATAAAATTGTTTAAAACCGAAAAAGAAAAATGCTCAGCTCCCAGTTCAAGAGTTCAGGCTTTCTCCATCTTTAGAGTCATTTTGGTGCATCCTTACCATCTTTCCTAAATGAGCGCCTGACCTAAAAAGAGAGGAAAATCTGTAATGCACTGATTAGGGTTGCCAAGTACAATTCAAGAAATATCTGGAGACTTTGGGGGTGGAGCCAGGAGCAAGGTTGTGACAAGCATAACTGAACTCCAAAGGAAGTTCTGGCCATCACATTTAAAGCAACCTTGTTCCTTTTGAAGGCCTTCCCTCCATTGGAAATAATGAAGGATAGGAGCACCTTCATTTGGGGCTCATAAAACTGGACCCCCTGGTCCAATCCTTTTGAAATTCGGAGGGTGTCTTAAGGAGAGGCACTGAATGCTATGCTGAAAGTTTGGTGCCTCTATCTCAAAAGACAGCCTCCCCAGATCCCTAGATACACCTGGATCAATTCTCCATTAGACCCTATGGGAATCGATCTCCATAGGGAATAATGGAGTGCCCAGCAGTCATTTCCTCCCCCCCTCACTTTCTGATGACCCTGAATCGGGGGGGGGGGGAGCCTCCAAACCGGGGGATCCCCTGGCCCCACCTGGAGATTGGCAACCCTAGCACGTATTGTGCCTGGCCATCCCAGAAAGGAACACTCAATTATCAAAACTGAATTAGACTTACTGGAAATGAGATGCAATGGGCAAAAACCAGTGTGAGGCTGAAGAAGACGGGGTTGGAAGCCATGGCTGAAGCGGCTGAGATCAGCCTTTGAGTCTTTCACAGCCAATATACAATCAACCTCAGGGGAGACACTTGGAATATTTTTTTAAGGTCCTGTGGGTGTTTCCAAAATTACAGACAGTACTTTGTCAGGCAAGGGCATTGACTCAGATTCCACTGCACAGCCTTCTAAGACGGTCATGCTTCCCTGCTCAATTTTGTAGGTAAACTTCCAGACCCAGTACAAGTAGGCATATTTCAGAGAGCGTTCATCCAGAGACCCAGTTTGGTGCAGTGGTTAAGAGCAGGAGACTCTAATCTGGAGAACCGGGCTTGATTCCTCACTTGGGGTACTTTCGCACACCCCCAAAAAATCCATTTTAATGAAATTCACTATTAGATTTTACTGTGTAAAATGGAAAAATCCACTTGCAAACCATTGCTGTGTGAAAGCACCCTTCTCCTCCACATGAAACCTGCTGGGTGACCTTTGGTCAGTTACCGTTCTCTCAGAACTCTCTCAGCCCCAATTGCCTCACAAGGTGTTTGATGTGGGGAAAGAAAGGGATGGTGATTGTTACACGCTCTGAGACACCTTAAGGTAGTGAAGGAAAGAAAGGTCCCCTGTGCAAGCACAAGTCATTTCCGACTCTGGGGTGACATTGCTTTCACAACGTTTTCACGGCAGACATTTTACACGGTGGTTTGCCATTGCCTTCCCCAGTCATCTACACTTTTCCCCCAGCAAGCTGGGTCCTCATTTTACCGACCTCGGAAGGATGGAAGGCTGAGTCAACCTCGAGCCGGCTACCTGAAAACCCAGCTTCCATCGGGGATCGAACTCAGGTCGTGAGCAGAGCTTAGGACTGCAGTACTGCGGCTTTAACACTCTGCGTCACAGGGCTCTTTAAGGTAGTGAAGGGTGGGGTATAAAACCAAAGCCGATTTCCCACTCACCATACACCAATCTCACGTTCCTCTTCTCAGCGGGGCTCCCTTCTGATTTCACACTATCTGCCCTGGGTATACAAGTAAAGTCGGCATTTTCGTTGGGTAAACAGAAACTGGGTTTTAGAGGAAGCCCCCCTGAGAAGAGGAACACGAGAGTGGCGTAAGGTGAGTGGGAAATCGGCCCAACTCTTCTTCTTTGTCTCCAAGAGGCAAACAGAAAAGATTTGGATTCCCGACCATCATTTTATGGCTCGAACTTCTAAAAATGAATGGGTTGAAAAAAAAATCTGTTACTACCTCTTCTATTGTTCCCCAACTTCTTCTTCTTCCTGTTCTCTCTGGTTCTCTCAAGATAGTCATGAGTTTGTGTTAAATTGTCAGTCCCCGTTGGTGTCAGAACTTGGACGAACTTCAGACGAGTCCAATACTTGTTACAAGTTAGGATCTTTACTGAAGAACTACAGTACTAGAGCGACTAAATAACAGTAATGCCAACTCCTGGCAGTTGGTTACATTTTATGCCATCAGTAAAGCACAATAAAGCAATCATTCACACGGTTTCAAACAAGCATTTCTTCTTCCCAGGCTCCGTTATCAGAAGGGAGGATGCTCCCCCGTTGTGAAGGCCAAACGGCCTGTCTTCAAAGGGCACCTGTGGATGTTAAGCAGAGACTATCTGTCGCCTGCCCTAGTGCCCTAAATATTTGGCATAGCACAGGGGCCAGGGTTAATTGCAGTGGTCAGGCACTCTATGTTATTACTAAGGTACAGCATGGAGTCGGTTTGGCTAAGGCAAATAAAGCAAAAGTTACAAGTTCTGACAGTTGGAAGGGCAGAACCTAACCACGGATTTTCACTTTGCAGCCAAGCCAAGGCCGCTGCTCATTTTCCATATTGTTTGCTACCATCGCACTATTATGAAAGTAAACAATAAAATACAAATTACAATAAAACAGCAATAAACAACAAAATACAAAAAATAATGAACAGTGGTGGTGGCTGGCCACAAAAGGAAGAGTCACCACCAAGGACCTCTGATTTACGACTGATTACTGGTATAAAATAGTGGGTTTGATGCAGGAATGAGGCATTGAAGAGTGATCACCGTTCGTTTTAATATAGGCAAGAACAAGGCTGAGAACTGGGGCAAACGAGGCCAACTTTAAACAACCCTGGGTTCTTGCGCTAGCGTGCCATTGGGCCATTCAAACCAGCAGGGGGCTTGTGATTGGAGCAGGACAGTAAGGATTTGGATCCTGCTGCCCATTGTTCCTAAGTCCGATGAGTCAGGGAGGAACTCAAATGGAACTGCATAAATCACATACATGTCAAGCATGAGATTTCAAAATAACCAGTCCTCGGGTTTTGAAACAACGTGTGGTTTATTGATAATCCATGTGGCTCAGCCGAGCTAGGTATTGGAACTGATACTTAGTAACAACAGAGTACATACTTTAAAATGGCACATCAAAGGTTCTATAAACAATTCTACATTCACGTGTGAAATTCACACTCTGACTTCCTTATCTCCATTGTGGTTGGCGCATCCTGGGTCCAGGCCTCGCTGGGCCTGGGAATGAGTCCCAGAAGGTCTTATCTTCAAAGAGGACATTCCTGCATTTGTTAGTAAAAGCGAAAGAAGCCATGGAGGGGGTTTGCTACTTTGATGTGCCTGAGTATAATTCATGGTTAGTAACAATTCTATGATCTGACAATTATAACAAGTAGAAAATTCACAATGCTTGACAATGCACAACTGGGATGCTGCAAGAGCACTAGTGAGCTGGGAAAGCACATTGAAAGCGGATGGAAACGGCATTATTTAGCATGTGCGATCGCAGCCTTGAGTCAAAGAAACTGGTTCCTAAAGGAGCTTGCATGGACTAGAAAAGGATACATATCTCAATTAAAACATAAGTTAGACCAGGGATGTCAAACTCATTTGTTACGAGGGCTGGATCTGACATAAATGAGACCTTGTCGGGCCAGGCCAGGTGTGTACCTATTTAAGATTAGGAAGCAGAGATATAAACTTTATAAAGGACACGGACAAACACAATTAAATATTTTTTTAAAAAAACAAAACCTTAAAACATTAGCACTCATTGGTCTTAAAGGTGCTTTCTTTGTATTTCTCCCATAGGATCTAGGGAACTGGGCAAAGGAAGCTCTGGCTCTTTCCTTCCTTCCCCAGGGGACCAGGAGGGGGAGGAGCCTCAACCTATAGAAGGAAGAGAGGCATGGCTCAGTAGCTCTGCTGTGCGATTGAGAGAGCCTGATAAAGCAAGCTCCACCTCCCCCCCTTCCTCCCCAAGGGAATTGCCTCAGCCAATGGAGAAAATAGAGGTTCTGCTCTGTAGCTCCTGAGCGATTGAGCAAGCCTGGCATAGCAAGCTGTAATGCAGAAGGAAGCAAGAGAGAGGGAGAAGGAAGCAGATGACAGCCAGTTACTCGAGGGCTGGATAGGAGCCCTCTGGGGGCCTGATTCGGCCCCCATGCTGCATGTTTGACGCCCCTGATTTAGATGAACATATGAACATGAACATATGAAGCTGCCTTATACTGAATCAGACCCTCGGTCCATCAAAGTCAGTATTGTCTTCTCAGACTGGCAGCGGCTCTCCAGGGTCTCAAGCTGAGGTTTTTCACACCTATTTGCCTGGACCCTTTTTTGGAGATGCCTGGGGCCTTCTGCTTCCCAAGCAGATGCTCTACCACTGAGCCACGTCCCTCCCCATGATGCTCAGTAATGTCTCAGTGACAAATTGCTACCTCTCAGCTCTCTGGCCTTGCAGATCATGGTCTGTAACCAATGCAACCAGGCACACTGGAAAGTTGCCTGACTGCTACTTCTGCTCGCTGTGGTCCCACCCACAGATGGTGGAGGGACAGAGAGCTCTCCGATCACAGAACTGCATCCAGACACTTTAGACCACAATTGCATGAGATTGCAAAAAGACTGAAAGCTCAGAAGTTAACGTCTGCTAGGAAATGCTGGATCATCCCTTTCGGATCTGTGTGGTTCAGCCAAATTGGGCCTGAGCGGTTCCCACAAATTGAGATCATATTTGTGTTTACTCCTTAAGGTCACAGAGAGAGCCACATTAATCATAAGAAGGAAACATCATGTCCTAAGACATCTCTCAGATTAGATCTGAACTCCCAGCCCTTTCTTGACATCAGATGTACTGGTTGTCCCGTGGAATGTGATGAACAGCAGGCCCGTGGGCAGACAGCAGGGCTTTTTCTGTAGCAGGAACTCCTTTGCATATTAGGCCATACACTCCTGATGAAGCCAATCCTCCAAGGGCTTACAGGGCTCTTTCTTGTAAGCTCCAGGAGGATTGGCTACATCAGGGGGGCGTGGCCTAATATGCAAAGGAGCTTCTGCTAGAATTCCATCCCTGGGCCACACATCCCTGATGAAGCCAATCCTCCAAGGGCTTACAGGGCTCTTCTTACAGGGCCTACTCAGCCCCGTAGCTAGAAATTTGGGGGGGAGGGCATACAATTTTGGGTGGAGGGCCCATGGGGGCTTGGCTGCTTCTTCTAGCGGCCAGCCATTCAGCCCCAGCTCTCTCTCTCTCAAGCTCTTGTGGGTGGGAAGAGCCCGGGGAGAGCTGCGTCGGCGAAAACGGGGCTGCCGGGAGAGCAGAGGAGGCAGGAACAGGGTGGGAAGAGCCCGGGGAGAGCTGCGTCGGCGAAAACGGGGCTGCCGGGAGAGCAGAGGAGGCAGGAACAGGGTGGGAAGAGCCCGGGGAGAGCTGCGTCGGCGAAAACGGGGCTGCCGGGAGAGCAGAGGAGGCAGGAACGGGGTGGGAAGAGCCCGGGGAGAGCTGCGTTGGCGAAAACGGAGCTGCCGGGAGAGCAGAGGAGGCAGGAACGGGGTGGGAAGAGCCCAAGGAGAGCTGAGTTGGTGAAAACGGGGCTGCCGGGAGAGCAGAGGAGACAGGAACGAGGTAGGAAGAGCCCGGGGAGAGCTGTGTTGGCAAAAACAGGGCTGCCGGGAGGGCAGAGGAGGCAGGAACTGGGTGCGAAGAGTCAGCAGTGGTGGTGAAAACGGGGGCCGTGGGAAGAGTGGGAGAGGCAGGAATGGAGTGAGAAGAGCCCGGGGAGAGCAGTGGCAAAATGGGGCCATGGGGAGCGCAGGGGAGGCAGGAATGGGGCCGCAGGGAGAGCAGCAGTGGCCAGTGTGCGGTAAAGGCGGTGGCAGTGAGAGCAGCAGGGAAAGGAGGGGCCATACAGGTGGAAGAGGGGGTTGGGTGGAGGGGCCTAGCCCCCCCCCCGGGTTATCCCCATATCTACGGGCCTGGGCCTACTTTAATCTCATGGAGGACTGGCTACATTGGGGGATGTGGCCTAATACACAAAGGAGTTCCTGACACAAAAAAAGCCCTGGCAGAGACACAGAGTGTGTGTGTGTGTGTGTGAGAGAGAGAGAGAGAGAGAGACCTCTGTTGAAGATATCTTCCCCTTAGTAATGGAGAGAGGGACTAATAGGTAGAGAAATCCTTTGAAGTGGGTTTGTAAGAGAAGTCTGAGAATTTAACCAGGGCTAAATTAATCATTATGTTCTGTCCTGAAGTTCAGTTGGGTTTCATATATTCATTCAGTTTCCTAATAAACCTCTAATTTGGTCCTCCATGAAGCCAAGGAAACACAGTCCTCTGAAGTTTGTTACAATCCAATGGGTTTGGTAATTCAAAGTTAGTTGTATAAAGATATACATTGGGATGGACACAAAGGTGATTTTTTTTTCAGGAGGAAGGTGCTTTCTGCCTATCATCGAGGGACACTTTTTGCCAATTTCTCTTCGTACTTCCTGTTTGTGTAGCCAGTTTGGTGTAGTGGTTAAGTGTGTGGACTCTTATCTGGGAGAACCGGGTTTGATTCCCCACTCCTCCACTTGCACCTGCTGGAATGGCCTTGGGTCAGCCATAGCTCTCAGTTGTCCTTCAAAGGGCAGCTTCTGTCAGAGCTCTCAGCTCCACCCACCTCACAGGGTGTCTGTTTTGTGTGTGGGGGAAGATAAAAGAGATTGTGAGCTACTCTGATACTGTGAAATTCGAAGCGGATAAAAATCCAGTATCTTCTTCTTCTTCTATATTCCACTTTGATTTCTCCAGAACCTTGCTCCTGGGGGGCTGGGGGGATAGTTTTACTTGAATAATGAGCAAAGGTCGAGAGCGTCAGTCAACCTTTGAATCACTGAGGTACATGAATATCATTTCACAAATGATGAGTTCACCCAGTAGCTGAAGAATTAGGGGTAAGTTCTGTTTTTATATTACAGTGGTCTTTGCCCTTCATTCCAAATAACTTGCAGGCTCATGCCAGGTGATTTTGACTTAGTGACTGGTCAAGATGAGTAGCCATGTTAGTTTGTCGGTGCTAGGGTTGCCAATTCCCTCGCAGCCTCCGGTGGGGGACTTTCTTTGCGTGCGCATTGCACGTGCGGTGCGATGACATCACCCAGAAATGACATCATCGCGCCGGTGATGTTGCGTGGCAGCTACTCTAGATGTTTCTGGGGAAACTCTATGGTATTCCCGGACACTCTAGCCATTTGGGAGGAGAAAACTCTATGGTACACATTGTACCATAGAATTCCCCCCCCCAAATGGCTAGAGCATCAAGTTTTCCTGGAAACACCTAGTGCAGCCGCTGCGCAACATCGGCAGCGTGAGGATGTCACTTCCATCACCGCGTCGCGATGTTGGGGAAGGTTCCTGCGATGTTGGGGGATGTTGAGGGAACCCCCGTCTGTGCAACCCGCATCTGTGCAAGCAGAAAACCACAAGGAAAACCAGGAACAACTTAAAGACTAATAAAATCTGTGGGAGGGTAGGAGTCTTCATGAGTCACTGCTCACTGCTTCAGGTAGTGATTGGTGTGTGTGAGAGAGAGGAAAGGAATACTGGTCCTGTTTCAGAAATAATGAGCATTTAAATACCCAAGGCCAAACCCGTTGGAATAGTCGATGTCCTGAAACACTTCAGATACTGTGTATGTGCCTCAATAAAGATCAAGATGCATCCAGTCACCCTCTAAGTAGCCTTCCTCAAACTCCAGTGACTCTTCTTCCAACAGAATCTGGACAAACGCTCCTTAGAATGTTGAGTTCAGCTGAAAGGAAAGGTGGGGTGTATATATTTTAGTAATTAATGAATAAACTTTGCTCAGTGAAGTAATAGCACAGGAATAAGATCCACTCCACCTGGTTTAAAACATATAGTTGGGAATGTCGTGAGATGTGATTATCATTTTGGTTTGGGGGGAAAGGAACCCATTTTTAACATGGAGTCAGGTTGCACCCCTCTAAACTCCCTATTTCTGTTTTCCGTTACCTCCCACTGATTTTGCCTCTGCTCTTTCCAACTCCTGATTCGTAAGACCAAGCTCATCCAGAGCCAGTTTGGTGTAGTGGTTAAGTGTGCGGACTCTTATCTGGGAGAACCGGGATTGATTCCCCACTCCTCCACTTGCAGCTGCTGGAATGGCCTTGGGTCAGCCATAGCCCTGGCAGAGGTTGTCCTTGAAAGGGCAGCTGCTGTGAGAGCCCTCTGCAGCCCCACCCACCTCACAGGGAGTCTGTTGTGGGGGAGGAAGGGAAAGGAGATTGTGAGCCGCTCTGAGACTCTTCGGAGTGGAGGGCGGGATATAAATCCAATATCTTCATCTACCTCACAGGGTGTCTGTTGTGGGGGAGGAAGGTAAAGGAGATTGTGAGCCGCTCTGAGACTCTTCGGAGTGGAGGGCGGGATATAAATCCAGTATCTTCATCTACCTCACAGGGTGTCTGTTGTGGGGGAGGAAGGTAAAGGAGATTGTGAGCCGCTCTGAGACTCTTCGGAGTGGAGGGCGGGATATAAATCCCATATCTTTATCTACCTCACAGGGTGTCTCTTGTGGGGGAGGAAGGTAAAGGAGATTGTGAGCCGCTCTGAGACTCTTCGGAGTGGAGGGCGGGATATACATCCAATATCTTCATCTACCTCACAGGGTGTCTGTTGTGGGGGAGGAAGGTAAAGGAGATTGTGAGCCGCTCTGAGACTCTTCGGAGTGGAGGGCGGGATATAAATCCAATATCTTCATCTACCTCACAGGGTGTCTGTTGTGGGGGAGGAAGGTAAAGGAGATTGTGAGCCGCTCTGAGACTCTTCGGAGTGGAGGGCGGGATATAAATCCAGTATCTTCATCTACCTCACAGGGTGTCTGTTGTGGGGGAGGAAGGTAAAGGAGATTGTGAGCCGCTCTGAGACTCTTCGGAGTGGAGGGCGGGATATAAATCCCATATCTTTATCTACCTCACAGGGTGTCTCTTGTGGGGGAGGAAGGTAAAGGAGATTGTGAGCCGCTCTGAGACTCTTCGGAGTGGAGGGCGGGATATACATCCAATATCTTCATCTACCTCACAGGGTGTCTGTTGTGGGGGAGGAAGGTAAAGGAGATTGTGAGCCGCTCTGAGACTCTTCGGAGTGGAGGGCGGGATATAAATCCAATATCTTCATCTACCTCACAGGGTGCCTGTTGTGGGGGAGGAAGGGAAAGGAGATTGTGAGCCGCTCTGAGACTCTTCGGAGTGGAGGGCGGGATATAAATCCAATATCTTCATCTACCTCACAGGGTGCCTGTTGTGGGGGAGGAAGGGAAAGGAGATTGTGAGCCGCTCTGAGTCTCTTCGGAGTGGAGGGGGGATATAAATCTAATATCATCATCATCCATAACTGGGAGCAGTTGGACTCCAACCCAGGGTCTTCAAAGGAGGTAAAGTTACACAGATGGACTGAAGACATGCAAAGCGCTCAATTGTTACAATTTATTCAGGTCACGTAAATGATATTTCCTTGGTACAGAATGTATGTTATCTTCATATAAAATCTGAAGTTTTGCTACAGACAGCGCTAGCATAAGGTATAGTTGGATTGAAATGGAGCTTTGAACACCAGAAAAACAGCACCTAAATCAAAGCATATTGATTTTTTTTTTCTCTTATCAAGAAAAGACACAGAATGAGCAAGCGACGAATCCATGAATCTCATTGTGCTAGAAGGCAGCGTTCAAACCTTCAAGAAGTCGTAGAGATGCCAGCTCGCTTATGAAGAACTCTGCAAACGTATGAAGTCGAGCTACAAAATACTCCCTGGCTCTTCAACAACTAGAAATGCAAGGAAAAGAGAAGGAAAACAGCATGTCATCATTCTTATCTTATTCTTCCTTTTTCTTTCCTCCATACCTTTCTTTTTTTCTGCACCGCATATTAAATACTGAAATAAAATGCATCAGGGCTTTTTTCATTGCAGGAACTCCTTTACACGGATGGTAAGCCTCAGAATCGGCTCTGAATGACAGGCTTCAGCCATGGTAGTTGAGCATCAGCAATAAAGACACACATCCCTACAAGCTGGGCTTTATTTGTAGCAGGAACTCCTTTGCGTATTAGGCCACACGCCCCTGATGTAGCCAATCCTCCTGGAGCTTACAGTAGGCCCTGTACTAAGAGCCCTGAAAGCTCTTGGAGGATTGGCTACAGGGGTGGAATTTTAGCAGAAGTTCCTTTGCATATTAGGCCGCACCCCCCTGATGTAGCCAATCCTCCTGGAGCTAACAGTAGGCCCTGTACTGAGAGTCCTGTAAGCTCTTGGAGGATTGGCTATGTCAGGGAGGTGTGGCTGAATATGCAAAGGAGTTCCTGCTACAAAAAAAGAGAAGCCCTGCATACAGGCATGTGCACCGTGCCTTTTTCTTATGACTGAATAACCACCGTCAGCCAACACACACTCACATACACACAGGGCTTTTTTTGTAGCAGGAATTCCTTTGCATATTACGCCCCACCCCACCTCACCCCGATGTAGCCAATCCTCCAAGAGCTTACAGGGCCTACTGCAAGCTCCAGGAGGATTGGCTACATCAGGGGGTGCGGCCTAATATGCAAAGGAGCTCCTGCTACAAAAAAAGCCCTGCACACATTTAAGAAGGGGAAGCAGGATTTCAGGGTAGGAGGTGACCAAGGAGACTTGGGGTTGGCGTTTCTCACTTTTTCACTTGAGGGAGTTCAAAAAAGATAGAAGATATGTATTTAGAACAGGGTGGGGGGAGGCAGGGGAGGAAGTTCCATAAATATCAAGTGTAGGGAAAGTGGGTAAAAGAAATGCAGACTTTCTCACAGCTGCTGGTCCTATTAGGGTTGCCAGGGAGGGATTTGAGGGGCGTTCTGGAGGTGAGTGAGGATGTCACACAGGGACTCTATGGTATTTGGACCTCAAAACCATAGAGTTTGCCCAAATACCAGAGCATCCCTGCACATTGTCCCTATTTAGAGAGCCAGTTTGGTGTAGTGGTTAAGTGTGCGGACTCTTATCTGGGAGAACCGGGTTTGATTCCCCACTCCTCCACTTGCACCTGCCGGCATGGCCTTGGGTCAGCCGTAGCTCTGGCAGAGGTTGTCCTTGAAAGGGCAGCTGCTGTGAGAGCCCTCTCCAGCCCCACCCACCTCACAGGGTGCCTGTTGTGGGGGAGGAAGGGAAAGGAGATTGTGAGCCGCTCTGAGACTCTTCGGAGTGGAGGGCGGGATATAAATCCAATATCTTCATCTACCTCACAGGGTGTCTGTTGTGGGGGAGGAAGGGAAAGGAGATTGTGAGCCGCTCTGAGACTCTTCGGAGTGGAGGGCGGGATATAAATCCAATATCTTCTTCTTCTTAGAGGAGGGGTTTCCTGTGCAGGCACCCCATGGCACAGAGTGGTAAGCTCCAGTACTGCAATCCAAGCTCTGCTTACGACCTGATTTTGATCCTGGCAGAAGCTGGGTTCAGGTAGCCGGCTCGAGGTTGACTCAGCCTTCCATCCTTCTGAGGTCAGTGAAATGAGTCCCCAGCTTGCTGGGGGTAAAGCATAGATGATGGGGAAGGCAAGGGCACGCCACCCCATAAAAAGTCTGCCAAGAAAACGTCATGGTATGACGTCACCCCATGGGTTGGTAACGACTCTTGTCCTTTACCTTTTCTTCCTCTGCAATCGTCCCTGGTTAGGGGATGGGTTTCCTCTGCCAGCCAACTGGTCCACAGCAGAGAGGAACCCCTGAAACCGGGGTAGGACCTGGGGCCTGGTGACCCTAGGTCTCATTCTGCAACCAATCTGTTGTTCGAGGCTGTGACAGTCTTAATGATCCTGGGACCCTTGGGAAAAGAATGGGTCTGCAAAACCACTGGGTGCAGCTGGCCAGGGAGAAATCAGGCCACTTCTCCCTCCCCCCCCCCCCCCCCCCGACCACTGTACAGCTGCCTGAATTACACCTCCAGAAGCAATGGCAGTGATGGACCGACGGGCTATAGAGTTGTTGGCAGAGCTATTTCTGTAGGAAAAGCCCAGCTGGGACTCATTTGCATATTAGGCCACACCCCTGGCATCACCATTGTTTCACATGGGGCTTTTTCTGTAGAAAAGCCCAGCAAAAACTCATTTGCATATTAGGACATACCCTGATGCCAAACCAGCTGGAATGGCGTTTCTGCGCGTTCCAGCTCAAAAAAAAGAGCCCTGGTTGTTGAGCATGGGCCCCCCGAGGACGGGAGCCCAGACCAGCTGCCTCTCGTGCTCCATAGCTAAGACCACCAACAGTTCCGGGCCTCCCCTGGCAACCTTAGCCCTGTGTTTTCTAGGGAGGGCGATCAGCAGAGGCGCATGCCACTCTACCTTCGAAGGTCACAAAGATGATCAGAGCGTCGTCTTTAAGGAAACTCCTCCGTAGCAGTTCTCTGCGATGCAGGATGCTGTTCCAGCCATAATATGGGCCTATGTGGCGATTATATGAAGGATCAAAAGTTCCTATAACAGAGGGTTTATTCCAAAGAAGTCGGCCATCCGCTATGCAAAAAAAGGTTGAAATGGATTAATGCATAAACCGTGTGCTTTGGGGGGGGGGGGTCAACTCTTTTGCATGGGAATTTAAGGTTTACATCATGCTGCACAGATTTTGGATGGGATGCATCAGTCCACACACACGCTACAATCACATGAAGCTGCCTTATACTGAAAAACATGATTTAAACCTATTCAGACGTTGGCTGTGGTCAGACCGGCAGGCTGCCATGGTTTGGACACCCCCCTAAATTACTCCATACATTTTGTGATTGCAATTTTCAATCATACTCCCACCCTGATCCATCTACAACCACATTTCTTCCATGGTTGACCATTCAGATTAGAGCTGCGTGTCAATCACAGAGTGTGTGGTCTGGTCTTTTTTTTAAAAAAAAAAAATTAAACCAACTTTGACTTTTTAAATAAGAAAACATTTCTGGGGTGTTCATGAATGCACAATCATCTGTTGTCTATTTAGTTCATCTCCAACTCATCTTTCGATGGGGTGTGTACAACTGGGGAACAGCTGCTAGATGGGGATGCGTGAAAAGGAACTTCAAGAACAGAATGGAGACGGAAACTGCTGAATTACAAATGATTATGAAACTTGGAACAAAAAACATATGAACGTATGAAGCTGCCTTATAGTGAATCGGGTCCTTGGTGCATCAAAGTAAGTACTGTCTACTCATTTGTAGATGGATGGCGAAGGGAAAGGCTTGGATTCGGAACTCGGGCGGTGGGGAGGGCTTTCTTGCTTTCCACGCCTCCTGCAACCCTTCCCTCCCTCCCGTTATTAGTGTTATTGTTGATGACGGATCACTTTCCAAGAAAGAAGAGCGGCCCCTTCCAAAACTTTTTTAAAAAGAGAGAGTTGAATCTGGATGATGCTCTTTTATTACAGGGCAAGTTGAAGGATGAAGTTAAACTTTTGAAAGAGAGTGCGTGGGGAAGCCGGAGCATTTCCTGGAGAATGACAATTTCAGTGCGTGTCTTTGAAAAAAAGATAGTTGCAATGCATTTTGTGCAGTTGAAAAACAGCTGTTGTGGGAAGGGATCCTCGCGAGGGGAGGGAGGAGAGAAGCCTAGCCAGACGCATTCAAACTACCGATCAGCAGAGAAGTCCCATTTCTACTTTCAGGGAGAAATGGGACTTGACGTTGACACATGGAGATCCCACATAATGGAGATATTATATTCCAGTTCCTCTAAAAAAGAAGGATTCTGCTCCCATGTAGCCTGTATCGGAATGATGTTTGTAATGTATGCTACAAGTTAAAAAGTAAATTAGGTGGGACAGGAACACCTCTGAGAAAAACATGTTCTCAGTTTAACTCAGCCTTGAGTAGCTATACAGCAATTAGCAAACTCTGCATTTATTGCTTGTGACACACTCCCCATCACTCTTCAATTCTGACATGATCAGGGGTGGAATTCTAGCAGGAGCTCCTTTGCATATTAGGCCACCCCCTCCCTCAAAGTAGCCAATCCCCCAAGAGCTTACAAGGCTCTTTTTTGTAAGCTCTTGGAGGACTGGTTACATCAGGGGTGTGTGGCCTAATATGCTAAGGAGCTCTGCTACAATTCCACCCTTGGACATGATCACTGATTTTGCTGTTTTCCAACACAACACATGGCATCTAAACCAAACTGGTTGTTCTTTCAGTTTGTTAATTGTACTCTTTTGCCAAAGATTCTAGCTTGGTACTATTTTGCCTACTCATTATACCCCATTTCATCGTCTGATAAAGTGTGCCCTACAACTTACCGCTTAATTGGTTGGGATCTGTCATGAAGACCCTGCTTGCCGACATCCTTTGGGTGATATCGGGATCTTGATCCACGATGGTGAACGTCACTTGCCTGTTCCCCGCCGGCCACTCTAGACCCCCATCGTTCTGGCTGCTGCACAGAGCAAAACGGATACCCAAGTAGTTGCCGCTGGAGTTGGCCACGCCGTAGGGATACAGCCTCAGCACAAAGCAGTAACCTTCCGAGCTGTAGAACAAGGGGCTGGAGATGTAGTCACCTTGGGAAGCACTGCCAGAAAGGGCGGTAAAGTTGGAGATCTGCCAAACCCCTGTGGGGCACTGAGTCTCGGTCAGACTGATGTCATCAATGCTAATCCCGCCAGTAGAGTTGCCAGGGTCTTCTCTGATGCCGTGGAAGACGTAGCGGAATTTGGTCTGGCTGCTGAAGGGGACAGTTGCCAACTTCCAGTGCTGTTCTTCATCCGCTGTGAACAAAGAGGGGAAACGGTGAGATTTCAACAACACACAATAGATTGTCTTTGCAATATTGGCTAAAATGTCTCTAAGGTCAATTTGGGTATGAGAAATTAACAAGGGGTCGTCTGCATAAAGTAGGGAAGAAATAAATTTATCTCCTACTTTAACTGAGATATATTAACTACTCTTCTTTTTACCACCGTGGGTTGTTTTCTTAGGATGTCATTGGATAAATTTTATTGATAATTCAGCGTAAATTTTATCATGATTAATATCATTCCGTTGTTGTATTGAATGTTTTATTGAGGATTTTTTTAATTGTTAGGTCTGGTGGTCGGTTGCTATGGCATTTTGCTGCTAATGCAATAAAGACTGATTGATTTCAACAACACCAAAAAATCATAAGTCACTTCAGTGGCACTTGAGAGTCTTTATTTGGCTTCACCCAGGGCTTTTTTAAAAAAAAGCAGGAATGCACAGTAATGCAGTTCCAGCTGACTTGGTGTCAGGGGGTGTGGCCTAATTTGCAAATGAGTTTCTGCTGGGGTTTTGTGTAGAACAATGCAAAACAATGGCGACATCAGGGGTGTGTGGCCTAATGTGTAAATGAGTTCCTGCTGGGCTTTTTCTACACAAAAGCCCTGCACAAAAACAATGGCGACATCAGGGGGTGTGGCCTAATATGTAAATGAGTTCCTGCTGGGCTTTTTCTACCAAAAAAAAGCCCTGGCTTCACCAGAGCAGTCCTGGAGATACAGAGGTTATGGGTGCAATCCTGTGCCCACTTACTTGGGCGTATATTCCAGTGAATTCTGGCAAACGTATTTCCATTGTTTTGTGACGTCGAGCATGACGAAGAGTTCTGGTGAGCTCAAAAGCGGGCACAGATTTTTGTGCTAATTTGGTTGGTCCAATAAAAGGCATTAAATAGATTCTATTGGGGAGGGGGTTGGTAAGTATTTTTTTGGAGGGGGGCTCTTTCACGCATGCCACTTCAGCAAGTGGAGCTTACCATTTCACACAGCAAAATCCAGTTACAAAGCGCATTGAAAGTGGGTTGAAAGGGCATTGTTTAATGAGTGTGAAAGCACCCATGTGCAGGGCTGCTACTAGGCTTTCTGGCACCCTAGGAGAGTCACACACTCGTGCCCCCCTCATTATTAAAAAAAAAAATGTGGGGGAAATGAAGAGTGCCAAACTTTTTCACATTTTTAATTTGCTGATTTTTAAATTTAATTTTTCCAAAAAATGTGATAAGTTATAAAAAACTGTGAGAATAATTGCTTACTGGCCGGGCCAGGAAGGAGGATGGCAGGAGAGGATGAGGTGAGAGCCCAAGTCACACATGGAGGAGAGGGGGGCGGCTTGGCTTTGCCGAGGGCAACTTGGTGATGGGAAAGGACGAGGCGGCAGTGGTCGGGAGCCAGAGTCACGTGTCGGAGAGCGGGCACCCACTGGCTCCCCCTAGGCCAGGTGGCGTCCTAGGCAAGTGCCTACTGCCACGCACTGGCCCTGCCTGTTTGTGTGTGCGTGTGTGCCTGGAAGTCATTGGGGACTTTTGGCGACCCCTACTGGGGGCTTGGCCATTCAGAGAGTGCTTCTATTGGCTGCCTCTGCATCCCGGCCCTGGTATTCCTTGGAGGTCTCCCATCCAAGTACTTGCCAGTGTCAGCCCTGTTTAACTTTTGAGAACTGAAAAGATTGGCTTGCCCGGATGATCAAGGCCAGGGTGATTCTGTTCTTCTTTCCCGGAGTTTGCGTGGGACCGATATGACTGTGCTCTGACTTGTGGTTGGAAAACACTGCTACCCCTGTGCTACAACATCATTTCCAACTGGGTTTGCCCGCGTGGATCATGTGCATGGATGCAGCCTTTGACATAATATTCTCCCTGAGTTGTTTCCGATGGTAGCCATGTTGATCTGCAGTAGAACTAGGTTTGAGTTCAGCAGTGTAATGTGCCCCTTTGGCTGTGGGGTCCCTGATTGGAGTGCTCACTCAGTCACCAGTTCTCAGGTCCATTCAGCAGAGACAAACTGGCTCAAAGCATCCTCCATTTATTTGCAAGGAGACCACTCCAACCACCAACAACTTCAGCTAACATGCAAAACTGGAAACTGAAAGGAGAGCTCCACCCATTAGGACATGTATAGATGAAAAGTTAGACATCCAGGGTATAATAATGATGAGGACGCCGAATTCTAATGCTCACCATAAAACCTTTGCAGCTTCTCCATTTTCCTAACATTTCCGGTTCCATCGTCTTTTTTAATCCAGATTATGAGTTGATCTTGCTGACTTCCGTCGAACTTGTAAAAAAACTGTAGACACTTCACTGCTCTTTTTGGGTAGAGGATGCGGGACTCCAAAACAGCCGATTCTCCTGAATTTCCTTCCGTGGTGTTCAGGTGCATGAAATATCCTCTACCTACAAAGCAAAGTGTAAATCTTTTACAAACGTTAGGCAACAATGCAGGAGTCTGGTGTGCTAAACAAGTAGTGCTCTCTCTTGAAATTTCATTGCCCGTATGTCTCCAAAGCGGCACAAATAAGAGAAACCAAAGCAATCTTTTAAAGTTACAAAGGATAACGAGGGGTCATTTCATAGAAAAAGAGGTGCTGGAGCTCATTAGCACAACTCATGTGCATAACTGGAGAGCCAGTTTGGTGTAGTGGTTAAGTGTGAGGACTCTGATCTGGGAGAACCGGGTTTGATTCCCCACTCCTCCACTTGCAGCTGCTGGAATGGCCTTGGGTCAGCCATAGCTCTCTTATCTGGGAGAACCGGGTTTGATTCCCCACTCCTCCACTTGCAGCTGCTGGAATGGCCTTGGGTCAGCCATAGCTCTCTTATCTGGGAGAACCGGGTTTGATTCCCCACTCCTCCACTTGCAGCTGCTGGAATGGCCTTGGGTCAGCCATAGTTCTCTTATCTGGGAGAACGGGGTTTGATTCCCCACTCCTCCACTTGCAGCTGCTGGAATGGCCTTGGGTCAGCCATAGCTCTCTTATCTGGGAGAACCGGGTTTGATTCCCCACTCCTCCACTTGCAGCTGCTGGAATGGCCTTGGGTCAGCCATAGCTCTCGCAGAGTGGTCCTTGAAAGGGCAGCTGCTGTGAGAGCCCTCTCAGCCCCACTCACCTCACAGGGTGTCTGTTGTGGGGGGAAGGATATAGGAGATGGTGAGCCGCTCTGAGTCTCTGATTCAGAGAGAAGGGCGGGGTATAAATCTGCAGTCTTCTCCTTCTTCTAACTTATTTGCATATGCCACACACCCCTGTATCACCGGAAGGTGGACTAAATTATATCAGCTCAACATCGACCTTAAAATGCTTCTTGAATTATAATGGTCATCATAAAAACTTCCTCCCATCATACTTTTGAAATGACTTTCTCCTCTGTGGCCACAGTGGCACGAGGAAGATTTCCATCTGTCTGCTTTAGACGTTTTGTTACCCCCTCCCCCTTTTTGTAATGGGGGAAAATATTAGAAAGTTTGTCAGATCTTAGAGTTCAGTAAAATTCTCATGGGGGGTTGAATAATGGAGCCCAGAAGCAAAGGTGGGGGGGGGTTAAGAAAAAGCGCACAATAAAATTCAGAGGTTCGGAGCTCTGCTCCAGTGAGCTCCTGCCCAAAATGAGGCCTGATGATAACTATGGCTAACAGTTAAACAGCGACAACGAATAGGGCTCTCAGCTCTGTGTTGGGAAATACCTGGGGATTTTGGGGGTGGAGCCTGAGGAGGGCGGGGTTTGGGGAGGGGCGGGGCAGGTCTTCCATGGGGTCTAATCCCACAGACTCCACCTTCCAAAGCAGCCATTTTCTCCAGGTGGCCTGATCTCTGTAACCTGGAGATCAATTGTAATAGCGGGAAACGTTGCCTGTTTTGGAATTTGTTTCCTCATACATTGATGGTACTATAAAGATTCAAGTAAATACTTACTTAGGGTTGTAACATTTATTATATTTCTTCAAAATGTATATTGGGCATTTTGTGCGACTGTATAGTTTGTGGAAAGAGCCCCGTGGTGCAGAGTGTTAAAGCTGCAGTACTGCAGTCCTAAGCTCTGCTCACAACCTGAGTTCGATCCCCGGTGGAAGCTGGGTTTTCAGGTAGCTGGCTCGAGGTTGACTCAGCCTTCCATCCTTCCGAGGTCAGTAAAATGAGGACCCAGCTTGCTGGGGGAAAGCGTAGATGACTGGGGAAGGCAATGGCAAACCACCCCGTAAAAAAGTCGGCCATGAAAGCGTTGTGAAAGCAATGTCACTCCAGAGTTGGAAACGACTGGTGCTTGCACAGGGGACCTTTCCTTTCCTATAGTTTGTGGAAGAAGCTCTGAACTTAGGCAAGTGTATAAAATACATGGAATATTAATTTTAACGCAGTGTTTTTGTATATTTCTTTACCACCTGGAGGCTGACAACCCTAACAAGGAAGTATAAAGCCGTCTACACAGTGCTATAGTCTTGTAACATGTTACATGCCCCATAAAACTTAATGGCATGCAAGTCTGTGTTGGGGTGAAGAGACGGCAAGCCACAGCCTTTCCATGGCAGCATTCAGCTTGTTTTGGAGTGAGAAAGAGAGAGACAGAGAGACACCGAGAGCTTGTGGTGTTTTGCCATGTAAATATTGTGCATGTGTTTTATTTCTATGTTTTTAACTTGCCATTTTAAATGTATGTTGCAAGTTATGATTGCAAGGTAGTTGTACCTGAGGATGTAGAGTTCAGAGAGTTCAGTTCAGTTCAGAGAGAGACTGTGTGATAGAAAGGGCTGAACTCTGAATGGAGCTGAAAGGTTTGTTATTCTCTCTGTCAGTCTGTCTCTCTGTCTCTCTCAGGTGTGTGTGTGTAGGAAGAAGCTTGAGTGGGGTGCTATGCAGGGGTGGCCAATGGTAGCTCTCCAGATGTTTTTTTTGCCTACAACTCCCATCAGCCCCAGCCATTGGTCATGCTGGCTGGGGATGATGGGAGTTGTAGGCAAAAAAATCTGGAGAGCTACTGTTGCCCACCCCTGCAGAGTGTGAGAGAAATCTGCTTTACGTGGAAGTTACTAGCAGGGTGGCAGGTTGAGAAGTTCAGCTTGTAGTTTACCATCCTAAGTGGGAAGTGAGAACGACAGCAGTGTGGCTTAGTCTGTTTAAGGAACTATTATGCTTATGGACTTACTGGAAACCATTACGCTTATTAACCATATAGAATATATGGTTATATATATACAAACCACCTCAGAGACACTTCTCTCAACATGCCTCAGACAGGGTTGCCAGCCTCCCAACCACCCTTGCAGCTGCGGTTCTCAACCAGCACACACACACGCCCTCCAGGAGTAAACACAGAAGCTTACACAAATATCAAGTTGTGTCCTTCCGCTTTGTTCTGCTAAATGTGGAAGCTTCACCAGACCCAAAGAGGCTCCTCTGGCAGACGAGGTTCTTCCTTGATTTCTTCACTGAGCTGAGGGGTAGGAACAACGCAATGTCCACCATCTTCTACCAACCCAAGAACCTTCAGTCCAAGTTCTGTGACTGGACATGTCACAATGTGACTTGGTTCAAACATTCCCATAAGAAGATAAAAATAATTCCCCCATGGTATGCTCTCTCCCATAAAATCTTTCCTGTTAAAGTCCCAAATCTATGAGTTCCAGTTCTGACATTATAACAGTACTTCACCATCCAGTGCAACACGTTTTTCACGCACTGGGGAGCGGGCTACCCCACCGAAGCGAGCCATGTCGACCACATCGCCTCCAAACTGAGAGGACCGGCGCGGAAGTGGTACGTGGGGCTGTACACAGGAAGAAAGCCCGAGCTGGCCACGGTGGCCGACTTCCTCCAAGCAATGCTCCGTCAGTACGGGGACCCCTTACGGGAGGAAAAGGCCATCGAGGCGCTGCAGAGGATCGAGCAAGGGAACCGCACGACGCGCGAGTATGCCACCGAGTTCATGGGCCACTGCGCGGCGGCCAGGGGCTGGAACGAGGTGATGAAGTACACCGCGTTCAAGAATGGGCTGAACGCGAACATCCTTGCCCGGTGTTACCACCAAGGGCGGCCTGATACCTTGGTAGGATGGATCCAGCTGGCGGGAGAGGTGGAAACCGACCTCCAACACGTCGGGATGTGGCGTCAGCAGCAAGGCAAGAGAGGGGGGAAGCCGAGCCCCGCGTCCGGTAAACCTGAAGGGAAGCGACCCCCCGCGACCTCGACCCCCACCGCCGTGGTCCGCAAGTGCTTTAGGTGTGGGGACCCGAACCACCTAGCCGCCAACTGTCCGGTGAGGCAGACACCGACCCCTACTCAACCCAAGCCGGCAACCACCGTGCAGAAGAAGAAAGGCGGTTGCACCAAGGAGCCCAGTCGGGGCACCGTCGCCACTTCCATGGCTATTGACAAGGATGTTACCACCATAGAGGAATCCAGTGAGGAGTCCTGGGACCAAGAGTCGGCGGGAAACGACAGCGACCTGCTTTAATCGGTGCCGCAAAGCAGGTCCGGGAAACGCCGGCACTACTGACGGTGAGAATTACCGGGGGGCTGTTGTTCATGGCGGTCACCCTACTGAACCCCAACCTTAAGCGGTTTATGCACGCCCGCGCCCTGATTGACTCAGGGTGCACTTGAGACATTATCACCCCGCGCCTAGTAGAGGCGCTAGGACTGGCCTCGTCCCCCCTGCCCCACCCCATCCAATTCGAGCAGATGGACGGGTCCATCATGAGGGGGGAGCCCTGTACTTTGGAGACCCAGGCGACCCCCGTAGGGACGGACAATCACTGGGGGATAGAGACTTTCGTTATAGCCCCTTCGTCTTCATTTGACGTGGTGGTGGGAGCAGGGTGGCTCGCCCGGCACCAACCGGACATTCGATGGGCGGAACAGATTGTGCGATTCCCCGACTGGCGGTGTGAGCACCACCACTGGAGAACCGAGTGGGGTCCTAAGGCCCCTCCCCAGAGCGAAAGACTCTGCCTCACTCTTGAGGAGATAGGGGCGATCCCCAGGGAGTACAGAGACTTGAGAAAAGCTTTTAGTGAGCGAGAGGCGGACGAGCTTCCTCCGCACCGCCCAACCGATTGTGCCATCGAACTAATCCCGGGGCAAGAGCTGCCCAAGGCAAAACTCTACTCGATGGGTTGGGCGGAGAAAGCGGAACTGAGAAAATTCATTGACAAAAATTTGAAGCGTGGGTTCATCCGGCCAGCCACGGCCCCCCACGCAGCACCAGTCCTATTCCGCAAGAAGAAGGACGGTAGTTTGAGGCTTTGCACAGATTTTTGCGGGCTAAACGGGATTTCCATGTCAAATGCTTACCCGATCCCGCTGATAAAAGACCTATTGAGCACAGTGGCCGAGGGTAAAATCTTCACCAAGCTCAACCTCCGCGACGCGTACTTTCGCGTGCGGATTAAAGAGGGGGATGAGTGGAAGACGGCATTCAACACGCCTATGGGACAATTCGAGTACTTAATGATGCCTTTTGGACTTCAGGGAGCGCCGGGGGTGTTCATGAACTTTATCAATGAAGTGTTAAGAGAATTTCTGTACAAGGGGGTGGTGGTGTACCTGGATGACATCATTATTTACTCAAAAGACCTTGAATCGCATGTACCATTGGTGAGAAAAGTGCTAGCAACCCTATGCCGAAACAAATTGTATGCTAAAGTGTCAAAATGTGAGTTCCACAAGACGGAACTAGATTACCTTGGGTTCTGGGTGTCTGGGGAGGAACTAGCGATGGACCCCGCAAAAATCCAAGCGGTCCTAGACTGGGAGCCTCCTCGAACCCGACGGCAGCTCCAATCATTTCTCGGGTTCGCAAATTTTTACCGCGGGTTCATTAAGGGGTTCGCCCGGGTAATGCTCCCCCTCACTGAACTCCTCAAAACAAAAGGAAAAGGGGACGAGGCGAAAAAACCCGGCGCGCACCTAACATGGACGCCGGAGTGCCACCAAGCTTTTAATGAGCTCAAACAACTTTTCACCTCCGAACCGGTACTAGCTCACCCTAATGAACTGAAGCCCTTCGTGGTGCAATGCGACGCCTCCGATGTCGCCGTAGGAGCCATATTGATGCAAAGAAATGAGGGGGGGGGACTCCGTCCCTGCGCTTACATCTCCCACAAATTTTCCAATGAGCAGAGAAACTGGTCAGTGTGGGACAAAGAGGCATTTGCGGTCATGTTTGCTCTCAAAACATGGAGATCCTGGCTAGAAGAGGCTCGAGTCCCCTTCGAAATTTGGACGGATCACAAGAACCTGGAGGCCCTCACCGGCCGCCGCAAACTGACCGCAAAACAGATCAGGTGGGCGGGATTTTTCGCCAAATTTGACTTCGTGCTAAAGCACATCCCAGGTACCAAAAATTTCTTGGCCGACGCACTATCACGCATGCCCCAGCACGAGAGCCAGAGGGAAGAAGTAATCGACTCTCTCATTCCCCCCTCTGCCATCGCGGGGGGGGGGGGTAACCACCCGTTCAGGGAAGCAAACCGGGGCCCCCGATCCGCAGCAGAAGGAACGCTTCGCGGCAGAAGCGGAGCTAGAGGGGCAAGATCGACCCGATGGCCTCGAAAAGGGGGAAGGGGGACTCTGGTTCCACAAAGGGAAAATTTATGTGCCCAAATCTCTGAGAAAAGAAGTCCTCGAGCGGGGTCATTCCAGCCGCCTTGCTGGTCACTTTGGGTATGTAAAGACTCTCAACTTAATTACCCGACAGTTCTGGTGGCCCAAACTAAAGAGGGATGTCTCTGAATTCGTACTTGCCTGCCCCACATGTATCATGTCCAAGCACAGAGGGGGGAAGCCACCCGGCCACTTGGTCCCTCTCCCAACAGTGAGTCGCCCCTGGGCAGTAGTCTCCATGGATTTCATCGTAGAACTTCCCCCCTCCCAAGGGAAAACGGTGATATTGGTGGTAGTGGACACATTCTCCAAACAAGCCCACTTCATCCCATGCAAAAAACTCCCCACTGCTAAGAAATTGGCCCAGTTATTCTTTAATCACGTGGTCCGGCTTCACTCATTCCCAGACAAGGTCATTAGTGACCGCGGGCCACAGTTCGTTGCCAACTTCTGGCGGGAGTTTTGCAAAATAGCAGGCATTGAGCAGGGGCTTAGCTCCGCATACCATCCGCAAACGGACGGACAGACGGAGAGGGTGAACGGGCTTCTCGAGCAATACCTAAGGTGTTACATCAACTACCAACAGATGAACTGGGTGGAGTTACTCCCCTTCGCCGAATATGGGTATAACAACAGCCTCCATAGCTCAACCAAAACCTCCCCTTTCCAAATAGTCAACGGCTACGAAGGGAAGCCATTCCCCAACCTCCCTCTGCCGGCCGGGGCCCCGGAACCCACTTCATGTCAACAGTGGTGGGAAGGGGTACAGGGGGGATGGAAGGTGATCCAAGAAAACCTAAAGGAAGCGAAAGAGGAGTACAAACGCCACTTCGACAAAAAGCACGCTCCCCAGTGGGAACTGAAAGAGGGGGAGACAGTTTTTCTGTCCACAAAGAACTTGCCCCTCCCTCAGGGGTGTCGCAAGCTCGCTCTTAAATATCTGGGACCCTTTAAAATAAAAAAGGTTATCAACAAGGTAACTGTAGAACTTGAGCTGCCCAAATCATTAAGTAAGATCCACCCTGTCTTTCATTGCAGCCTCCTTCGCAAAGACCCTGGAGCTACGTCATTTCACCCTCGCCCTCCGGAACCGCCTCCGACGCGAGTGAGGGGTCAGAGTCACCATGAGGTGCAGGAGATTTTGGATTCCAAAATCCAACGGGGTGTGTTGTACTACCTCAGCAGGTGGAGATACTTCCCCCCGAGCTGTGACGAGTGGGTGAAGGCTAGCGATGTGTCCGCTCCGCAACTGCTTAAAAAGTTTCACCTGCTGTACCCACACAAGCCCAAGGCGAAGAGCTAAGGGGGGGCAGCATGTCAGAACTTGTAACTTTCGCTCTGTCTGCTTTGACCAAACTGACTCCATGCTGTAACCTAACACTAACACAGAGTCCATAGATTGAGCAATTAACCCTGCGCCTCATAGCTATTCCAAATATTTAGGGCTCCATGACAGGCGACAGATAGTCTCTGTTCAACATCCACAGGTGCCCTTTTGAAGACAGGCCGTTTGGCCTTCACCACAGGGAAGCATCCTCCCTTCTGATAACGAAGCCTGGGAAAGGAGACACTTGTCTGTAACCCGTGTGAATGATAGCTTTATTGTACTTCACTGATGGCATAAAATGTAACCAACTGCCAGGACTCGGCATTACTGTTATCTCGTAGCTCTAGCACTGTAGTTCTTCAATAAAGATCCTTACTTTGTAACAAGTATTGGAATCGTCTGAAGTTCGTTCCAGTTCTGACATTGAGAGCTGCAAGCGCTTGATTTTGACTGTATTGTACCCTTTATATTCCTGCAAGATCCCCCAGTTATTATTTTCCTCTTCCGTTGCTGTATTAAAAATAGTAATAAGTTCACCTGTGCAGCGGCCCACCAAGGTGTGGTCCTTATCTTCAGGTGTAGTCAGGGTATGCTGCCAGTTTGTGTCGTCTTGTTCACTCTGCACCATCCCACAGATATTAATGGCCTCAAAGGAACACTGGTCAAGGAGAGTAAGACTGGAAGCTGTAAGACAGGCACAAAGGTTTCACAGGAAAAAAAAGAATTTGCTCAAAAAGGAATTTGGTGACAACCTGGAGATATATGATCGTATTCTTCCCCCTCCACACAGAGGCTGAGAACAGGCAGCCGGCTCAGGATGGCATCATGCCATCCCAGAAGTAAGCCGGCTGGAAAAGGAGCAGCCGGGAGCCTCTGGACAGTCCACGGAGGAGCTCCCCGGAGGAGCTTCCAGAGTGCTCCTGCACCTGTCCGTTGTTCCCCAGACACTTCCCAGCTGTCCAGATGGCCGAGGAAACGCCTCAGAGTCGCCTCAGAATTTAGGTATCCAGGCCTCATTTTGTAGCAGGAGCTCCTTTGCATATTAGGCCACACCCCCTTGATGTAGCTAATCCTCCAAGAGTTTACAGGGCTCTTATTAAAGGACCTACTATAAACTCTTGAAGGATTGGCTACATCAGGGGGTGTGGCCTAATATGCAAAGGCGCTCCTGCTACAAAATGAGTATCGCTTTGGAATTTATTTATTTATTTACATTAGACTTTTATCCCGCCCTCTCAAGGCGGCTTACAACAGTCATTTACACGATTTAAAACAATAAGTCAATAAAATCTATAAAACATTAATACAATTAAAATTTAAAAACTATTCCACGGTGCTGTACCATTACTATGTTGGCGGTTCTGCTTTTCAGACGGTTGGTCACCGGGAACTCTAGCTGATGTCAGGTGGCAGCTCTCTCTCAGTTTAAGCATCGGCCTGTCGAAACAATTCGCTCTTACAGGCCCTGCGGAATGTAGGAAGGTCCCGCAGGGCCCTTATGGCCTACAGGAGAGCATTCCATAACTCTGGAAGTTGTTCCTTTCTGAGGCGGCTTCAATCCGGCCCAGGATGGTCTGCGTGCAGCATGGGGACAGCAGGCAGATGTGGATGTGCGTACGCACTTTTTTGATCTGCCTGCCTGCTTAAACCGCCCGTCTGTTATCAGTCAGAGAATACTTTAATGGGGATGGGCTGAAGTTGGATGGAGAAAACTTTACCTGCACAGCATCCTATAGGTAAGCAGTCCCCGACCTTTTTGGCACCAGAAACTGGTTTTGTGGAAGACAATTTATCCATGGACCGGGGTGGGGTGGGGGGCAGTGGTTTTGGGATGATACAGTTCTGCACTTTATTTGTGTGTGGTGGTTAAGAGTGCGGACTCTTATCTGGGAGAACCGGGTTTGATTCCCCACTCCTCCACTTGCAGCTGCTGGAATGGCCTTGGGTCAGCCATAGCTCTGGCAGAGGTTGTCCTTGAAAGGGCAGCTGCTGTAAGACCTCTCTCAGCCCCACCCACCTCACAGGGTGTACCATTGTGGGGGAAGGAGATAAAGAAGATTGTGAGTCACTCGGAGATTTGGAGTGGAGGGCAGAATATAAATCCAATGCCGTCATCTTATTATTATTACTACTACATTGTAATATATAATTAAATAATTATACAACTCATGGCCCGGTTGCTAACAGGCCACGGACCGGTACTGGTCCACGGACCGGGGGTTGGGGACTCCTGCTATAGGTGCTTTAACCACTACACACACACACACAAAGCTGGACAGCATCATGGGATAGTACAGCTGTAGAAGCCAATAGTACTTAGGCCTCTTTTGCTTAGCTTTTATCTTCTGTTCTGAATCTTGACTTTCCAGTTCCAATAACATCCCAGAATCTCATATCTTCTTGTCTCAGTACAGTATAATTAGAACAGTGTAAGATGATACAACAGAGAGAATAATATATTGCATTGTTGAGAAGTATTGGATAATGCAAACGTCTATCACCTGTTGCCACCAAAAAGTTCAAAAATATATATATATTTTCTAACTACAGAAAGATACCACAGTTTCCATGGGCAAAGAAAAAGTCAGCTTACCACAACTATACATTTGATTCAGCCTTTGGAGGTCAATACTGCTCAGATCTTGGCTTTGCCCAATAACATCATTGAATGCTGGGATTTTCGCCGTAATGGTGGGGATGCTACTGTTTTTATTGAACGAGTAAGGCCCATAATGCATGACAGATTCATAATCGTAGGGAGTGTTCAGGTCAGTAATGAAGTTGTCATCATATTTGTTGAAATTATGTGTCTGACCTGGAAGCAAATCATGACCACTATGTTAGGCATGACTGAGTGTAATACCCTCTTCAAAGACAGATCCTTCCTTCCTCCCTCCCTCCCTCCCTCCCTCCCTCCCTCCCTCCCTTCCTTCCTTCCTTCCTTCCTTCCTTCCTTCCTTCCTTCCTTCCTTCCTTCCTTCCTTCCTCCCTCCCTCCCTCCCTTCCTCCCTCCCTCCCTCCCTTCCTTCCTTCCTTCCTTCCTTCCTTCCTTCCTTCCTTCCTTCCTTCCTTCCTTCCTTCCTTCCTTCCTTCCTTCCTTCCTTCCTTCTTTCCCCAGTTGGAAACTGTAGCTGTCCTCAGCCAAATACCTGGCAGGACATCTCTGCCTTGAAAGCCCTGTGGAATGGAAGTAATTCCTGCAGGGCATGAATGGAAATTGGCAGAGAGTTCCCCCAGGTTGGGGCCAGGACAGAAAAAGCCCTGACTGTGGACAGCCGGATGTCTTTCAGGCTGGGGACCACCAGCAGACATTGGTCACCACAGCTTAAGACTCACTCTGCAGTTCCATCCTAAGTAAATCAATTCAGACTCCCACTCAGGTCAATTCAGTGAAGATTACTCCCAGGAAGGTGTTCTTAGGGTTGAACTTTTAGACATTTTTAGCCCCTTTCAATAGTGTGATGCAACAATATATGCCATTACCATAGTTCTCATGGGCCGCAGACACACTCACCATTAAATCCATCCCTAACCCGTCGCTATTATACCCCGCAGCTTTTTTACAACGAATTTCCTGATCAGACATCCCTCCATCCTTCAGTTCTAAGCAGCGTTGGTCCCGTCGCTGGTTGATCAGAGGTCTCAACCGGACCTCATTTTTTGAGATGGCATTCCACACTCGTGCAAGCACAGTACCTGGGATATCGTGCTTGGCTTTTTTTTTTTTTTAAAGGTGCCAGAAAAGGTGGGCGAACACCCAGAAAGGAAGGGGAAGCCCAAGAGTTCTCTTTGCTGTCTCTCCGCCTGGCGGGGAGACAGCAAAAGTGGGTCATCTTCCTCCCCCCCATTTAAACACCCCACCATGGTGTTTAAATGGGGGGGGAGCACGGCAACTCTCTTTGCTGTCTCTCCAACTGGCGGAGAGACAGCAAAGGTGGGTGATCGTCCTCCCCCCCCATTTAAACACCCTGATGTGGTGTTTAAATGGGGGGGGAGCACGGGAACTCTCTTTGCTGTCTCTCCGCCTAGCGGGGAGACAGCAAAGGTGCGTGTCATGGGTGCTGGGGACCCTGCAGAGGAAGACGAGTCTGCCAAGGAAACTGTACCCCTGCCACCTGCACCAGTACCCCTGCCTCCTGCTGAAGAAGATCTCAGCCCCCCTGCCTTGCCCTCTTGGGTGGCTCGTGTGCGTGACCGCCTCCGTCAGGACCTCAGGGATCGGAGGAGGGCGGCACGCTTACAAGCAAGACGCTCCCTGAGTCCTGAGTTTTGAGAGGATTCTGGCCCTCCTAAGAGCAAGGATGCTTGAGTTGTAACAGGATCCTGGCTGCTTCCCAGAGCCAGCAATTAGCCCAAATGGGCAACAGCCAGCAGAGGGCTATATAGCTGTGGGCTTTGGGAGGAGGCTTTGTGGAAGCAACTAGTCATCTCCCTGACGTTCTAGCATCCACTCCGGCTGGACTTTGGTTCCTGACTCCCTGACTTTGGCTTTTGACTTCTGGACTCCCTGACCTCGGCTTCTGGACCTCGGACCTGCGATACTTGCACAGCGATTTGGATTTGGCACCTCGGACACTCCTGCTTGCTGGCTACAGACCTCGGACTGCCTCTGGACTTTGCCTGACCCGGCCCCAGCCGTGACAGTGCGGGATCTTCCTCCCCCCCCATTTAAACACCCCGCTGTGGTGTTTAAATGGGGGGGGGGGAGATGGCAACTCTCTTTGCTGTCTCTCTGCCTGGCGGGGAGATGGCAAAAGTGGGTCATCTTCCTCCCCTGGCAGGGAGACAGCAAAGGTGGGCGATCTGCCTCCCGCCCCATTTAGGAAAGGTTCCCTGTGCAAGCACCAGTCGTTTTCGACTCTGGAGTGATGCTGCTTTCACAAAGTTTCACAGCAGACCTTTAACGGGGTGGTTTGCCATTGCCTTCCCCGGTCATTACACTTCCCGCCCCCCCCCCCCCCCAGCAAGCTGGGTACATATTTTACCGACCTCGGAAGGTTGGAAGGCTGAGTCAACAATTGCTGGCGCAATGATATAATTTGGAGTGGGCTCTCATAGGGAAGCGGATGTGCACTTGCGACGAGTCGGCTACCATGCAGCGTTCAAACATAGAAAGTGCGCGCGGGAGTTGTCGGAAGCATTCTTATTCCAGATTTAATGTACTATCAAAAAAGTCCGCGTCTCAGTCGTGGCAGTTCGGGACACGAACAAGCCAACAACCATTGCCAGATGCTGATGTTTGGACAACCGCATAAAATCCGACATGCATCTGGCTTTCATCCATGCCCATCTCATCAGTTTATGTGCGTCTGACCTCGGCCGTGATGTCCTATCTGTCATCAAGTACAGCCTTTATAGTCAGTCCTGGAAATATACTTTTAAGGTGGTGCCAACACAGGGTTGGCCCTGAAACCACAGAAGGTCCAAAATGCAACTGTCCATCTGCTTCCTACCTTGCTACTCAAGATTCATGAATTGACGAGCTTCCAAGGGTACTAGTAATCTTCTGATGAGCTGCCAACAAACTCTTGTAAAATCTGAGGGGCAGATTTCTGCAAAGTCAGATCCAATCTGGGTTTCCATTTGAAACCATCCATGTACAAAATGGGTTTTCAAAGATCTGAAAGAACTTGGACTGTCTCAGGTCCAGAAGACTCTGATTTGGGTGGTCCTGCAACTGACGGGTGGTACCACGCCCCCTCCTTGGGAGAGGCACAAGAGGCTGAGATGATTCTGAGAGCAGGGAGCAGACGAGTGTCCAAGTCGAGTGATACTGAGGGGGTGGTTAGTGAGGCTGTGGCAAAATTTCTGGCTGACATCCTTAAATTTAATTCTGACCATGTTTGAATGCATCTGTAAGCTCGGTTTTATCTTGATTTTATCTCCAATGTTTAAATTTTTATATTCTGTGTATTTTTATCTGAATCTATTATGCCATTAAAGGTTTGGTATGGTATGGTATGAGTGTCCAAGTCGGAAGCTCCAGAGAGAGGCAATAGGGACCAGGTTCTCAGGTTCACCTGACCCCCATGATTCACCTCATACCCAACATATGCATTGGGACAGTCACCATGGCAACAGGGCCAAGACAAAATGGAGGCCCAAAAGTCTTGTGGGCAAAAAATGAGGGGTCAGCAGGGCTTTTTTTTTTTCTAGCAGGAACTCACAGGAATGCAATTCTGGTTGGCTTGGCATCAGGGGGTGTGGCCTAATGTGCAAATGAGTTCCTGCTGGGTTTTTTCCCTACAAAACAGCCCTGGGGGGGCCAGGATTGGGATAGACAGGCTTGGGATAGACTGCAAACCCTTGCAGGCTGGTGCTGAAGAAAAGAGAAGAGAAAGCTGTGGGAGATGTGGCCCTGGGGGCCTGGACCCATTTAACCACCAGAGTCAGTAATCGTTCTGTCCTCTTGGAACTTTCACTCACCTGCTATAACTTCATTCCACCAAATATTGACATAATCATCTCTGTCACTCCGTGACTGCTCGTGATAAAACCCCAGTGCATGTAGTACTTCATGTTCCACAGTATCTTTATATTCACAGCGCTCTCCAATAGAAACGTTCTGGCCGTTCTGAAAATCGCCTACGAAGGACCAACATCTGTTGGACAAGAATATAGATATTTAAAACCACTTGCTTAGTAGATTCCCTTGGATACGCCCAGGGTAGTTTTGTAGGAAAGAGGGGCCAGAGCTCATTAGCACAACTCATTTGCATAACTCATCTGCATATGCCACACATGCCTGACAACTTACATCAGCTCAGCATCTACCTTAAAATGCTTCTTGAATTAGATTTGTCATGAAGAAGAAAAAGAAGAAGATTACAGATTTATACCCCGCCCTTCTCTCTGAATCAGAGTCTCAGAGTGGCTTACAATCTCCTATATCTTCTTCCCCCTCCTCCACAACAGACACCCTGTGAGGTGGGTGGGGCTGAGAGAGCTCTCACAGCAGCTGCCCTTTCAAGGACAACCTCTGCCAGAGCTGTGGCTGACCCAAGGCCATTCCAGCAAGTGCAGGTGGAGGAGTGGGGAATTAAACCTGGTTCTCCCAGATAAGAGTCCACACTCTTAACCACTACACCAAACTGGCAAACCTGACTCTCATCATACTTCTAAAATTATTTTCTCCTAGGTGGCCACAGTGGCATGAGGAAGATTTCCATCTGTCTGTTTTAGATATTTTGGTTATTTTCCCTTTTTTTTGTGGGGGAAATTCTCACTGAGGGTTTGAACAATGGAGCCCAGAAGCAATTGTTGGGGGCGGAGGGGGGAGGGTTAAGAAAGAAAGAGCACAATAAAATTTAGAAGTTCCGTTCCTGTGAGCGCCTGCCGAAAATGAGGTCTGGACATGCCTAGCATCCATTTAGAAGTGCCAGATCATGAAGAAGATGGGAAATATTTTTCTTTTCCCCAATTAGTCCTCAAAAACCGTGGTCTGCCCATGGCCATTCATGCTCTGATCACATCCAGGTTAGGTCACTAACATTCTGCCTGGAGAATTCAGCTGGTCCAAAATGCGGAAGCCAGGTCTGAAACTGAGGTCCCTCCCCTCTCCCCTCTCCTGGATCCACCCCCAAAGTCTCCAGGCAGGGCTTTATTTGAGCAGGAACGCACAGGAATACAGTTCCGGCTGACTTGGTGCCAAGAGGGTGTGGTTTAATAGGTAAATAGGCTCTTGCTGGGCTTTTTCTACTCCTGTGTGAAACAATGGTGATGTCAGGGGGTGTGGCCTAATATGCAAATTACTGTAGTTCCTGCTCGGCTTTTTCTACAACAAAAGCTCTGTCTCCAGGTATTTCCCAACACAGACCTGGCAACCGTATTCTGCTCTATAGTGAATCGTTTTGGCGTCAGTTAGAGAATATCCCGCCCTCTCAGCGGGGGCGGGATAAAAGTGGAATTAAATAAATAAATAAACACCTTCCCATGCAGTGCCGGATTAAACCTTGTGGGAGGCCCCTAGGCAGTCAAAATCTCAGGGGCCCCCTTGCAAATTATCTCTGAGTCGGAGCGCCTGCCCACGGCCCCCAGTGCAGCCTAAAGGCACCCTCTCAAAAGTTCCCTTGACAAAACTGTTGGGGAGAGGCAGAGAGAGGCAAACTTGGCAACAATGCCAGCAGCAGCCTCACCAGGCAAGTGGGGCAAAGAGCGGGTCAGTTGCTGGCTGTTCACGCAGGCGGGGAGGGCTGCAAGCAAGGGGAAAACTGGGGGGGGGGGGACCGACCCAGGGCCCCTAAAAAAGTGGGGGCCCATAGGCCAGTGCTTACTTGGCCTATTTGTGAGTCCAGCCCTGTTCCCATGGCACTTAGCAATAGGATTGGGGGGAAGGGGGTGAACCGTTTGCCTGTCTTGCTATCTTGAAGAAAGTCAAGCAGCAGAGCAGAGAATCTGAAGGCACCTGATTTGAGGCACCTTGCCAGGCAGGTAGGATGACACCAGTCAAGGTTAGGTTGGGCTAATGATTACATGAAGCAAACTGCAGAGCTGGTTCCCAACCAGAACAGACTGTCATATGTCAAATCACAACCCAATGGCGTGGGTGTTTACCAGTGTAGAATGCTTGCTGGACGCTGATTGAAAGGGATAGAAATGGTACAGGCGATGGGCAGATATTCTTTCGAATGTTTACAGAGCTCTTCTCCCTTGGGTAGGGGCCCTGGCTCAGTGGCAGAGCATCTGCTTTGTATGTAGAAGGTCCCGGGTTCAGCTCCTGGAATCTCTAGTTAAATGGATCAGGGTAGGTAACGTGAAAGACTCTGCAGAATTGCTGCCAGGCAAGACCATGCTAAAAACAGGAGAAGGTTACACAAAAGTCGAATGCAACAAAAATACCCATAACTAAATAACTAAGGAACACCATGTACTTCTTATCTTATGTAACCAGGGCTGGTGCGTGGGAGTCAGCAGGATAGGCTACCCCACCTGGGAGCGCCACCAGGCACCCCTTACCCACGCAGAGCGCTCCTGGAAGGCAGGATCTGTTGAAAGCGACTGGGCGCTGCTAAAACAGTGCGCTCTTTGGCGGCTTCCTTGGAAGCCTCTGAAGAGCTTAGTGCAGGGGGGAAGTGGCGGTATGGCAGCACTCTTGTGTGCTTCCTGTCGCTTTCTCTGCACGATGATGTCACTTCCGGTGAGCTTGCGAGGTGGGGGCACTGCGCAGGGGTCTGCCTCAAGCAGCAGAACCCCTAGTACCAGCCCTGTATGTAATATTTAAATATTTTTGTATTAGAGGTACATGATTACATGATTAAAAGACACTGGTGTTTTGTATTTATTTGGCTATGATACCTTGGATATTTTTTTGTTGTTGTAGACTACTGACCATGGTAAACCGTTGGCCTGGCTCAATACCCTTTACAGATGACCTGACTGTGTTTTAATCGGTCAAGCAGGAAGAGCTGACAGCGCAAAGCTGGCAACTGTGTGGAGACTTACAGTAGTGGGGAAGCCCTTGATGGTAAAGTTGCTACGTCTCCAACAATGTGGTGATGTCACTTCCAGTACGATCCAGAAGTGATGTCATCATGTCACTGTCATCATGTCACTGTCATCACTCTAGCATTCTCTCCAAACTCTATAGTTTAATCATAGACCTTTGGACAAATGCTAGAGCAGGGTGTTGAACTCATGAGGGCTGAATCCGACATAAATGAGACCTTGTTGGGCCAGGCCATGTCAGGTTGGGCCAGGCCATGTGTGTACCTATTTATGATCAGGTAGCAGAGATATACACTTTATAAAGGACACAGACAAACAGAAAGCTTTTTTTAAAAAAACTTAAAACATCCTTAAAACATTAGCACTCAGTCTTAAAGGTACTTTCTTTGTATTTCTCTCTTGGGATCCAGGGAACTGGGCAAAGGAAGCTCTGACTCTTTCCTTCCCTCCCCAGGGGACCAGCCTCAGCCAAGTAAATTGTGTGTCGATTAAACATGTGCCAAAGCAAGGGAATAGCATCACAATTGGCAAGTAATGGACCTTCTGTGGGAAATTAACTTCCCTACTGATGACAAGCCATCCCATAAAATATTTAAAAAATAATAAATAAGCCATCCTAAGGAAATCAGTTATCAACATCACAGTTGGAAGCAGGTGTACAATAGAAAAGTATGTTAAGCTGTGTGCAAAAGCCGGGCCTCTACAGTAAGACAGTAAAGCAGTAAGAAGAAAATGTAGAACATCTTCATGGGCATAAAATATACATTTCCTAAACTTTTACATATCATATAAAATCATGCGGGTCCCTTTTGTATAGACTTTTAAACCTGCTCCACTTTTTTTTAAAAAAAAGTTTTTGCAAACCTTAAGGATAAAACATTTCAAGGATAGAGCAGGTAATGAAGACCAGAGCTGCTTTTTTTGTAGCAGGAGCTCCTTTGCATATTAGGCCACACACCCCTAATGCAGCCAATCGTCCTGGAGCTTACAGTAGGCCCTGTACTAAGAGCCCTGTAAGCTCTTAGGGGATTGGCTACAACAGGGTTGTGTGGCCTAATATGCAAAGAAGTTCCTGCTACCAAAAAGGCCCTGATGAAATTGTGTGTGTGTGTGTTGTGCTTTACCCTTTAGGTGGGTAAAACCTTCAAAAATATCCATTTGCCTAGCGAAGTCAAAGCAGGTTGAAAGCACTGGCATAAAAGGGACCTCGGTCAACTCATACAGTGGCAGAAAATTTACAGTCAATTTACCCATCCAGCTTTTCAAACTGGAGATACGACTTTTCTCCTTCATAAGGTTTGAAGTCAATACAAGACTTCAGCCGAAACATTTCGAATGCCTGAAAGATGACACCTTTCGTATTCAGATCTGAAAAGAAAGGGACACACACAAATGATGTCTGTTATTTAATCAGAGCTTAAAATGACTGCCCAGCAAATGAAAAAAATATATATATAAACATACTTCATTGTCAAAAGCTTTGAATTGTTCGAGCAAATAACTCAACGGATATTCAAGAAACACATTTAGGCAAAGAGTTTGCAGCTGTAATTATTAGACTGACAGTGTAACTCAGACTAAGAAAAATGTTATATACCAGTTCCAAGTCCATATGAATTTTCATCGACAACTGGCATATTTTATACCATGTTTGTAGCAAAGCATTATTGCCATATAAAGTAAAGCCAGTGTGATGTGGAGAGGAGGAGGAGGAGGAGGAGGAGGAGGAGAAGGAGAAGGAGAAGGAGAAGGAGAAGGAGAAGAAGAAGAAGAAGAAGAAGAAGAAGAAGAAGAAGAAGAAGAAGAAGAAGAAGAAGAAGAAGAAGACAGAAGTGAGCATGAGAATGGGAGCAGATGTTTACATCCACCTCAAGACCGGGGAAGGCAATGGCAACCACCCTGTAAAAAGTCTGCCGTGAAAACGTTGTGAAAGCAACTTCACCCCAGAGTTGGAAATGACTGGTGCTTGCACAGGGGACTTTTCCTTTCCTTTCCAAGGCTGCTACACAAAACAGCATCCCTGTGACAAACTTTTTCCTCCTCTCTCCCTGAAAGATTTAAGAATGCATACTAGGAATGAGCACAGTCCCAATCCTGAGCCAAAGTTCAGACTGGACTTTGCCCAGTTCATAGTTTGCATTTCAAACATTTTTCATTGGAACTCTCTGTCTGGGGCAGTGATGGTCTGTGTTCTTGGTGCTAGGGGGGGGCACAGTGGGAGGGCTTCTAGTGTCCTGGCCCCACTGATGAACCTCCTGATGGCACCTGGGTTTTTTGGCTACTTTGTGACGCAGAGAGTTGTACTGGATGGGCCATTGGCCTGATCCAACATGGCTAATCTTATGTTTGGGAAAAGTGCCTTCCCTGAACACTCACTTTCTGCTTGGTCATCTGTTTGGCCTGATGTGTGCGCACCACTTTGGAGTGGTGTTGAGCCCCCTCCACAACATGCCCACAACTTCCAGAAGTGATGCCAGTGCATTGCCAAGATGCTTGAGTCATTTCCTGGTCATGCGGGCGCACTGTGGGTGGGGCTTGCTGCTACACAGAAGTGATATAAACATGTCAGGAGCCAACACGCTCGCATCATTTCCTGATGATGCAAGCATTCCAGAGGCGGAGCCTGACACGACTCAAACCAGTTCAGTTCGGGAGGGTTTCTTGCTTGAGGGTTCAGTTTGGGGCTCAGCTCAGGGTCACCCACTTTGTGAGCTCTGGATCAAACCAAGCTTTCCCGGTCTGTGTACATGCCTAATGCACACTATCATGTGATATGGATGCATCCTGTTATCTGTTTCAGGCTATGTGTGGAGAAGGTCAAAAACAGTTGTTGCATGAGGATGACATCTCCCTAAGCAATATGGGAAAGGAGCGCTTACCACAAGAATGCCTTTTGAGTGGCTTAGACTTGGGCTGGGAACATTTCGGCTTACATCCCAGCTCAGCCATAAAGCTTGTTGGTTAACATGAGGCAGTCACTCAGGGTGTATCTACCCAATATGCTATTAGTGGTTAGGCAATAATCCAGGAAAAATGGCCAGCCTATGGTCCAGACACGCCTAACTGAAAAATACAATCAGGGCTTTTTTTTTTGTAGCAGGAGCTCCTTTGCATATTAGGCCACACACCCCTGGTGTAGCCAATTCTCCAAGAGCTTACAGTAGGTCCTGTAAGAAGAGCCCTGTAAGCTCTTGGAGGATTGGCTACATAAGAGGGGAGTGGCCTAATATGCAAAGGAGTTCCTGCTGCAAAGAAAGCCCTGACTATGGTGTAGCAAATATTTAATCCTTTCTTGCAGTTTACGACTATGACAAGCTTAATTAATTACTTGGAGTGAGGGAAAAGGCAAAAGAGGAGAGAGCTATTATTCAAAGGACCCTGACATTAACAGTCTTTTAAGGCAGCTGGATTACTTTTGACTATCACTGCAACATATCTTTTGCCACAGACCATAAACTTTATCTCCCTATCTAATCACATTCCCTTAAGAAAGAATATACTCAGATCTGCTTTCACAAGATGTTTTTTTTTCTGACGGATGTTAGAACTTTGGACATCTCCTGTAACGACAGCTACAAAACGGAGTAATTTTTTAAAAAGCAAATAGTTTCTTTTTTTAAAAAAAACCTTCCTATGTATTACTGCTAGGGCGTTTCAATTTTGAATGGTCAGATTATGATAATAGAATAGATTATGGGTTGGATCTAGGTTTACCTAGCAACCAGCGGGAGATGGGGGAGGTAGAGATTGGCAGGCCATGTGCAATGATGTCACTTCCGGTGTAGCTCAGAACTGATGTCACTGCACCAGGCGATTTACCATAGAGTTAACCATAGAGATTTGAATGCATGTTAGAGCATCACACAACATGTTACTTTAAGAACATAAGAACATAAGAGAAGCCATGTTGGATCAGGCCAACGGCCCATCCAGTCCAACACTCTGTGTCACACAGTGGCAAAAAATTTTATATACACACATACACCGTGGCTAATAGCCACTGATGGACCTGTGCTCCATATTTTTATCTAAACCCCTCTTGAAGGTGGCTATGCTTGTGGCCGCCACCACCTCCTGTGGCAATTAATTCCACATGTTAATCACCCTTTGGGTGAAGAAGTACTTCCTTTTATCCAGGTCATGCCAGAAGTTCTATTATTATGCCGGGTGCCACTTGTTCCCCCCATTTCCCTGCCCAATTTCCTCCCATTGCCCAGCTAAGTGGGTGGCAGCGGGGTGGGATATCTCTTGACATCAGTGAGAATATGGACCCCAGAGATCTGTTCCATTAGAATACTGTAGGTTTGTGGTATCCAATCAGAGATTTTTTCGTAGCAGGACCTCCTTTGCATATTAGGCCACACACCCCTGATGTAGCCAATCCTCCACGAGCTTACAGGGCTCTTAGTACAGGACCGACTGTAAGTTCCAGGAGGATTGGCTACATCATGGGGGTGTGGTAGGGTTGCCAAGTCCAATTCAAGAAATATCTGGGGACTTTGGGGGTGGAGCCAGGAGACATTGGGGGAGGAGCCAGGAACAAGGGTGTGACAAGCATAATTGAACTCCAAGAGAGTTCTGGCCATCACATTTAAAGGGACAGCACACGTGCTTACATTTCAATATTGATCTTTATCTTAGTCACTGGTTTCCTTACCAGCCCACTCCTCAGAACTTCACTCACACCCCCAACCAAGCTAAGGGAGCAAAGGCTACTCAGCTCTTGTTGAGCCCCACCGGCCCCCATCATTAGGGAAGCGGACAGGGCTGAGGGCACCGGTCTGCCCTGAGATCCCTCCTACTCCCCGAGAAGAGCAGACTACTATTAAAAACCCCAGCCTCCCCTCAGAGCCCCGCAGCCAGCGGCACCGCGGGCAGCCCTGAGGAGCCCCGCAGCCAGGCCCAGCGCCAGCAACACCGCAGGCAACCCTGAGGCCGCGGCCAGCAGCCGCCCGCGCCGTCGGAAGCCCCCCGCCGGCCCCAGCAGCCACTCCCCAAGAAGAGCAGACTACTATTAAAACCCCCAGCCTCCCCTCAGAGCCCCGCAGCCAGGCCCAGCGCCAGCACGACCACTTACCTCTCCGGTGGGGCGGTGTGGCGGAGAGCAGGAGCCCCGCAGCCAGGCCCAGCACCAGCGGCATCGCGGGCAGCCCTGAGGCCGCGGCCTGCAGCCGCCCGCACCGTCGGAAGTCCCCCGCCGGCCCCAGCAGCCACCAGTCAAGGCCATGCGCCACTGCAGCCCCGAGGGGAAGGGAGGGGAGGGGAGGCTGCCCCAGCGTGGCAGAGAGCCAGCGCGACCACTTACCTCCCCAGCAGCGGAGCAGCCACCAGTCAAGGCCATGCGCCGCTGCAGCCCCGAGGGGAAGGGAGGGGAGGCTGCCCCGGCATGGCAGAGAGCCAGCGCGACCACTTACCTCCCCAGCAGCGGAGCAGCCACCAGTCAAAGCCATGCGCCGCTGCAGCCCCGAGGGGAAAGGAGGGGAGGCTGCCCCGGCGTGGCAGAGAGCCAGCGCGACCACTTACCTCCCCAGCAGTGAAGCAGCCACCAGTCAAGGCCATGCGCCGCTGCAGCCCCAAGGGGAAGGGAGGGGAGGGGAGGCTGCCCCGGAGCACTGTCGAGGGCCGGTTGGTGGCGGCGTGGACGGGCCACTAGCTGCCTCCTCCTTCACCTCAGCCTGAGCCTTGGTGCCATTTTCCCCCTCCTCCCCCCGCTTCCATTTTTTTTGGGAGTGGAGGAAGAGGCTGGAAAACCTGGAGTCCCCCACCAGGGTGGGAGGTTTGGGAAGCCTAGGGTGTGGCCTAATATGCAAAGGAACTCCTGCTAAAATTCCACCCCTGTAGCCAATCCTCCAAGAGCTTACAGGGCTCTTAGTACAGGGCTGACTGTAAGCTCCGGGAGGATTGGATTAGGCTTCCCAATCCCCAGGTCCCAGAGGAGGATCTCCCGGTTTTACAGGCTTCCCCCCTCCCCCAGCCAGCTGGCCGGTGGGGGAAGCTCCGCCCCCACAACCATCATGCACTTCCACGAACAATTCCCATAGGGAATGATGGGAAATTGATCCGCGGGTATCGGGGGCTCTGGGGGGGTGTTTTTTGAGATAGAGGCACCAAATTTTCAGTATAGCATCTAGTGCCTCTCCCAAAAATACCTCCCAAGTTTCAAAAAGTTTGGACCAGGGGGTCCAATTCTCTGAACCCCAAAAGAAGGTGCCCCTATCCTTCATTATTTCCTATGGAAGGAAGGCATTTAAAAAGATGTGCAGTCTCTTTAAATGTGATGGCCAGAACTTCCTTGGCGTTCAATTATGCTTGTCACACCCTTGCTTTTGGTTCCGCCCCCAATGTCTCCTGGCTCCACCCCCAAAGTCTCCTGGCTCCACCCCCAAAGTCCCCAGATATTTCCTGAATTGGACTTGGCAACCCTAGATTGGATACATCAAGGGGTGTGTGGCCTAATATGCAAAGGAGTTCCCGCCACAAAAAAAGCCCTGTACCCAATCCATTGTGTGGACGAGAGGAGGGAAGTGTTGTCTGTAGCAGAAGTACACCAATATGGGTGCCAAAACACAAAGGATCTTCTTACCCAAAGTGCTACCCAGTATATAAGGAATTGGAAGTTTCCACCTGTAGGAGGTGTTCCTTAGTGCATTTCTCTCTGGCTGTCAAGAAAATTAAGGACATGTCAGATTGAAACAGAACTTCTTTCTCCAAAACTTCCTCCAAGAATTAGATGGAACAAACGTACCGGCAAGATAATGTCCCCTTGAAAGAACTTCCTTCCTGTAGCTAAAAGGAGATAATTAAAAATAGTCAAGAGCGATTCACAGTTATCAAAGGAACAGTTACTTATTTCTTCTCTATGTTCTGAAATTAGACATCGGAATTTTTTTTAAAAAAAAACAGTACTGAATCTGATCACTGGTCTTCAATTTAATTTGTAAGCTCCAAACGACACAAAATGTGGGTTTTCTGGACTTAAAACAGTCGCCAACCCTCAAGTGGGTACAAACAAAACAACCAAAATAGTTATAGTGACTGAATAACTAAATACATTCATCAATATAGTCAAAAGGAAACTTAAATGTACAATTCCCAAACAATACAATTCCAACAGGAGATGTCCAAAGTTCTAACATCCGATGTGTAGAGAGTTCACTTAGTTACTCTTGCTTCAATTTCTCTTCTAGCATTGGGTGCTCCATAAGTCACATTTTTACAAAAGATACAATGCTCTGAACAATTTTGCAACACCTCACAAGGTGCAAAGCTCTGATTGGTTCTGCAGTGGCATTTCTATTGCATTCAGCTATCAAAATTTCCAATGGATAAACAAATGGGACAGAAAAGTCTCCAAAATACTTTCAAACCGGCACGTCGCTCTAGAATGGCTCGAGGCTAGAGCAAAGTGCCCGTTTGAAAGTAGTGGTGTAGTGGTTAAGCGTGGAGACTCTTATCTGGGAGAACCGGGTTTGATTCCCCCCTTCTCCACATGAACCTGCTGATGTGACCTTGAGTCAATCACAAGTTCTCACAGAGCTGTTCCTGCTTAGTTTCCGAAATCTGACGAGATCGGGCTTGCCTGGGCTATCCAAGTCAGGGTGCTCCAAACTTAACAGTAATTAAAGCTTTGGAAGAGGAGGCAGCAATTTCTGCCCATTCTCCCCTCACACCACGGACCCCACTTAGCCTCCAGTACTTATGGTCTGCTCTCTCAGCGGTTCTTGAGGGCAGGGACAAGTGGATCCATTTTGCACAAAGGCTTTGCCACTGTGGTTTAGGGGAAGTTGAATCCACTACGCACATCATTCTTAGGTGTTCCTGGTATAAAGAGGACCGTGGGAGATATATAGAGCCTATATTAAGGGCAAATTCTGGGCTGCTGGAATCAGAATGTCTTAATCTCATGCTTTCGGATGAAAACCTGCTCATTTCCAAAGCCGTTGCCAAGCTCTGTGCTGCCTGCTATAGCATCCGAAAGATTCGTTTTACTGCTTCTCAGTTTTAAGATGTTCTGTTTTAACTTACGTCTTGATGTAACTTTTATATCAGACATATTGTCTTTCCCCATGGCGCAGAGTGGCGCACAGCAGCAGTATTGCAGTACTGTGATCTGAACTTTCTGCTCACGACCTGAGTTCTATCCCAGTGGAAGCTGGTTCAGATAGCCAGCCCAAGGTTCACTCAGCCTTCCATCTTTCCGAGGTCGGTAAAATGAGTACCCAGCTTGCTAGGAGGAAAGTGTAAAAGACTGGGGAAGGCAATGGCAAACCACCCCGTAAAAAGTCTGCTGCGAAAACGTTGTGAAAGCTACGTCACTCAAGAGTCGGAAACGACTGGTGCTTGCACAGGGGACCTTTCCTTTTCTTAGAGGCTGAAGCGGCCCTGTGGCGCAGAGTGGTAAAGCAGCAGTACTGCAGTACTGTGGTCTGAACTCTCTGCTCATGACTTGAGTTCGATTCCAGCAGAAGCTGGATTCAGGTAGCCGGCCCAAGGTTGACTCAGCTTTCCATCCTTCCAAGGTCAGTAAAATGAGTACCCAGCTTGCTGGGGAGGAAGTGTAAAAGACTGGGGAAGGCAATGGTAAACCACTCTGTAAAAAGTCTGCTGTGAAAACATTGTGAAAGCAATGTCACCCCAGAGTCGGAAACGACTGGTGCTTGCACAGGGGACCTTTCCTTTCCTTTCCTTTCCTTTCCTTTCCTTTCCTTTCCTTTCCTTTCCTTTCCTTTCCTTTCCTTTCCTTTCCTTTCCTTCCCTTTCCTTCCCTTTCCTTATACTTATTATAGCACAGATTATCTTCTGTGATGAAGTTTTTAAATTCTTGCTTTTTACTTGGTCTGTGACCGTAAATAAACTGACTGACTGACTGGTCTGCTCATCTGAACACATTCTGAGAGACAATACAGCAAAGAAAGTCAGTATCTGCCTCGGGTCTTCAATGGGCCACTTATCTAAAGAGACGTGATTCCCTCACGATAAATTTGCTCACCTGCATTGATTTCCGGGATCCCTTTCCTCGGCCGCTCTTCATCTATGGCGTATGCCACTAAATGGGTAGACAAGGATGTAAATATCAAGATATAGTTACTTCTCTCTGGATTATTATTTCACAATGTGCATCTCCTACCTCAGGAAAGGACGTCCTGTCTTTTTTTAAAAAGGAATCATACGCATAGTCTTTTAACTGGTGTACCTTCATCGCTGTCCAGCTCCATCCTCCTGATCTGCAATAGCAATTGGACGCTTTTAGAAACCCGCGTGAGCAGAGTAAAACTTCAGCCTCAAATCAAACCAGGAAAACCCCAGGCGAGAAACCTACCACAAAGGTAGAAGAAAGGGAAAGCCAGGCTGCCAGGTACAAGAGCCTTGAGGGAACCATGTCGAAAGACAACCTGGGACAAACTGTGGGGAAACTGCTATAACCACCCATATCGACAGGTGAACTTTGCATGCAATATTCATTAAAGGATTGATGATGCAGCCGTAAGGTAATGATTAAACCGCTCCTGGTTTCTGGTACCTTGTATCCTGCCACCTTGCTCAGTCAAGGCTGAAGTCTTCCTCTGGCCAGGGCTGGGCCTAGACTGTCCGGCACCCTTGGCAAGGCTCTCCCCCCCCCCGAACTGATAACATTACCGGATCACAAGGAAGCATCTAATTTGGTGCCCCCAGAAGGTTGGCGCCATAGGCAACTGCCTAGTTCGCCTAGTGGCAGGACCTGCCCTGCCTCTGGCTCAGGGAACGTATGATATGGGGTGGAATTCTAGCAGGAGCTCCTTTGCATATTAGGCCACACCCCGATGCAGCCAATCTTCCAAGAGCTTACAAGGCTCTGTTTTGTAAGCTCTTGGAGGATTGGCTATATCAGGGGGTGTGTGGTCCGCCCCCTGCATATGATCATATGAAGTTGCCTTATACCGATTTAAGCTGTTGGTCCACCCAAGTCAGGATTGTCCACTCAGGCTGGCAGCAGCTCTCCAAGGTCTCCAGCAGAGGTCTTTCACATCCTTTACTGCTTAGTCCTTTTAACTGGCGATTGAACCCAAGACCTTCTGCATGCCAAGCATCAGCGGCCAGTTCAAACAACCCACCTGAGTTCCAGCAGCAACATCAACAAGTTAGATTTTGCATTGGATGAGTTTAGGGTTGCCAAGTCCCCATAGAGTTTCCCCTCCCAAATGGCTAGAGCGTCCGGGAAAACCATAGAGTTTTCCCGGAAACGCCTAGAGCGGCCCCACATGGGCATCACCATTTTGATGACGTCACTTCTGGGTGATATCATCGTGCCAGCGATATAGTGGGAAGTTCCCTCCACCGCCCGGACCGGGGGCTTGGCAGCCCTAGATGAGTTCATGGGCCTTCAGTCAGAAATGAATACTTCAAAGCTCAAGCCTGTTGAGAATGTGATACGGAACCCTGGGCTTCTGCCCCGAAGTCCAGCTCTGATGGAATCACTGACCGAGATGGGGTTGGAGGCAGGGCTTTTTGTGTAGCAAGAACTAATTTGCATATTAGGCTACACACACACCCCTCCCCAATGCAGCCAATCCTTCAAGAGCTTACAGGGCTTTTCTTACAGGACGTACTGTAAGCTCTTGGAAGATTGGCTACATCAGGGAAGGGTGGGGGTGTAGCCTAGTATGCAAAGGAGTTCCTGCAACAAAAAAGGCCCTGATTGGAGGTAAACACGAACCAAAAATGGAGGCAACGTCATCGCTCTTTCTGCCACAAAAGGATCTACTAGGTAGAAAATGGCTCCTCTCAGTATAAGCACTAAAAGTCGATGTTACAGTTGTTTTCTAATTAAGGATGTATATGAATGGGAAGGCAATAAAACATACACATACACAACAGCATAAATGTAAGCTGACAGCTATATGTCAAAGGGGGGATCTAAACAAAATGCACAGCTGTAATATATGAATGAAGAAGAAGATTACTGGATTTATATCCCGCCCTATACTTTGAATCTCAGAGTCTCACAGTGGTCACAATCTACTTTACCTCCACCACCCCACAACAGACACCTTGTGAGGTAGGTGGGGCGGAGTGAGCTTTTACAGCAGCTGTCCTTTTAAGGACAACTCCTATGAGAGCTATGGCTGACCCAAGGCCATTCCAGCAGCTGCAAGTGGAATCAAACCCAGTTCTCCCAGATAAGAGTCCGTGCACTTAACCACTGCATCAAACTGGCTCTCCCACCAAAATGACCATCGCACATGTCCAGTTACAAGTAGAGATTTTAACCTGGGTCAACCAACTGCCCTAAATCCTTACGTCAGGGGTGGCCAAACTTGCTTAACGTAAGAGCAACATAGAATAAATGTTAGATGATGGAGAGCCACAAGACATTGAATGCCAGATGTCTGAGAGAGGGAGGGAGGAAGGGAGTGAGGAAGGAAGGAAGGAAGGAAGGAAGGAAGGAAGGAAGGAAGGAAGGAAGGAAGGAAGGAAGGAAGGAAGGAAGGAAGGAAGGAAGGAAGGAAGGGAGGGAGGGAGGGAGGGAGGGAGGGAGGGAGGGAAGGAAGGAAGGAAGGAAGGAAGGAAGGAAGGAAGGAAGGAAGGAAGGAAGGAAGGAAGGAAGGAAGGAAGGAAGGGAGTGAGGAAGGAAGGAAGGAAGGAAGGAAGGAAGGAAGGAAGGAAGGAAGGAAGGAAGGAAGGAAGGAAGGAAGGAAGGAAGGAAGGAAGGAATCTAAATATAGATGTATGACTCCAGAGCTCAGTAACAAAATACCAACCACATTTACATGTCCACTACAGCAAATTAGTTAGTACCAAAATACATTCTCCTTTCGGTGGAAAATATACAAAGCAGTGTTTTCCAAATTACCATGCTGTGGGAAAGCACAGTGGATCTGTAACCCATTCGCACCTCGCTCAGCCTTATATTAAGCCTGTTTGGAATTACTGTTAGCACCGCTTCCCTAAGTGTAATCCACCTAAATCTGGAAAAATGGGAAAGCAGGAGCTGACAGCAGCTCAACAGGCGACTTCTTTGACTATAAGATGATTTCCATCCTGGTTGGAACTATTCTCCTTTTAGGAAGAACATGGATGGATGTCTTCATTCTGACCGTCAGTTGCAGAGACTATATGAAAAAGAAACGACTGAGCACAACTGACAAGATCCTGACCTTACAAGGGAGCATCAGGATATACTTGGGGTGCTTGGAAATGATATGGTCCAGCCTAGTCAAATTCTGTCCTTGGATCATTCAGATAAGCTACGTTTCCAGAGCGTTGATGTTCACCTTCTGGTACTTCGCCTCTTACAACGTCTGGCTTACAACATCCTTGTGCAGCTACTACTGCGTGAAGGTCGCAGACTTCAGCCACCCCTTCTTCATCCACCTGAAACTAAGACTCTCAGGACTGGAGTTGACCTGGTTCGTTGGCTCTGCAATTTTGTCCTTGGAAAGTAGCCTACCGTTTGCATTCATGTACTTGGAAAGACGAGATAATAGGAACTTTTCTAATTCCTTCCAAAATGAAAGTGTGACTGACATTAGCTATCCAATGATGCCTATGCGTGCTTTGCTGGGTGTCGGATTTTTTGCGGCTTTTATTATCTGTGCTACTTCTGCCGTCCTGTTACTTTTCTCCCTTTGGAGGCACCGTCGGAGGATGCTGGGTAGTTGGGGCGGCCACAGGAGCCCCCAAACCGACGCCCACTCCCAAGCATTGATCACAATATTGTCCCTTCTCGTCAACAATGTCGTCATTTCCATATGTATTCAACTGCAATTGTCAAAAATGTTAGGACAAATTTCAATTCATCATATTGGTCCTTCATTTGTTCTGTACAACTGTTTTTCAGTGGAGGCCTTGATATCAGTTTTGGGCAATAAGAAATTCAGAAACGAGTTACGTAGGTCTTTGTATTTTGTTAGGTGCAGATGGTGTGCTAGCTAGTTACAGACATGCTGTAACTGTGTTTTTATCTCCAGGCCATGGCTCACTGCTAAATCGAGGTGTGCCTTTTGTTCACTGGAGTAAATGAGCAGTAGTTCTTTTTATTTATTTACTGGCATAATTTGTAGTCTGTCTTTCTCACTCGGACTCATGGTGGATCAGGTAGAATAAAATTAGTCCAATCAACAGTGCGAGTCTTCCGAAATGTAATGAAATGGGATCTGATTTGTAGATATCCAGAACACATGAAGATTATATATTGCAGTCTGAAGAATGCACAGTGTAGTTGAGATTTGAACATTTCATATTGCATTTGCAGAAGCTAGAATAATGAGACCATCTGGCATACATCCTTAGAGGTATAAAAAGAACTACAGAAAGATAGGTTCAATGTTATGTACCCCATTCCTTCAATATCAGCTGCCTTAATTGATCTGAGAATCTCTTGGTTAGAAATATATATATATATTTTAAGGTAAAGGTAATCCCCTGTGCAAGCACCTGTCGTTTTCGACTCTGGGGTGACGTTGCTTTCACAACGTTTTCACGGCAGACTTTTTTTTTACAGGGTGGTTTGCCATTGCCTTCCCCAGTCATCTACACTTTCCCCCCAGCAAGCTGGGGACTCATTTTACCGACCTCAGAAGGATGGAAGGCTGAGTCAACCTGGAGCCGGCTACCTGAACCAGCTTCCTCTGGGATCGAACTCAGGTCGTGAGGAGAGGGCTCCGACTGCAGTACTGCAGCTTTACCACTCTGCGCCACGAGGCTCTTGGTTAGAAATATACCCCTAATTAATTAGGTTGGGCAGCAGATTTTTCAAATGCTTTTTTAAAAAATTACATTTCCAAACTAGAAGTTGGCAGGTAACTCTTTTGAAGATATATCCCTCCTTTCTCCAAAATAAATTCTAAGGGCTCAAATAGTCAATACAGCCGAAACATGTATTGGATCACAGGTGTGCAACTAAACTTGCAGTCTGATGACATCAAGGAAATTCACCATAAACAGTGTTTTGTCTTTTTCAAAATATATATTTCATTAAATTTTCAAACAACAAAGAAAATCAATCACCGCTTAATACAAAGAAACAATACAGTCAGTCCACCAAAAGTCAAAAGCTAGAGTGTGAGTAAATGGATTTGATGCTGGAAGCTTTCCCCTACCAAGAGGAACTAAACAGGGATGTCCTCTATATCACCTCTGATTTTGTTCTCTCATTAAACCCTTGGCAACTGCCATAAACACTAACAGACGTATCAGAGGTTTAGAAATAAATGGTCGGATACATAGGAGCAATATGTCTGCTAATGATGTGGCAATGTTAACTGTAAGTCCTAAAGAAACTTTACAGAATCAGGGCTTTTTTTGCAGCAGGAACTCCTTTACATATCAGATCACACACACACACCTATTGTAGCCAATCCTCCAAGAGCTTACAGGAGCCCCTGAACTAGGAGTCTTGTAAGCTCTTGGAGGATTGGCTACATCAGGGGTGTGTGGTCTTATATGCAAAGGAATTCCTGCTACATAAAAAGCCCTGAGCAGAATTAAGGAGAGAGATCCATGAATATAAAACAATAGCAGGATTACTTTTTAATTATAAAGAGTGCTTTGCCCGCTGGAGAAAGCGAGAGGGAAACTGGAGGCTCTTTCTTCCTCTTCGCTGTACTCCCTCACAGTGATGAGCACACAAGAGTTTTTTTAAAAAATGAATCCCCCCCCCCCCATGTACATCTGGCTGTAGGTCTGTGATGTGTGTCACCTGAGATAAACATGAGCCAATGTGTATCAAGAAGAGTATCGCCCATTGGAACCCTAAGGTCATGCCAGATGGGATGTTCACAGATAATACCTAAAAAAAAAGAAAGTATCCTTTATCACAACTATTGCTGAATTCCATGCAAATATAATGAGCCAGCTCATTCCTGCCAGAATTTCTCCTGTATACAAAAAAGCTGTATATGATGGAGAGCTACAGTACAATCCTAAAGGTAAAGGTAGTCACCTGTTCAAACACCAGTCGTTTACGACTCCGGGGAGACGTCACAACATGAAATTTAACGGCAAACTTTTTTCTGGGGTGGTTTGCCATTGCCTTTCTCAGTCATTTACACTTTCCTCCCAACAAGCTGGGTATTCATTTTATCAACCTCAGAAAGATGGAAGGCCGAGTCAACCTTGAGCCGGATACCCGAACCCAGTTTCCACCAGAAGAAGGAGAAGATATTGGATTTATATCCCAGCCTCCACTTCAAATTTCAGAATCTCAGAGCGGCTCACAATCTCCTTTACCTTCCTCCCCCATAACAGACAACCTGTGAGGTGGGTGGGGCTGAGAGAGCTCTCACAGCAGCTGCCCTTTCAAGGACAACCTCTGCCAGAGCTATGGCTAAACCAAAGCCATTCCAGCAGCTGCAAGTGGAATCAAACCCAGTTCTCCCAGATAAGAGTCCACGCACTTAACCACTGCAACAAACTGGCTCTCCCACCAAACTGACCATCGTACATGTCCAGTTACAAGTAGAGATTTTAACCTGGGTCAACCAACTGCCCTAAATCCTAACGTCAGGGGTGGCCAAACTTGCTTAACGTAAGAGCGACATAGAATAAATGTTAGATGATGGAGAGCCACAAGACATGAATGCCAGATGTCGGAGGGAGGGAGGGAGGGAGGGAGGGAGGGAGGGAGGGAGGGAGGAAGGAAGGAAGGAAGGGAGGGAGGGAGGGAGGGAGGGAAATAAATTGGGGGATGGAGGAGGAAGGGAGAAGTGAAAAGAAAGCAATTTTAACTTTAAATGTATTCTCCAAGCCACTGGCTGGCATGGCTTTGAGAAGTGATTTAAAGAGACAAATGCCTTCTCCAAGCTGGCTGACAGGGTGGTGGGGACTTCGGGAGCCACACAATGTGTGTGGAAGAGCCACATGTGGCTCCCAAGCCACAGTTGGACCACCCTTGGCCTAGGATGTGCCATTTATTCCGAAGTGAATTAGGAACCCTGAAGGAAATAGGAATTCCATCTCTTTAGGTCATTTGTTTAAAATGTCAAGCAATGGAGTCACGCGGCACCCCTTCTGCTGAGTAGTGGAAATGATGAGAAACTAGCAGTGTAAGACCTAAACACTTTCCCCCTTCTAAGCTCATTGATGCTGAGGAACTTAGAATGGTGTAACTCTGTTTCTGAGTAAACTGTAAATTGACTTCACAACCCCATCATTTCTGGGCGAATAAATTGTTATAGTTTTCCAAACGTGATGTGCATAGCCCACTACTCACTGGCACTAGAGATGAGCACAAACTGATGCACAATCATGATTCGTGCACGAATCAGGCCAATTCATAGTTTGTTCTGAACAAGTTCGGTCCTTGGTGAATTGTTTGTTTCGTTTTTGTGGTTTGTTTTTCCAGACAGCCTGGCACCGATTCAGTCAGTTCCTAGGCAATGCTGGAGCCCTTGAAACACCCATAGCAGTTGTCTATAGCTTGATTGGCAGCTCCGGGAACCAATCACAGAGCTCTCATTCTGCAGCATGAAAAGAGAAGAGTTAGTTGTTGTGAGAACTGACGCTGAACTTTCCTAGGGGCACCTGCTTTGGGGGGCTATAATTCAGACATTCCAAATCCAATCTTCACCAAACTTGGAGGATGGGTGGAGGATAGCCTGCTGAAGACTCCCAGTGAGTCTTACACCTCCTGAACCAACTGAACCAATGAATCATGAACTGGTTCGGGCAACCATATGAACCATGAACCAACACAAACCAGCATTTTCCTGGGTTGTCCCCATCCCTAATTGGAACCAATTCAGACCAAAAGAATCCAAACGCATGGTCATTTAACAAAACATACTGGGAAAACAAAGTGGCGCTTTGGAAAACTATCTGTCCAGGTCCAATTTCAGAACCCTTTGGCTCAAATCTAAATATAGATGTATGACTCCAGAGCTCAGTAACAAAATACCAACCACATTTACATGTCCACTACTGCAAATTAGTTAGTACCAAAATACATTCTCCTTTGGGTGGAAAATATACAAAGCAGTGTTTTCCAAATTACCATGCTGTGGGAAAGCACAGTGGATCTGTAACCCATTCGCACCTCGCTCAGCCTTATATTAAGCCTGTTTGGAATTACTGTTAGCACCGCTTCCCTAAGTGTGTGTTTGTTTCCAAGCAGTCCACCTAAATCTGAAGAATGGGAAACAATTCTGACAGCAGCTCAACAGGCGACTTCTTTGACTACAAGATGATTTCCATCCTAGTTGGAACTATTCTCCTTTTAGGAAGAACATGGATGGATGTCTTCATTCTGACCGTCAGTTGCAGAGAGTATATGAAAAAGAAACGACTGAGCACAACTGACAAGATCCTGACCTTACAAGGGAGCATCAGGATATGCTTGTGGTGCTTGGAAATGATATGGTCCATCCTAGTCAAATTCTGTCCTTGGATCTTTCAGATAAGCTATGTTTCCAGAGCGTTTAAGTTCAGCTTCTGGTACTTCGCCTATTACAACGTCTGGCTTACAACATCCTTGTGCAGCTACTACTGCGTGAAGGTCGCAGACTTCAGCCACCCCTTCTTCATCCATCTGAAACTAAGACTCTCAGGACTGGAGCGGATCTGGCTCTTTGGCTCCATGATTTTGTCTTTGGCAAATAATCTACCATTGGCATTCATTGACTTGGAAATACAAAGTAATAGGAATGTTTCTAATTTCTTCCAAAATGAAAGCGTGACTGACATCAGCTACCCAGCGACAGCGCCACATGTGCATGCTTTGCTGGGAATTGGATTTCTTGCAGCTTTTATTATCTGTGCTACTTCTGCCGTCCTGTTACTTTTCTCCCTTTGGAGGCACCGTCAGAGGATGCTGGGTAGTTGGGGCGGCCACAAGAGCCCCCAAACGGATGCCCACTCCCAAGCATTGATCACAATATTGTCCCTTCTCGTCAACAATGTCGTCATTTCCATATGTATTCAACTGCAATTGTCAATATTGTTAGGACAAATTTCAGTTTATGGTATTGGTCCTTCATTTGTTCTGTATAGCGGTTTTTCAGTGGAGGCCTTGATATCGGTTTTGGGCAATAAGAAATTCAGAAACGAGTTACGTAGGTCTTTGTATTTTGTTAGGTGCAGACGGTGTGCTAGCTAGTTGCATACACGCTGTAGCTGTGTTTTTATCTCCAGGCCATGGCTCACTGCTAAATCGAGGTGTGCCTTTTGTTCACTGGAATAAATGAGCAGTAGTTCTTTTTATTTATTTACTGGCATAATTTGTAGTCTGTCTTTCTCACTCGGACTCATGGTGGATCAGGTAGAATAAAATGAGTCCAATCAACAGTGTGAGTCTTCCAAAAGGTAATGAAATGTGATCTGATTTGTAGATATCCAAAACACATGAAGATTATAAATTGTAGTCTGAAGAATGCACAGTGTAGTTGAGATCTGAACATTTGATATTGCATTTGCAGAAGCTAGAATAATGAGATCATCTGGCATGCATCCTTGGAGGTATACCTGTAGGAGGTATAACCTACAGAAAGATAGGTTCACTGTTATGTACCCCATTCCTTCAATATCAGCTGCCTTAATTGATCTGAGAATCTCTTGGTTAGAAATATATATATATATATTTTTTTTTTAAGGTAAAGGTAGTCCCCTGTGCAAGCACCAGTCGTTTTCGACTCTGGGGTGACGTTGCTTTCACAACATTTTCACGGCAGACTTTTTTTGTACAGGGTGGTTTGCCATT